>NC_138551.1:76031652-76459183 GCF_964273705.1 Natrix helvetica | reverse complement strand
AACGATCCTTTGAAGTGAGCTGGACTGAGAGGAATTGACTGGTCCAAAGTCACCCAGCTAGCTTTCCTGCCTAAGACAGGACTAGAACTCACAGTCTCCTGGTTTCTAGGGCAGCGCCTTAACCACTACATCAAACTGGCTCAAAATGCTATGTTAATGGTTACGGGTAATAATTCATAAAGTATCGTTCTATGATATGATCTACTGTAGTTTCCCAAGAGTTATTCTGCGGTAAGATGGGCAGCCAATAAATTTGATTAATAAAAATAAATAAAATAAATAGCTATCTTACTATTTTGATAGGTCTGTTTCTTGACATTTTTCCTTCCCTTTACTGTTTGTTAGTAGCAAGTTCTACATAGAAACAATCTTTGTTACAGATAGTAACAAACAGTTGAAACCTTGGCTGTGGTTAAATTGAGCTGAGGAAAAAAATATGCCAGAGGGAAAAATTTGTTTGGAAATTCTCAGTCATCCAGGTCATGGTTGTCCCAAAAGTTCTTTTCCAAAAGGCAACTGGGCTTTTTTCTTGAAGATGTTTCGCTTCCCATCCAAGAAGCTTCTTCAGTTCATCAGAAGAACGGGTTGCTTAGCGACCAGCAATTCAGCCACTAACTCCGTTTATGATTTAGTTTCAGGGTTTTTGCTTTGTCTTTGTTTGCTTTGCAAACCTATGAAGGTCATCAATGCAAGGATTAGTCAAAAAGTTACTTTACTGAAATTGATAGCTGCAAATAAAACCCGGAATGTTTCAGGATTCAGTGTAAATTGTGCAGACGGTGGGGTTTGCAAGAATCTTGACAATTAAAAGTGTTGAAGTGGTTGCTGAGGAGAGGCTTGGTATGTGACTTATGACCACACTTGAGTTCAAAATTTGTGTTCCTAATTGAGACAGTTGGTAAATGAATATTAAGTGAATCTGGCTTTGCTTGGAAGAAGGTTGCAAAAAGCAATCACATGATTCTGGGACACGGCAATCGTCATAAATATGAACCAGTTGCCAAGCATCCAAATTCTGATCACGTGACCATGGGAATGCGGTCGTAAGTGTAAAAAACAGTCATCAGTCATTTTTTTCCAGGGCCATTCTAACTTCAAACGGTCACTAAATGAACTGTTGTAAGTCAAGGACTGCCTGTAATTGTAGAAAAAAATATCAAAACAGGATATATTACCATATTTTTCGGATTATAAGATGCACCTCCACCTGAAAGAGCCTGGAAATGTTCATGCATTTTATACACTGCATTTTATGCATTTTATACACTGAATACAGCCATTTTTGGCCTCCTGAAGCCCCTCCCCTGCATCCCATTTTTGTTAAATACGGGTGGAAAATGGGCCATTTTTCACAAAAACAGAGGTGTTTTTGCCTGCCCCCAGCCCCCAGAAGCACTCTGCAGGCTTCAGCAAGGCTGGGGAAGACAAAAATGCCCCCATTTTAATGAAAAATGGGCAAAAAATGGACTGTTGTTCGAAAAAACAGGCACTTTTGCTTGCTGCCAGCCCCCAGAAGCACTCTGCAGGCTACAGCAGGGCTGGGGGAAGGCAAAAATGCCCCAGTTTCTGTGAAAAACGGGTGGAAAATGGGCCATTTTTCACAAAAATTGGTGCGTTTTTGCCTTCTCCCAGCCCTGCTGAAGCCTGCAGAGTGCTTCTGGGAGCTGGAGAAGACAACTTTTTTTTCTTACTTACCTCTTCGATATCTTGGTGCGTCTTATACACCGGTGCATCTTATAGTCCGAAAAATATGGTAGTTTTGCCTCAAATTAGGAATCTGGTTTAATAACCTGCCCAAAACCCTATGACTATCAAGATTTTACAAAAGCAGAATTCTCAGCAATATGCAATATCAGCCATGATTGCAAATCTCTTATGCATTATGTTGTCTTAAAACATTTCATTAGCAACTGCCTCTCTGTGTGCGTGATTTAATGATGGCAGCATCATGTGTGAGATCAGGGGGTCTATTCACAGGGGACATGTCCTTTTCCCCCTGTCAAAACTCCTATTCTCCTAGCCCCTGATGCTAATAGAGGGCCCTTCAATGATTAATAATACTTGCATGTTAGGGCTCTATCATATAAACTGAAGTGCCATAGAGAAAAAAGAATTTCACTCATGCTTGCAATTTTTTTAAAAGCCAAAACATAACTGTATGTTAGAATAGAATAGAATAGAATAGAATAGAATAGAATAGAATTCTTTATTGGCCAAGTGTGATTGGACACACAAGGAATTTGTTTTTGGTGCATATGCTCTAAGAGTACATAAAAAGACAAGATGCGTTCATCAAGAATCATAAGATACAACACTTAATGATAGTCATAGGTAACTAATAAACAATCAAATTATACTGCTGGAAACAAATAAAACAATATAAATTTTAAAGATACAAGCCACATGGTTATTGTCATAAGTGGAAAGAGATAGGAACTAGGAAGGAAGAGAAGACTAATAGTAATACAGTCTTAGTAGATAATTTGACAGTGTTGTGGGGATTAGTTGTTTAGCAGAGTGATGGCATTCGGGGAAAACTGTCCTTGTGTCTAGTTGTTCTGGTGTGCAATGCTCTACTGCATCGTTTTAAGGGTAGAAGTTGAACAATTATCATGTTTCACTTCATATATAAAAAGAAAAAAATAAAGATACAAAGAGCAGCATTAACTGAACTTTACAATGCCCTAGGCATTCGTTTATAATTGATTTATAGTTTTTCTGAAGCAAAAGTTTCTTTTTCTTTCCCTTTTTAATCTCAATCAAATGCAAGAGGGATGTAAATCCCTTCGGCTGTCTTTGATTTCAAAAATGGACCAGCCAAAACTCAACATTTCATTTCCAGGAGATGTGATTAGCCCCCCCTCTCTCTCTATTGGCAAAAGTCAGTGATCCATTGAATGTCAAAGAACTAAGAAACGGGAAATAATGTCTAAGCTGCAAATCCTGAGCATAAGACTTTATAGCATTCCACTTGGAATGGCAAAGGGTTTTGGTTTGGCATTTGAACGAAAATAAATATTTAAAACCAAGCAGCAGCATTGCCTTTCGGACAAAGGAAGTCCCAGAATCCAATAGCTACATTTTATTCAGTCAGCAATTTGCCTCTTAGCTGCTGATTCCTTCCATGGCACAGACGCTATCTATTGTGAAATTTATTTTATAGCATCTTTCACCTTTTCCTTCCTTTAAATCAAGGAGGGCTGGCTTTTCTCCTAGGACTTTCCCAAGCCAATAAGTCAAGAGAAGACCTCCCCTCATTCATAAGTGGAATAAAAAGCACCCGATTGAGCTGATTGATAGATGATAAAGAATAAGATGGTAGAAGTGTGTACTGGGTTGTTTCTAGCAGCAGTTGTGTTCCTGAAAGGTTCTTCTATGTTTGAAATGTTGTTTCATAAAAAGCCCTTGCGTGTAGCAATGTATTATCAGAGCGAGTCTAACTTGTTTTTAATATGCTAAATTAACATAATTAATAAATAACTTCTATCTCACCATAAGGATTTTTTAAACATGAGAAAATATTCAAATCTCTCTCTCTCTCTCTCTCTCTCTCTCACACACACACACACACACACACAAACACACACACACACACACACACACACACACACAGAGTCTAAGCAGTGCTATACAGAATTTTCTCACTTTGTAAGATTGCAATCTTTTTGGCACCAATTTGTGGAAGACCATTTTGACAGACTGGGTGGTGGGGAGGGAAGGTAGAGAATGCAACCTCAATCCCTCACATGCACAGTTTACAGTAGAGTTCACACTCCTATGAGAATCAAATGCCTGATGAGATGAGATGGAGCTGAGGCAGGGATGCTAGCATTGGGGAAAGGCTGCAAATACAGAGGAAGTTTCACTCTCTTGACCACCACTCCTCTCCGAAGTCGGTAGCCTGGTTCCTAACAGGCCATGGACTGGTCCTGGCCCCTGGCCTGGGGTTAGGAATCTCTAGTGTAAGACTTTCTCTGTTAGGACCAATGGGGGTAAACCCATGTGAAAGTAAGTTTAATACAACTTTTCCTAAACTTGTGGCCTCTATTGATAATAAACTACAACTCAGTACAACTTGAATTGATTATTAAGAAAGTTATAATCCAGCAATATATAATCCAGAAAAATAAGAGACAGCTGGCCACATGGCCATGGAGACATCTTCTGACAGCTTCTGGCTCCTCGGCTTACAAATGGAGATGAGCACTGCCCCTAGAGTCAGGAACGACTAGCACATATGTGCAAGGGGAACCTTTACCTTTACCTTAGATCCAGCAATTCTGGAGGGTGATATTTGTTTATAGCATGCCTTAAATCTCTTGAAAGGATATTTCAATAGTTAAGAATGACATTCAGTTCTGGTCGCCACAATGTAGAAAAGATGTGGAGACTCTAGAAAGAGTGCAGAGAAGAGCAACAAAGATGATTAGGGGACTGGAGACTAAAACATATGAAGAACGGTTGCAGGAACTGGGTATGTCTAGTTTAAGAGAAAGAAGGACTAGGGGAGACATGATAGCAGTGTTCCAATATCTCAGGGGTTGCCACAAAGAAGAGGGAGTCAAACTATTCTCCAAAGCACCTGAGGGTTGTTCTAAAGAAGCAATGGGTGGAAACTAATCAAGGAGAGAAGCAACTTAGAACTGAGGAGAAACTTCCTGACAGTTAGAACAATTAATCAGTGGAACAGCTTGCCTCCAGAAGTTGTGAATGCCCCAACACTGGAAGTCTTTAAGAAGATGTTGGATACCCTGGAACAGTATAGGGTTTCCTGCCTAGGCAGGGGATTGGACTAGAAGACCTCCAAGGTCCCTCCCAAGTCTACTATTGTATTGTATTGTATTACATCAGGGAGCCTCAGGTGTAGTCTGGGAAGTGGTTGGAGGCAATGTCATGAAGACATCACAACAAGAAATGTGGGCCAGAAGAAACGGTGGCCAGAGCATGTCCGTGCATCCTTGAAACGAAATGAGAAAAGGCTCGATGTCTTCTCTAACTGGCACTTGCAGTCTAGTTCAGACAGGAGTCTTCCCAAAAGTTTAGAAGAATTTGGTAGCACCTTTTCAGACTACCAAATTTTATTAAAAGTCATACGCTCAATCATTCCTTCTGGTTTTAAATACCATAAGCCAGCATGATTGTCCTCTTACAAAGTCTTCCTAAGACACCTGGAAATGTGATGTGATGGATGGTTGAATGCAAAGGTCAAACAAGACTATTCCAATACTTTAAAACAATAGATTTCTCATCACTTAATAGAAATGGGAGAAGTCGCAGGCAGAAGCATTTTGCATTCTACTTCTTGAGACTCTTCTATCAAAGAAACATTTCCAAAGAATTTCCCAAATCCTTGGAAAGGGCAGAGCACAAATGAAGTGAGTAATGGTTAACAAGAAATTCATGGCAGCAAGTAAAGGGATTCTGAATGTATATCATTCAATGAGTAACTAGAATATCTTTCTTCTGAACCTGTCTCTGTGTAGAATAAATGAAAGAAGTGTATGAAATAGTGTTGAGTGGAACCAAAATTGTAGAACCTAGTTTAGAAGAAAAAACCAGAACAGAGAGGGGAAGTGTGAGGAAAAAATAGCAAAGATTATTCAAAATCTTAAAAGGGAACACATAGTAAAGGTGACAGTGGTATATTTACACCACTTTTTCATTATATAGTGCACTATGATCCATCTTTTGTATTGGAAAAGAAAGATAACCTTAATAATAATCTATGACTTCTGTGGTTTAATTAAAGAAATGGGAACTTCATCTATTGTAACCATAAAAGGTAATATTTCCTAACTGGTTATCTTCTTGAAGCATTGGACTCATAATTTATGCTGGCTATACATGATAAGAATTGCAATCCAACACATTTGCAAGGCACTGGCTCAAAAGAGAAAGTAATAAGGTATCATTAGCATACAGAGTTTATTTAATTCAAATTTTAATTTAAAAAAAAAATCCCAAACAGGATCATAAGTATAATGACAAACAGTAGAATTTTCCATAAAGCCCAACAAAACGAGCAAATAGTAAAATATAGGTGCAGAATTCATTTCAATTCAAGAATTAAATCTTGCTCACTAATCCAGCTTGCAAAATAGTAGCTAGGCAAGGGGCCCGAAAGCAGGGTGAAATTCAGCAGGCTCTGACAGGTTCTGGAGAACCGGTAGCGGAAATTTTGAGTAGTTCAGAGAACTGGCAAATATCACCTCTGGCTGACCCCAGAGTGGGGAGGCAATGGGGATTTTGCAGTATCCTTCCCCTGCCACGCCCACCAAGCCACAGCCACAGAACTGATAATTTAAAAAATTGAATTTCACCACTGCCCGAAAGGATCATGTGTTAAGGGCATTCCAGAACTTGGAAAGCACAAAAAAATTCCTTCAGTAAATAAAAATTCAATTAATTTTAGCATCTATCTAAGAAAGGCATCTTGAGTGCAACTTTCCTTATATTGAATCAGATCCTGCCTGGCATTCAGTCTTCACCCTTTTCATTTGAGACTAAACCTTTGATGCCACTGTCCTAAATGCACCATTGATCTTCCTTAAGGAAATAAAGCTTTTATATTTTAAATATATGTATTAGTAAGGCTATCCTAGTCATCATTTCCTCTTGAAACCATTTTTCTCATATCAACTTTTGGAAAACTGAATCAAGAAGCATCTTGGGCTCTTTTATATGTGAGCGGTGGTCATGGGGTCTTCCTTTAAATGCAATGCCTGTTTGGGAGGTAAATCATAATTATGACTACATTAGGGGTAATCGTTGTGGGTATTGCAGCTTCCTTCTGCTGTTGAATATAGAAAGTTGAAGCATTCTCTGTTTTACTCGTGGAATGTTGCTAGGAGAAGATGCACTGCCTTTTCCAGGGGAAATCATGTTAGGGAAGTGTAGACTGTATTGCTGTTTTCTTTATTTTAAATTGACATTATGAAAATGAACAGAGGGGTTATAAAATTATCGGTGTTCTTTGATGGTATTCCAAAGAGGCTGGAATTAATATATAAATAGTCTAGGTACTACAGCAATTTGACAGATGTGGCTTGGAAGGTGGCAGGAGGGAAGCTAACATTTGCTGACACTACCTCTTCTGTGTAACTATTCATTATCCTGGAAGTTGTTTGTTTGGGATGATTAGTCTATATAAAACATTTCTCTTAGCAACTGTAACCCTACAAGGTTCAGTGGATCTTGTCTTGGTTTAAAAAAGATTGCATGATTTGTATTAAAATCATTGCATATTTGGTTTGCTAGTTTTAAACAAGTTTCATATTGTCCCAGTCCCAGTGACTTTCTCCATAGGTTTCTGTCTTTTTATTTTGTCTCCAAAATATGGAGAAGGAATGTCCTTGATCTTCCCGAGTTGAAGCCCCATGTGTCCTTCCATAGGGATTCAGGTGAAGAGACCGTATCGCAAGACAGCAGGGATCCAAACTTTAAAAACCAATCTGTAAAGTCATGACCTGTTTGTTTGGATATTTGATCATCCCCCAGACGGGAGAAAAACTATTGCTGAGACTGTAAGACATAGAAGACTTCACAATTTATTAAGCAGATTAGCCGGGTTTAGCTGGGCATTAAGGATCCGCCATTGAATGTGTGTGTCATTCTGAATACTTCATCTCTTTCCAGCCATTGAGAAATTATTTGATTTTCAAAAGGTGCATTCTTTCTGCCTTTGGGCAACCTGATGCAAACATCGTTAATGTTGCACAAATATGTATCAGGAGAGATCAAACGAAAGGCGCCCTAAACATTGAGGCGCGTGGCCCATCCTTCTTCTCCCACCCACCCACTCTCACCCACTATATTTGGGTTATATTTGTAGAACGCCCTGCTGTGAAATGACAAGGTTCATGGTTCATCTGAACTTTTGAACTCCAATGAGTATTTGACACAGCAAAAACAATCTAACATGAACCTAACACAAAGTTTTCATAGTTTTAAAACCTGGCTTTCAAGCCTTTGTCCGGGGCAATTGGATAGGAAAGATCTTTATTGATGTTGTAAAAACGACCCATTTAATAACAGAAAGGGAGGGATGCCCAGATCTGGGGAAAGAGAGCACCTAGCATAGCTGAAATACTGCTGGGCTAGTAGTTCATTGAACTCTACCTGACCCCGTTATTAAAGGCTTCCTTGGGACAAGTTGGAGCAGCATTTGTGACAAGACCAAAGATTCCTTGTCTATTTCAAATGCTCCAAGGCTGGGAGTTCACATCCAAATATAGGTTAAAAGAAAGAAAAGGGAGGGGGAGGAAAGTGCACACCAAACATGGCACTCACAATCTTGTGATCTTCTCGTACTGAGCTGGAAGGAAGGAAGGAAGGAAACAAGGGATGCTGCAATACCTCTTCGTCTCTTTTCTAATCTCCGCGTAGAAAAGGGTTGTGGGGTGTTTTTTTTAAGCGTGCCTTTATGCTATTTCTTAACTCTAAGCCCGAAGTTAAGATGAGTCAGGAATTTTTATGGCGGTGACAAATGGCTTGTGTGTGTGAGAGAAAAAGCGTACAAGGTCTGGAGGAATGTCCTTGCTGGAGTTGTAGCCAGAACTAAATCAGCAACTGTGTATGCAGAATTGTTTATTAGGGGATGGCAGCTTTTTGTGGCCCAGTTGGACCATAATTGATAAAAACCAATGGCATAATTTCCTATCATTTTGGTAGGCAAACAATCAAAACTTGTCGGATCAATCCTATGATAAACTCCATTTAAGGAAAAGGACACCCTTTGCCTCTCCACGCTCCAAATCTAGGAAAAATTAGGAAATCAGCCCTACCCAGGCAGAGTTCTGCTGTGTTAGTGAACAAAACAGGAAAAACCAGGGCATGTCAGGGGCAGATATGGAAATGATGCAACAGAAGGGACTTCTTCTATAGGCCCTGGAAACTATTACAACATTTCATCAGATGGACTAGTTTAATTTATTTTCTTTCCTTCCAGATAGGAGAAGATGAAGTGGAGACACTTCTACATACATACATACATACATACATACATACATACACACACACACACACACACACACACACACACACACAACCTTCCCCCAGCAAAATGGCAGGCTGGTAGATTGGAAGGTTACTGCTGGACAGCAGATATGTGCGAGCCCAGGATAGCGTATGACCTGTAGATCTCCAAAACTGTCATCTTTAATATGGTGAAAGTGTAATCATATGGACTCGTGATTTAATGATTCACTCACTCTTTGTGTTCTTGACTTGCCCAAATCTGCAATCTGGCTCTCCGAATTCCTCGCCATGCCACCCAAAGGGCCACTCTAACTTTCAGTCACCCCCACCCCCAACCCTGGTGTTGATCTCATGGGTCTTCTTATCCACTTTTTCCTCCCTACAAGATTACATGTTTATTGGTTTGTTTATTTATCCAACACATAAGGCTACATACGTAACTGATAATGTATGGCTCTGCACAGCAATATGTCAATAAAAACCTCCAAAATCAGACTCCACCAAATATACAGCCGGCGTTTCCATACGTATGACAGTCAGGAACACGATTGTTTCATAAATCACTG
The DNA here is from genome assembly GCF_964273705.1 of Natrix helvetica. Classification (NCBI taxonomy): domain Eukaryota; kingdom Metazoa; phylum Chordata; class Lepidosauria; order Squamata; family Natricidae; genus Natrix; species Natrix helvetica. The sequence continues at coordinate 76,449,641 of NC_138551.1, read as the reverse complement.
GTCCCAAGCAAAACATGCTTAATTTTCATTAAAAACTAATAACTTCCTGTTATTCAGGATATTGCTTATAATCGCTATGTGCTGAGAGCTCAAAGCATTGTTAGAGACCCCACACAACCACTTCGTGGTCTGTCTCTGTTGCTCCAGTGGTGGGTTCTTACTGATTCAGACCGGTTCGACCGAACCGGTAGTAGTTTGGCAGCCTGGGTCGCTGGAACTGGCAGCGACCCAGGCCTGCCACGCCCCTGAACCGCCATAGGCGCCACCATCTTGTTTTTAGCTTCTGCGCATGCGCAGAGCAATTTTTATTGCTCTGTGCATGCACACACAGCACGCCCACAAGCAAACCGGCTGTAGTGACCGTGTTGCTCGGGGAGGAGGTTTTGAAGTATTTCTAGCAGCACTACCAGATTCTGTAACAGCTTTGTTCCTTATGTCATCTGCCTGGTAAACTCGCAAGATTCGTTTTTCTCACCATGAACATGTATACATCCAAACTAGACTGTGTTGTTTCTCTGTCTCATATAATATATGTGGGTATATGTTTACGTGCATAATTTTATTGATTGATTGATTGATCATGAGTAGTGTATATTAGTGTATATTGCATACAGCTCTCCCTTTGAGAGCTGTATACAACAAAATTTCATTTTAATGTATGCCGATTAGTGTACATTCAAAGTGACAATAAAGTTATTCTAAGTCTAAGATAGACATGGAATTCTAAATGACTCCGTTTGCTCATCTTCGGGGAATGAGTCAATTCATGCTGAATTATAATTTAAATTATATTGATTTAAATTGTAACATATTCTCAATCTCTCTATGGCATTTGTGAGGAAAGGAAAAATCCCCCAATTAGAAACAACATTCTCTTCTACAATAACCCAAGTCTGTGACCTGTTCCTGAACTAACATGCATGGACAATATTTTCAAAGTATCAGTCACATAAATCCTAATGACTCACACAATCTTAATATATCAGCCATATGAAACTATTCTCAATAAGCACCTTGAAAAAAAATCTGTGGGCCAAGCATCCTTGCAGGTAATCTTATAGCGCTATCACAATACACTTCAGAGTACATCCCTTAATGGGGGGAAATGTTTAATCAGATCTTGATTTATTTTTTGAAAATGAATAATTGCTCTCTGGCAAGAGAAAAAGCTTTTAGACCTATCATCCAGCAACTGTTGGTATGATTGTTAGAAGATGTATTTTAAAACAACCAAGTACTTCATCCACTGAAGAAAATAGAACAGATCCAATTGCAGAAGGTTGAAGCTCAGGTCATATTATATTTACTGCATAATATCCAGATGATTTATGGAGGAAATGTGGAGATTCCTTAGGATCTAAAGCAGCCTTTCCCAACTAGGTGCCCCATCAGATGAATTAGCCACAATGGAGAATTCAAGAAATTGCTGCCCCCTTCCAGCATGTCTTACCTGGGGGGGGGGGGGAAATCTTGGTTTTTAAGGGACCATGTTCTCCCCTGGGCAAGTAGATGCCAACTGGCCAAGTAAGGGTTCTACCGAACAGTTCTTTCTTCCTACAAGCAGAAAAGCACTTGAAATTTTTGTTGTTGTGGTAAAAGGAGTGTTTTAGGCGTTCCATCTTTCTCTTCCTTTATATCACTTTTCCTTTTTGGTTGGTGACAAGAGCCTGTAGTTGAGGTGATTAATGGATGGGCGTTGGCATTGACCTTCTTGTTACTTCTGATTTTGCTACCTGGGCTTTCATCTGGTCATGGGCAGTTGGTGGCCAGTAGCAAAGCAGACTGTTTTAGTTTTAAGATATTGTTATCCATTACTAACGAAGCATCAAAGAAGCAAAGACATTAATGGGAACTGAGATCTTTTGTGAGTCACTAACTGGATCCATACTTAGCCATGCTTTATTGGTTGAGGGAATGTAAACCACAGCTGGTTGGATTTACACAATATACCGAACCATAAACCTTGGTTCACAGATGCTAAAACATAATGGAGATCTTACGGATGGGTAGTTCTCAGGTACAGGAAAGTGGAAATTTACTGCCTTTCTGCAGTAAATTTGGAACTCTGCAGAAATAATAGTGCCATCATTTGGAGAGATGGCTAGGATTATAACAATAGCATTTAGACTTATATATTGCTTCACAGTGCTTTGCAGCCCTCTCTAAGCCGTTTTACAGAGTCAGCCTATTGCCCCCAACAATCTGGGTCCTCATTTTACCCACCTTGGAAGGATGGAAGGATGAGTCAATCTTGAGCCAGTCAGTATCGAACTCCTGGCAGTGAGCTGAATTAGCCTGCAATACTGCATCCTAACAACTGCGCCACCACTGTTCTTATTATCACTGAAGTTGGACTGGCCTCAGTAATACCTGCACTAAATAAGTTCTTCCTTGGAGTGAGCATGGTCTAGCTACTGCTGCTTATGTTCTGGTAACCTCATGCTTAAAATGTGCTCTAAATACAGGCTTTGATCTGGAAGTTGTGGCTGATACTTGATTCAGTGGTCAAATTGCTGAGTGAAACACTGGACCAAGCGCATTTTACACCTCTGTGAAAACAACTGCATAAAATCCCAAGTAGCTGGTTTTTCTTCAAACATTAAAGGCTTTTAGAAACTCAGGGCCAGGATAACTGATAGACCCCTTTGTGTCAGGGTTCCAAATAGCACCCAAAAGTAAATCAGAGTCCAAGGCAGAGTATTGCTCAAAGTTCCAATTTATTAAGAGAACCATGTTGGCACATCTGGGAAAACCCAAATCTGAAAACTTCCCGGTTTCCCCCACCTAGTTGAATGTTCAAGATCTTGCCCCCACAGCCACAAGTCCATCACATGGTCCCATCTCCCACTGCCATGCTGGCAGTTCCACCCATCCAATTCTAGTCAAGTGCAGTGGTGCAAAGACAAAGGATGACCGTGGCTTTCTAGAAGGAATTTTGTTATGGCTACATAGCATGCAACTTCTTACAATCCCCCCCTCCCATTTTCCCACCATAGAAAATGCATAGCAGAATAATAGTAAGTGTGGCAGGCCAAGGATCCAAAAGAGAAGATTGCTGCAGGCCTGACACTGAGTTTGCTTCTTACAGAGCCAGTCAACGGAGAACATTGGGATGCTTCTCCTGCATGCACCAAGATCGGCAGAACCGTCCTGAAATTCCTTGTAGCTGAATTTTGTGAAATGGAATCTGAAATTCCACTGGGAATTCTATTGAGATTGGACACCCATTCGTCTGAAATGGTGTAGGGCAGTGGTTCTCAACCTGTGGGTCGGGACCCCTTTGGGGGTCGAACGACCCTTTCACAGGGGTCGCCTAAGACCATAGGAAAACACATATTTTCAATGGTCTTAGGAACCGAGACACCAATTTTATGGTTGGGGGTCACCACAACATGAGGAACTGCATTAAAGGGTCACGGCATTGGGAAGGTTGAGAACCACTGGTGTAGGGTGTCCTGCTTGAGGAAGGGATTGAACTAGAAGACCTCCACGGTCCCTTCCAACTCTGTCATCCTGTTATTCTAAATCTATGAAATGTCTACCAGGAAAGCTTTGGGGCACCTGTTATTTCTTTACCTAGGCCTCCCATGTATGATTGTTCAATGCACAACTGTATTGTGCAATTCATTTTTCTATCCCCGCATTATAAATTTAATAAATAGGTTTTTATATATACCGCTTTGTGCTAATTTTTTTTTAAAAATACAGTTGCTGTTGTGGTCAGCTGCTTCATTTATTTTATTTATTTATTTATTCTTCGCATTTCTAAACCGCCCAGAAAGGGACTCGGGGCGGTGTACAGTCCACACAACAAATAACAGATAAAATACAAATATAAATACAACTATAAATATACGTATATATGTGGAGGAGGTTAAAATTAAGAGTACTGTACAGAAGAATAAATATGGGTCTAAAAGCCCTAAAAACAATTAAAAATTAAAACATTACCCTTAAAATAACCAGATGAGAGTATACTACCAGGAGTTCATAGTTGTAACATTTATAATTATGCCAGGCCAGCTAATCGGAACAGGTGAGTCTTCAATTTTTGTCGGAAGGAGCGGAAGTCCAAGGTGGTTCATTGTAAACTTCTTGTTGCAACGCTAAGTAAAATGGTATGTAAACTGCCCAGAATCATTGGCTGAGACGGGCAGCTATAGATATTGAATAAATGAATGAATCAATAAATAAAACTACGTTAACTAAATCACAATCCTAGGGCAGCTGAGCAGGTGAACCAAGCACAGACACTAGAGTTTCCCATGGCCAGTTAGTTTTTCTCTTTCATCTTTTTAAAGCTAACACATTTCCTGCAAAAAAAATGAAAGGTAGACAGCAGTGCAGGTAGCCCTCTGCTTACAACGTTTCATTCAAAGTTACAAATGGCAGTGAAAAAAGTGACTTGTGACCATTTTCCACACTTACAACTGTTGCAACACCCCCATGGCCACATGTTCAGAATTCAGATGCTTGGCAGCTGACTCCTCTTTCTGAGAGTCCCAGGGTCATGGGCAACCTTTTGCGTCCTTCTGACGAGCAAAGTCAATGGGGAAGCCAGATTCACTTAGCAACCGTGAAACAGGTAATCCTCAAGTTGCGACAAAAATTGAGACCTAGAGTTATGTGGCTAAATGAAACACTTGTGCTTTGCCCCATTTTGCAACCTTTCTTGCCAAGATTGTTCAGTGAATCACTGCAGTTGTTAAATTAGTAACGCCGTTGTTAAGTGAATCCGGCTTCCCCATTGACTTTGCTTGTCAGAAATTTGCAACAGCTGATCACATGAGCCCCCCCCCCCCGTGATCACATGAACCATCAAAAATATAAGCCAAGCATCTGAATTTTGATCATATGGCCATGAGGATGTTGCAATGGTTGTAAGTCTGAAAAACGGTCGTAAGTCATTTTTCTTCAGCACCATTGTCACTTTGAATTGTCACTAAATGAACTGCTGTCAGTTGAGGACTACCTGCACTAACTTAACAACTGTAGTGATTCTCTTAACAACTGTGGCATGAAAAGGGGGGCAAAAATGGGGCAAAACGTTCTTAACAAATGTCTCACTTAGCCACAGAAACTTTGGACTTCATTGTGGTCATAAGCTGAGGACTATCTGTACAACAGTTGCTGTCTGCTCAGAAAGAACCTTTATTCAGAGAAGTAGGGCAGGACTTACAACTTTCCTAGCTGGAAAAAGCACTTTCCAGCTAGGAGATGCTCCTTCCTTGCTAAAGACCCAGAACAGTTCTCACATTTCCCCCTTCCCCAAACAAGCTCCTGATGTGTTTGATGAAATCCCATTAACTGTATTCATGCAACTTGCTGAACCATGGACATTGGCCCACAGTGAATTCTAATAGTTCAAAGTTTGGGATCTGCACAACACATAATGAAACAGAGTCCTATATTTATTTTATTTATCTTATACTATGTATATTTATTGTCCAATTGTTTTAATATGACTGTACACCGCCCCGAGTCTCTTCTGAGAGAGGGGCGGTCTAGAAATTGAATAAAGTTAAGTTAAGTTAAGTTTGATGTAATGGTTAAAGCGCCAGATTAGAAACTGGGACACCATGAGTTGTTGTCTAGCCCAGTGGTGGGATTCAAATTTTTTTATTATGGGTTCGGTGGGGCGGAGCTTGGTGGACATGGCAGGGCAAGAATACTGTAAAATCTGCATTTCCACCCCACTCCAGGGCAAGAATACTATAAAATCCCCATTCCCTCCCGACCTCACTAACCTGCTTTCCAGCTCTGTTCTCCTGTGCAAGGCAACAGAAGAAGACCAAGCTGATCAGCTGGGAATCGGTAAGCAGTGAGTAGATGGGGAGCAGAACCAGCCAGAGGTGGTATTTGCCAGTTCTCTGAACTACTCAAAATTTCCACTACCGGTTCTCTAGAACCAGTCAGAACTGGCTGAATACCACCTCTGGTCTAGCCTTAGGCACAAAGCCAGCTGGTTGATCTTGAGCCAGTCCTTCTCTTTTAGCCCCAGGAAGTAGGCAATGGCAAACCATTTCCAAAAACGTTGCCAAGAAAACTGCCGGGACTTAGCCAGGCAGTCACTGAGAATCAACACTAACTTGAAGGCACCAAAAATTAAGCAGATCACATGGGACTACAAAGAAACCACGCAAATAAGATTTGTGCAAATGAAAGACTAAACCAGTGATTTCCTATTATGCCATTACATTGTGCAAAAGCAGTGAGAGAGCCGTCAACAATCTTCCGATTAGTTGCAAGAGATTTTAATCAGTCTTAGTCTTGATTTCAACTAGGTTAAAAGGTAAAGTTTCCCCGGCACAGGCATGCTAGTCGTTCCGGCTCGAGGGGCGGTGCTCATCTCCGTTTCTAAGCCGAAGAGCCAGCACTGTCTGAAGACGTCTCTGTGGTCATGTGGCCGGCATGACTAAATGCCAAAGGCACATGGAGCGCTGTTACTTTCCCATCAAAGTGGTCCCTATTTTCTACTTGCATTTTTACATGCTTTCAAACTGGGACAAGTAACGGGAGCTCACTCCATTACACGGCTCTAGGGATTTAAACCACTGAACCGCCAACCACCTGATCGACAATCTCAGCGTCTCAGCCACTGAGCCTAAACCTAAACCTAAACTAGGTTTAGACCTAGCTTATTAAGGCTGCTTTGGAATCTTGATTTTAGATGAAAATGTGATCTGCTAGCCAGAGAAAGAAATCCTAATTTGTCTGACTGCTTTAAAAGGCACACTGACATAAAGTATTTGAGCTGTATTCATGTCAACAATGACTGACACTGGATTTCTCTTATACTTCTCTGGGGAAGGTGAGTTTTATGTGTAAGCAGATTCTCATTTTTAAAAACCCCATTGTTTTCTATCTTACATGGGAAGTTGGCTTTTGACCCAGGAATCCCTGATTTGCTCCTGACTCTCCCCCCTCCCCCCCCATGTGTTGTAAACTAATTATTAGCAGCTTATTGAAATAGCCTTAATCTAATGCAACCAAAACTGGTAGCTAAAAGGATTCTAATCAACCCTCTGCTCAAGGAGGAGACCCTATACCATTTCAGACCAGTGACTGTCCGGTCTTTTCTTTAAAATCCCCAGTGACGAAGCACCCAGAGCGTCTGGTGGCAAGCTGTTCCACTGGTTTATTGTCCTCACTATTAATTGTCCTCACTGTTTGAATAGGTTCTAAATGGCCATCTCTTCCGTTATCACTATAGTTCAATATAGCCCTTAGCCCCAGACTTACAACCTATTTTATTCTTAATGCATGTTCATATTCAAATCAGTACGGTAGATTTCAAACCATCACAAGCCTTGTTTTCTCACGGACAAAGATCCTGCCCTGAGGCTTATTCCAGGACAGGTTCAACTCTATGTCTCTCCAGCCAAAGCTGATGAGATTTATTCTCAGGTGAGTTCGCACTGGGTGTTTTTCCCAGACCTGGTGGGAGGCTGGAGCGTGAAGGGCGTCCTGCACATCTGGAAGGCACCAGATGCTGCAAGATTGGCCATCTAAGATCACAGCCTTTGGATGCATCTAATTTTTCACCTGCCTCCTAATCTTCTTAAGAACCTTGGGAACCAAATCACTGGCTACCCTTATTGGTGGTGGGGCCTGCCGGGTTTGCCACATAAAGAAATCCCGGTCACGCGAATGAGATTCTTTTTTATATTATTATTAAATCTTCCCTCTTAATTCTCTTCTGAAAAGGTAATACCCTCTATTCCAAGACATGAACTGCTGAACCAGCTGCGTCTTTTTAGCTGAGTCTATATAAAAGGGTTATGTTTCAGGTTCTTTAAAGCCTCGGAGAGGCTGTTGTTCCCAGGCTATGAGCCTGCTATTGCTGCTTCTGCATTCCGGTTTGCTTGAAGAACGTATAATTCTTTCGGCCTCTTGTGTATTGTTTGCTGTCAAAACAGCTCGCCCAGCTCCTGTAGTTCTCAGGCCTGAACATCCGGCAAAGATTCTTTCCCATGGGGTGATATTACAAAGAGTAGTATCAATATTTATTGCCCCTTTGCTACATCTTTAATCGGCCTTCACTTGGGCTTCGGATTCCCACTTCAGACTCACGGGATCACCTGCTTCTCCGTTCAGAGTCTTGCCTTTTTCCATTTAAACAGACCCCCCCCCACCCTCCTTTACCAGATCTACTTTGCTCCCCGCATAGTTTTGCTATTGGCATCACTTAACTTCAACTTTCAGTGCCCCTTGCATTTTGTCTGCCATTTCATTGCTCTGATTGCCCCAATAAAACTTCTTCAGGTTCCTCCTTGGGCATTTTGGCACCTATGTGTTATCGTTTCTTTTCTCACCAGCACCAGAATAGTTTTTGATCAGGATCATTGGCGTCTGCTTCAGCTGTACCTAGTGAACAATTTTCATAGATCTATTGATTCCAGATCCCTTCACGTCTGCAGAGAGGGCCAAAGAAGTGGGATGGTCTCCGTGATTATACAGCTGAAGCCCTGTCTCTCGTAACAGTTCGAGTCTCACCAGCTCAAGGTTGACTCAGCCTTCTATCTTTCCAAGATCAGTAAAATGAGGAGCCAGATTGTTGGGGGTCATATACGGCTCCATAAACTGCTTAGAGAGAGCTGTAAAGCACTGTGAAGTGGTCTAAGTGCTATTGCTACTGCTGTCACTCGTCAAAGGGGCAAGGTTTTGATCATGCAATTGTGGCCACCATCTTGGCAACTCCTCCCCCATAAGTGATGCCAATCATACTTGATGTGCACGGATTTAAAATGATGAAGGCAAAAATCACCATCCTAATGCTGGAGCATAGATAATTCTCTTACATTTGCTGAATGACTTCATATGATCTACTAAACCCAAGGAGTAGACTGAGGAGCACACATATACAACCTCCTTCCTTTGCATACCGTATTTTAATCAAGGTCTGAGACTTGCTGACTCTGGAGCAATTGACATTTTAGCCTGAAGGTTAGAGTATGAAATTTGCACAGATTCAAGATGGAGGTGTACGTGTGCTCATTCAATGAGAGTGTCAAAGCATGGGTTGTGAAAGCACAGCCACTGTGTCAGAGATTAATCCATCCACGCAACATTGTGGACAATAATAGTGCTAGACTATTTGGCTTTGGTGAACCAATGGTATGGGAGCCCAACCATTATAGTTTATGATGAATAGCACCAACAAGAGGTAGTTCTTGATTTGCAAAGTTCATTTAGTGACCATTGAAAGTTACAACAGCACTGAAAAAAGTGACTTATGACATTTTTTTACACTTCTGACCATTGCAAAATCCCTATGGTCACATGATCCAAATTCAGACACTTGGCAACGGGTTCATATTTTTATCGGTTGCAGCATCCCAAGGTCATGTGTTCACCTTTTGCGATCTTCTGACAAGCAAAGTCAATGGGGAAGTCAGATTCATTTAACAACCTTGTTACTAACTGAATGACTGCAGTGATTTACTTAACAACTGTGGCAAGAAAAGTCATAAAATGGGGCATAACTCACTTAACAAATGTCTCACTTAACAACTGAATGTTTGGTCTTAATTGTGGTTATAAGTTGAGGACTACCTGTATATCTCTTTAACAGTGTTGACCATAATTTGAATGTGTGTGTGTGTGTGTGTACGTACTTACATACACACACACACACACACAGATGTCCAAAGATAATTATATGTATGTATGTATGTATTTGTGTTACAACCCCTGGTATGCCCAAATATGGGAGGGAGCTCACTACTCCCCCTTTCTGTCCTTCGGCTCACTACAGAAGACCATCCAGGCAGAAAACCATATTTTTATTTTTAATGTTGCCTTTGCTATGTTTGTGTTGTATTTGTGCTGATAAATAAATAAAGGGAGACTAGTATGGATCTATTTCAAGCTATTTAGCTCTCATCAGCTAGCCATACCCTTACTGGAATTTGAACCTGGGCTGTATTGCATATTAGACAGACGTCTTAGCCACTAAGCCACTGGCTCTCCTCCTTATCAGCTGAGCCAGGGAAATAGGTATGTATTTGTGTTACAACCCCTGGTATGCCCAAATATGGGAGGGAGCTCACTACTCCCCCTTTCTGTATAAGTGTGTGTGTGTGTGTGTGTGTGTGCACGCGCGCACGCATGTATTCAGAGATTTTCACAGGTGTAGATATGCTGGTCTTGTTGTATTCGGGTCTTTTCCCGTGTAAGATTGAGGTTGTCTTGGCAACGTTTCAGCGAGGTCTCTCTCGCCATATTCAGGCTGGGTTTGGGGCTTCAAGCGTGGCCGGAGCTGCTGTCTTTTTATAAATCTTGGTGTGTGTGTGTGTGTGGAGTGCTGGCTTTGTTTCAGTAAGTGGAATGATTGGTCGTGTGGTTGTATCTTGATTGGTAGTTTGGTGCTGATTGGTGCTGGCTGTGTGTCCGTTGTTTCGTGTTGTAACGGCCTGGGTGGTGGGTGGGGCTTGTTTTTTGACTAGGGCTGGTTCCCAGATGTATGGTAGGCGGGAGGTATCATCATGTTTATTCATGTTGTGGGGCTGTTTCTCTATTTCAATAGCTTCCATAATTATTCTCTTGTTGAAGTGTTCTGCCACAATTTGCCATTTTAAGAAAAGGAATTGTTTTACTGATGAAGTTCATACATTGTCTGAAGCCATGGTCTGGATTGTTTGGTTGTGATTTAGTGTGTTGGAAGAACACCTAATTTATGTCATCCCATTTTGACCCACAATGACTTATTTTTTAAAAAGTTGAAACAAATCACGCCCAATATGTGGATAAGTCAGCACCTCAATCGACTATTTAGAATAGAATAGAATAGAATAGAATAGAATAGAACAGAATAGAATAGAATAGAATAGAATTCTTTATTGGCCAAGTTTGATTGGACACACAAGGAATTTGTCTTTGGTGCATATACTCTTAGTGTACATAAATAAAAATAAAAGAGAATACATTCATCAAGAATCATAGGATACAACACTTAGTGAAAGTCATAGGTTACTAATAAGAAATCAAATTATACTAGGAAACAAATAAAACAATATAAATTTTAAAGATAGAAGCAATATGGTTATAGTCATAAGTGGGAAGAGACAGGTACTAGGAAGGAAGAGAAGAATAATAGTAATACAATCTTAGTAAGTAATAGACAGTGTTTTGGGAATTAGTTGTTTAGCAGAGTGATGGCATTCCAGAAAAAAATGTCCTTGTGTCTAGTTGTTCTGGTGTGCAATGCCCTATAGCATCGTTTTGAAATAATTTATGTCCAGGATGCAGTGACGTGCGGTGAGATTTATGGCTGGTGAGGCTGGTGATGGCATCAGGAAGGCGGGGAATGGGACCTCCTGCACACGTGGTCCCATTCCCCGCCTTCCTGAGTCAACATGAAGGGGACCGCGGAGTGCGAGCTGCGGGACCGCGGAGCGTGCTCCGCAATCCCCTTCATGTTGACTCAGGAAGGCGGGGAATCGGACCACGTGTGCCTTTTCCCTTTTTTTTTCTTTTCATAATGAGAGCGGTGAGGCTCTGCCTCCCCTGCCTCCCCTGACCGCACGTCCCTGCCAGGATGTGAGGGGTCTGTAGTTATTTTCACAGTCCTCTTTTTGACTCATGCAGTATACAGGTCTTAGATGGAAGGCAGGTTGGTAGCAATTGTTTTTTCTGCAATTCTAATTATCCGTTGAAGTTTGTGTCTGTCTTGTTTGGTTGCAGAGCTTTATTCAAACTTTAAATAATAAATTTATTTATTTATTTATTCAAATGTTAAATCTTGGAGGTGTTCAGAGTTAGGGCACTTTTCAGATTTTTTGAAATTTTCTATGTTTGCCTCCAAACTAACCAATATTCTATTAACCTACCCCTGCAGTAAGTCTGTGGCTGCCTATTTTGTGGGATCATAGAAAACTGGGATAAAATGTGACGTATAAAGCCATCTGCAGCTTGCTATGTAGTCCCCTCCCCAAAAAACCATTTTCTTTCCAAAAATTTTCTCCTCCTGCTATGTCCAACTTTGCCAGTTGAAAAACAGGAAGAGGCATCTGAAGAAAACTTTCAGGTAGTCCTCAATGTACCGTAATTTGTTTAGTGACTGAAGTTGCTACAGCACTGGAAAAAAGTGGACTTAAGACCCTTTTTCACACTTATGATTGTTGCAGCATCCCCATGGCCATGTGATCAAAATTTGATGCTTGGCCACTGGCTCATATTTATGACAATCACAGTGCCCTTTTGTGACCTTCTGAAGCCAGACTCACTTAACAATTGTGTTACTCATTAAATGACGGCAGTGATTCACTTAAGAAAGGTTGTAAAATGAGGCAAACCTCACTTGGTAAGTGTCTTGCTTAGCAACAGAAATTTTGAGCTCAATTGTGGTTTTAAGTCAAGGACTACCTGTGCACAGAGTTGCTACCGATACAGTTCTGCAGCAATTCTAATGCTCTCAGAATGGATCCTGAAAATATTAGTTTAGGGGAAGACATGTTTTCCTTGCTGGATGGGGAAAAAGATTAAATTTCTCCCCTTCAATTATCTTCTTTTTTTTGTTTCAATTCTTCAATTCAGCAATCTTCTGTATGTCTCATAGCAATGGCTTGGTTATCGATGGTTGTTGACAGCCAAAACCAAGCAAGTCACATTATGATTTAGGGTAGATAGCAATAGCACTTAGACTTATATACCACTTCACAGTGCTTTTACAGCCCTCTCTAAGCGGTTTACAGAGTCAGCATCTTTCCCCCCACAATCTTGGTCCTCATTTTCCCACCTCGGAAGGATGGAAGGCTGAGCCAAGCTTGAGCCTGGTGAGATTTGAACTGCTGAACTGCAGCTAGCAGTCAGCTGAAGTAGCCTGCAGTACTGCACTATAACCATTGCACCACTTCGGCTCTTAGATGTATTTATTATTTTAAGTTTATTTTAAAAAAAATTAACTTCCCTTGAGGTCATTGGGACTAATTTTTCTGTAGGCGTTTTCATACAGAATATTCTGTAGGAAAGTCTAATTTTCCTGTTGCACGCCTGATTTATTTTCTGGGACATGAAAGAATATGTGCCATTCTGTACTAAAAATCTTAGTTCTGTGGTGTAAATTTCCTGATCCAGCAGAACAGGCTAAGAACCTATTTACTGTAACCCAACAAGTCTATTAAGAAAAAAACCCATTGCAAAACAGATTGGGTTTCTTTCCCTCTTGGTAGCACACCATCTCCAGCATTTCGTGGCCTCCAGAGGCCCAAAGTACTTTCCCTTGATGGTTAAAGTTTTCTTTTGACATGACAATAGTTTTGAGGGAAACACCTACCCATGAATAGTTAGAAGCAAAGCAGTGCAAGATTCCTTCATTGATATAGTTGCCTTTGGAAACGTTGGGAACATCTAGAGCAGGGGTGTCAAACTCAAGGCTCAGGAGCCAGATAGGGTCCACAGGGTATTTAGATCTGTCCCAAGGGGCCACCCTGGAAACAGCGAAGAACCGGCCTGCAGAAGAACCGATTCTGCCAGTGAAAATGAGCTCCTGACCTCCGTTTCAGCTGCCACAGCCTCCTGCAACTCTCTGCCAGTGAAAATGGATCTCCATGGGCTCTGTTTTCACTGGCAGGGGGTTGCAGGAGGCTGTGGCAGCCATAAACGGAGCTCGGGAGCCTGTTTTCGCTAGAAGAGTGCTTGGTCCACCCCAGGTGCCCCCAACAGGAGTGGCTGGCCACGCCCACCCTGGCCATGCCCTACTCTGGCTGCTCAAGGTCAAACACAACCCTGATGCAGCCCTCAATGAAATCAAGTTTGAAACCCCTGATCTAGAGTTTGAATTGAAGGACACGACAAACAGGTGCTGCCTGACATCAGCCACCATTAGCTGCCTTGATGGATGCAAGCATCATCCGTCTCCCAAATGGTCTCCACAAGGCAGCCCAAAGTCATTGCCTGGAAACAAATGAATGAACCATGCGCTACGTCTTTTCTTTTACAAATGGCATTTTTAATGATCGAGTCTGCTGTGCCATTAAATTTTAAAGGGGGATGCATTTTACATTACACTATCAATACATGTGTATTGTTCACTCATGGCTTTTTAATGAGCTCCTGGTAAAAATTAATGGGTTTTGAAGACTTTAACAAAAATAAACAACCTCATTAACCAAATGCAAAAGGAAACTGGGGGCGGGGGTGGGGGTTAAAAATGAAGAGGAAAAAATTCCTTGAAGGACAAAGTCTCCGTTAGAAAGTCAAGAAGCAGAGCAGCTACTGAGACCTTAGAGTGGGAGAGTCACCCAAAGGGAAATTTTGATGGAATTCATAGAGTTCAATCAACCCTACCGCTACAAGATTACTGGAAAAACACAGGCTGTCCTCAATTTAGAACCATTCGTTTAGTGACTGAAGTTACAACAGCACTGAAATAAGTGACTTATGACTGTTTTTCACACTTACGACCATTGAGGCATCCCTATGGCCATGGGACAGCAAAATTCAGACATTTAGCCACTGGCCTATATTTATGATGGTTGCTGTGTCCCAAGGTCATGTGATCAACTTTTGCGACCTTCTGACAAGCAAATTCAATGGGGAAGCCAGATTCAGTGAACGACCAGGTTACTAACTTAACAACTGCAGTGATTCACTGTGGCAAGAAAGGTCATAAAATGGGGCAAAACTCATTTAACAACTGTCTTGCTTAGCAATGGAAATTCTAGGCTCCATTGTGATCATAAGTCAAGGACAACCTGTAAGTGAAATGGGCATCTAAACTACATTCTACATTTGGAAAGGAGAAACTAACCCCAATTGGAAGCTTCTGTAAGGAGCGTACAGCTTTTTTCAAGCCTACAATTATCCCTGAATTTCCCTTGGCTTGCAGAGGCCACATTCTAACAAGAACAACAGCAAAAACTCCTAACTTTGAGTGTAAGTTTGATGTAAATCTAAATAATCAATTGATAGGTTTAGTCCCATGAATGTAATCTTTTTTTTCTTCCATCATGTTCAATATTGTAATTTAGTTGCAACAGGGGGGGGGGGTGTTATTAAAACTATATGCAGGGCCATTTATACAGCTCTTGGTTGTAAACTCCGGCCCTAATTTTATGAATTTTGAACTTCAACTCCCAGAATTCCTGCACCAGCCATGCTGGCTCTGGGAATTCTGGGAGTTGAAGTCCACAAGTCATAAAAGAGACATAGTTCCCCACTCCTAGAAGAAGACTTTGCTGCATGTAGATGACTTTAAACAAACATATTGTTGTGATTTGTTATTTGAATTACTTGTCTATAAAGGTTTTTCCCTGAGTAGGGATGAAAGATGAAGCTGAGTAAATGATTCTATTGCTTGTTGCTTCATACTAGTATAAATTATTTTGCTTTATTTTTTTCTTTCTTTCTTTTAAATTCCTCACTTTTTATGCTGTAAGAGAAATGCTTGGCATCCCATCCAGAGGTGGGTTGCTCCCGGTTTGGCCCGGTTTGGTAGAACTGGAAGCAGCGGTCGTGGGAGGCTCCGCCCACCTGCCTGGACGCTTCTGCGCATGCACAGAAGCGTTGCGCGAGCACGAGCAAACTGGTAGTAAAACGGTTAGCAACCCACCACTGATCCTGTTAGATACCAGAATCAGTTACAATGGTTTACACCAAGGTCCTCTGTCCTCCGGCGGGAACAGAGATTCAACCTGATTGGTCGAAGGGTCTGACAGCTCCCTATAAAAGGGCTGCTGTCAGACTGAACCTTCGCTGGATTGTACATACTTGTTTCGGAGTTAATAAAGAGCTGTTGCTGCCTAAGCCTGCGTATGCCTTTCCTTTACCCGATCTAACAGATCCCATCCCATACTTCTATCGGGATAAAAGTATTATCTTTATATTGTCAAGATTAATGTTAAACTAATGTCTCAACCAGCCAGATTAAATATTCTGATATCCCACTGATGTCTACGGATAAATTATGATCCATAATTTAGCTAATGGAGTTCTATAAAGTTACTTTAAGTTTCCTATGCCGCCTGGTGTGTTCACATTTGCTAATAATCATTTTGATGCAGAGATTTTTCTACCTTAGAAAACTGTACAAAAAGCCAGAAACATTTGAAAGTAACTGAATGGGGCGCATGTGTTCAAACCAAAGAAAACATTATAGTTATCTGACTCTCCAAAGTAAAAGTGGTATGCAAGGTTTTTATTTTTGTTCTTTCAAAAGGTTGCAGAAAGGCCATTTATATAGTCTGAGAGTGATAACTGTATCAGCTGTCTATTTTCTAACCATGGTAAAGTGTTTTTTTTTTCAAGAATGTGAGTAACGGAGAAGATAAATTCCAGTTCCTCTCTCTCCATTTCATATCTTCAACTGTCTTTTGTGTGAAAACATTCACAAGAAAGGAAAGAGAGATTGTGGTTCTTGTAGAGTCTCTCTGTCTTTCATAAGACTTTTATCCATTTTTACCTAGTCATGGTGCAAACATTATTGATTCCTTTTCATTCGTTCGTTCGTTCGTTCATTCATTCATTGATTCATTCATTCATTCATTCATTCATTCATTCGTTGCCTCTTAGAATGACTCTGGGTGGCAAACAGAGGAATTATGACATAACAAGTCAAAATGGCAAATCAAACTATGCAAAAAAAAAAAAAGACTGCCAAACAGGAAGACAACAAACACAAAAACAAGAAAAGCAATCCATGGTAGGTATTGAGGCTCATCTAAAACATGTCCTCACAACCTCCTGCTTCAAGTAGATCACAGTGATGTTGTCTTTACCTCATTCTCAGTTTACGAATGAGATATGCTTACGTTTTCCATAGCAGTACCTGCATTAAAATATTTTTTTATTCCTTGTTTTAAAATATCTCAGGATGTTCTGTAACATCTGTTTTGTCACCCATAACTTTGGAAGAATATTAGGTGACCGCAGTTACTGGAATGGAAGCAACAAAGGCAGGATGGGTGAAAAACAACTTCAAGTCCACCATGAGGAAGAACCTTTCGGTCAGACAAATCAAACAGGAAAAAATTCTGGGTTAGTGAAATGCTTTGTTGTGCGTCATAGTGATATCTTACACATTTACGCTTTATACTTCCTACAAGAAAGCAAGCACTAGTCTTTAAAATAATGGTTCTATTTGTAGCATTATTAGTACATTTTAAGTATGGAAAAAAAGAAAGAAACAAAGAAAGAAATGAAAGAAGGAAAGAAAGAAGGAAAGAAGGAAAGAAAGAAAAAACAAACAAACTGCAGGAAGAATGGAAATGATAAGATAAATAGTTATTATTTCTAATCATAACCATAATATTACTGCTGATGGATTAGAACTGCCTTGAAATCTTATGCTTTTAAATGGTAGTGAATTTTCAGCCTTTACAATCAAACAAGACCCTTTGTTGTTTTCATGCTTATCTGCACATTATATTATTTATTTATTTATTTGCTTTCCCCAGATGTGCTCAGGTGTGCCTTTCCCCTATATAAAATTCTGCTTCTGCCCCCAGGTTTCTAGGAATAAATTTATTGAATTGTATTTATTTGTGCAGCTGGGGTAATGGAAGTAAGTGTCCAAAACCAATGAAGGTTTTAAAAGACTGAAATGCTTTAAGTGAAGTGGATTTCCAACAAAAGGAAAGTAAACACTTACATACATAAAATCATAAATCAATTTGAAGATCATAAATTTGTTCACATTAAATCCAGTTTGTCCGTTTCTGTAGAAGAAATTAATAATATACTATGGGAGCGGATGTATGCTTTGGTCATGAAAATATCTACGGAACAAGTAATTGAAGAAATATCTAAAGGAAAAAGTAATCATAAAAGATGGTTAAAATTGTTCTCATGTACTCAGAAGTGACATTTCCAATTTGGTGTGATGCCTACAAGTATATTGGGTTCTAGATTTCCTAGGCAATTAGCAAGGAATTATGGGATATAAAATCCATTTGGAGAACCCGATTAGGATCCACTGCTCTAGAAGTTATGATCCAGAGTGATGGATTCAAATACCAAGAAGTTGAGTTCAGTGGAACCTTAATGGGGTTTCCTGACATTCACCCTGGAAAATAGTAAACTTGCCATCATTAGACATTATTAAGCAGTGGCTGGTCAGCAGTTATTAAGGAATATCAGAGAAATAGATATTTTGCTCTCTTAGTAGGTAGATTAACTTTCACTGTACAAATCTTAGCATTAAATGCATTATGTATGGTTCTTCAAATACTTTTGCTCTATGCATGTGTCAGAGAATAAATATTAGGGGTTCGAACTACATGGTATTTACACATAGTAGAGCCGTGGTGGCGCAGTGGTTAGAGTGCAGTACTGCAGTTAGAGTGCAGGCTACTTCTGCTGATCTGCAGTTTGGCAGATCGAATCTCACCAGGCTCAAGGTTGACTAAGCCTTCCATCCTTCCGAGGTGGGTAAAATGAAGACCCTGATTGTTGTGGACAATATGCTAACTCTGTAAACCGCTTAGAGAGGGCTGTAAAGCACTGTGAAGTGGTCTATAGGTCTAAGTGCTATTGCTATTGCTATTGCTAGTATTGTGTGGAAATACACTGCTTTAAAAAAAAGCAGTCCTGATTAGAAGAGCTATTGAAGGAGAAGTTTAAAATTTCCAGTTCTAGTTGTGAAGTTCATGCCCAAATTCCCTATGCTGCAGCTATCCCTAGGAGTTGGTAGCATTGCTTTGTACTTAACCAGTAGAGGCCAATTGGGAATTCGTAATGGTGCTAAGTACTACTTTGAGAGCAAAAGAGAAGGGGATAAATGTGAGAGAGAAAGGTTACATGTCAGCACCAGGCTTAATCTGGATCGGGTTGTTCTCCAGTAAAACCAACACACTTGTACAGAACCTCATTGTGTGAGGAACATGTAGTTCAACTTGCAGATATTAGGCCACCTTTCACTTCCTTGTGCGATTTTACATTGTCCTTCAAAAGAAACAGAATTAAACTAATTAAATAGGACCAAAAAAAGAAGAAGTAGAAAGAGCATGAATCATGAGAGGTATGGATTTCAAGGAAAAACCAGATGACATCAAGGACTGACACGGTTATCTCTAGAACAGAGAAGATGGGGAAAGACCTAAGTGTATTAAAAAAAATTATCTATTGCATACAAATGGCTCGTGCAAAGATGCTCCAGTACAAAGGAATCCTTAACTTAATGGTTCTTAAGCAATCCTCAAAACAGTCCATCAGGCGCCAGCACTAGGCGCCAGATTAAAACGTTGCTTCCCTTGTCTCAGACATTAAGCGCATTTGAATTATTAAGTCCTGTGCATTGATACCTATCCTAGTTCAAAAGGATCCCTTTTAATTGTGCAATTTTATATTTGTGATGCTACTTTCTTACTGCTACTAATGCTTCTTTTTAAAATGACCTCGAAGAAGAGTTGATCCAAAAAGTGGAATCAAAAATAGTTTTGCAAAACAGACCAATTTCAAAGCTGGCTTTTGGGTTTCACAGCTAAGAAAGGGTGTGGGGAACCCTTCAGAAAGAAAGCCAGCTCAAAGGCCCTTGTTCCCAGAAGGTTTTTTTTCCCTAGTGTTTCTTTTCATTACATGCAGTTTTGTTGTGTTTCCTGACTGGGACAATTGAGACACACAAATTTAATGTTTTAAAATACCTGGAAAATATAATTAAAACAACTAAGTTAAATGAGAGTAGTTCGGGGGGGGGGGAATTAAATTTCCATCCACTGTAATGTACAATAAATCTTTTGTTAAATAAAAAACAATCTTCAAAAGTAGTTAATATATTGTCTTGCAGTGTAACAAAGGACACATATCTAAAACCAGTCTTTCTGCAATTAGAAATAGATACATTCTTTTCCTTGAATCATCTTACCTTGATCTAGTTCCTTCCAGATGTGGGTACAATGCAAAGTACATGAATAAATGCCAAGAACCATGCTTGTTGTGGAACATTGGGAGCTGAACTCCTTTGGTAAAAACCAGATGCAGAATGACTGGTCTTTAGCGAAGTGTCAACCATCAAACCCAATTGGTTGCACTTCCCATCCTCAACACCAGTTCATGTGGGTTTCTAAGAGGGCGAAACACGTGCTCAGCAAACCAGTTGTTAAACTGGTAGGATCCCACCCCTGGTTATAAAGCACTGTGAAGCGGTATATAAGCCTAAGTGCTGTTGTTATTGTGAAACCTGGATGGCTGTGCAGTATCCTGAAGTTGCCCATTCTTTTCATCTATACGAAGATGTAAGGTTGTACCAAGACATTTTGTGGCCTGAGGCAGTACAACAAATGGCCATCTGTCCATCTGCATCCACCAGCTGCATGAGATGTGAGACAGAAGTCCACTGCTGATCTCCAATCCCAACAGTTAAAAGAAGAAAACAAGAATCCCAAACTGAATGAGTGAAGGAGCTGTTTCAGGTATGACGCTGGCCATCAAGGCATGCTTCATTGACAACCCAAATCATACCTGAAACAGCTCCTTCACTCAGCCTCTTGGGAGGACTACTGAATATCAGCATTCTGTTAACGCATGATGCCTTTTCTGGAACCAACATTGCCTGCTCAGTCTGCTGGGCAAGGCACTGTCGCACAAACCAGAGTTGTGCTTAAGGCACAGCGTCAGAAGCAGCAACAAATATTGGCAACTTTCTTCCTTCCCGATCCCACTCCCCCAGTTTCTCCTACAACCTCCCAGCCTTGTCCTACAGCAAGAGCAAGGCTGCATACTGATGAGACATGCAGTTAAGGAAGGTATTTCTGAGCTAACTCTCAGATGGTGGCACCATATACACCAGCAATATATTCTCATCATCTCCCCAAAATCAGTGGAATGCTTCTATGGCCTCCTTCCATTCATTTTGCCTAATCGAGCCGAGGGTGTTCATTCTTTGTTTACTTTAATACAGTATACTGAAGGAAGACAAAGTCAACCATCTCCTGCTCTTTTTATGTTTTCCATTAAATGTTCTGAATGACTAGACAACAGCGTGTATAAAAAGCCCTCCCCGGGACAATGTTAGGCGGGCAGCCATTATGTTGATTTACTTTGGACCATTTTAAGTTCAGGCAGTGGGGTAAAGCCTTGAAGAGCTTGAAACCTCTTTCACTTGACTGTAATAAATTCTGCACATAGCTTTAAAGATAGAGCAAAATAGCTAGTTTAGCGAAAGTAGAGGGTGGAAGGCGAAGACCTGGTTTTGTATTCCACTCTGGTGAAAAACAATAGATGATGGGAAAGTTCTCCCGAAGGTAATCAGAGGAAAAGTTCACCAGCATCGATCATGGGCTGTGTCTGTGAGGCCTGCTGGGATAGGGGGGAGGGACATAAAGGTGTCAGCAGTTGAGCCCATACTGTAAATCACAACCATGTGAGTGGAGAGAAATGGCCAAGCAACCGAAGGGGGGTGGGGGGGGTAAGGCCTTCGAATTCTACTTCTTTCTTGATGTTTAGGATGTATTCCTTCCTTAACCCCGACTCCTTCCTTGTGACCTGGGTAATGCTGGGTTTTGTGCAGAGCATTTCTTATTAGCTTTCATGTCAAGGACTATTTTTCAGGTTCAGAAAAGGTGAAAAGATGAATGACCTACAGACCACCAAAGTTTCCAGGGATGTGTGTAGGCGTTTGCATTTGTTTTCTTGGAGTATTTTGCCATTCTTTTTTTTTTTTTTTTTGCTTCCTTTTTCGATTAAATGCATGGAAGAAAAAATCATTAAAAAAAAAAAGAAAAATAAATTAAAGCACAGAATAATAAGACGATTCTAATGGTGGCCTCAGAAAACGTATAGATATGATTGTTGGATTTTATGAACCGTTTTTTTTTAAAAGGGAAGTTACATCTTTCACTCTGAAATCTTCTGCACGCTTACCTGAAAATAAGTAAGCAGCGTACAACACTTTTTAAGTGTACATTTTGCAGATGGAATATGTGAATGAGACGAAACCAGCATATAGGCACATCATCCACAACATATTGAATTGACTGAAAATCTCCTGTTGAAGTATTTCATTCTAAGATAGAACCAGTTTGGTGTGGAAATTATCTCATCAGGCTGGAAACTGGGAAACCATAGGTTCTAGTTCTGTTTAAAGCACAAACCAGCTAGGTGACCTTGGGCCAGTCACCCTCTCTCAGCCCTAGGAAGGAGACAATGCCAACCACTGCTGAAAAACTGCAAGAAAATTTGCCAAGGAAATTGCAAGAGACTTCTCCAGGCTGCCTCCAAGAATCAGGCAGAAGAAAGCAACAATCAAAAGTGATTTTTGAAGTGCTTGGAATCATTGAATCAAAGCAGCTGGCTCCAAATTGATTCAGAAAGATGCAGATTCGGAGCTTTAAAAAAGGAAACAAGTATTTTTAAACATTTCAGACAAGAGACAAACAAGCCTTTGAAAGGCAAAGTTCACACCACCTATTATCCATAAAGTACAGCATGTTGAACACACCAAGTCCTGTAGTAGAGTTCATAAATATGAGGGGCACTCACATACCACATCAGTTAAAACTAAACAAGCAATATCATAGTGTCTCTCTCCAAGAATATCTACACAACCTTACTATGTCTGATATAGTGGGTACATTCCAGATCCCCTCCCTTAAATGCTGTCATCTGATGGGATCTTGGAGGCATGTTTTATCTGTAATCACCCCACCCCTTTGGAGTCGCCTCCCACATGAGATTCGAAAGTCTCTATTTTTTAACCTTCCAGAAGGCCATGAAAATTTGGCTCTTCCCCCAAGTGCTGGGCTAGGATGGGAGTTGAGTTAGGAAGCTAATAGCACGGTTCGTCTGGCGCAAAGTGGGAGGGGTGGTTTTGTTATTATTCTTATTTTTACAGTTGGTTTGAGCTGCCTAGGATCATTATATGAGGTAGGCAACCATATAGGTTCTTTAAATAAATAAACTAGAACTGTATCATAGCTTTGGGTTATGTGTGAATAAAGTCAGTATGATTCCAATTTTTAATATACTCTAGAAAGGATATTTTTTAAAAAACCCTTCTTTACTTAGCACCGTACAAATTACGTTCATTTATGGTGTTTGAGAATTGTGAGAGTTCAAATCCAAAGCTCCAATACCAAGCAGATTGAAAGAACCTTGTTACAAACTGTAAAATCCATCTTCACGTTCTTTGCATTAATATTCTTAGGAGCGAGCCAGGTTGTACTGAGATAAATTTCTAAATAGAAACAATGCTGTTATCTTCCTACCTTAAAGTTGTATTATCAGACTTTTCCTTTGTTAAATGCAGATTGGAAACCTCTGTTAACTTCTTGCATAAAACCAAAAACCCTGACATTATTATGCTTGCTGGATTATTAGAAAAAATAATTTTAGAACTGAAAGTTATGTTGTAACTTAACGCTAAGAAGTCAGTGTAAATTTATACTTATAACTATTGTAAAATCTGAAATCATTTACCAGTATATTTGTTTTTTTCTTTACACTTGGCTTTGTTGTCTCTTTATTTTTTTCTCTTTTTCACCTCTTAATTGTTACTTTCTGTTAATTTTTATTCTTCTCATCTAACTTTTAATAAAAATTGTCATTAAAAAAAGACTTTTCCTATATTTGCTCTAAAAAGATAAACTTGCACACTCTGCTAAACATGTAGTTGGTAAATTTGTAGCTTGCCTGGGAATAGATAATTTATTTGCCGATGTCTTATGAAAATTCTTTGGCTTAGCCTTAGACTAAGTTTTAACTATGGGTTCTTGGGTTGTTTGTCCACATATAGTCTTATGAAAACAACAAAGTAGACATGGAAAAACTGCTGGTCTTCATTAGCCAAATTCAATGGACAAGTTAACATTTTGATTAGCAGAACCATTAAACACTATTAATCTGAGCACTTTCGAAGAACCTCTGTTCCATAATGCCAAAAGAATATCAAGGTTATTCACCTTCCAAGGAACATATGAATGACTAGACATCTGGTCTGCTCAATCAAGATACTTCTTATCTTCTACAGTCTCGGTTATCGCAAAATGTGCCCCTTTCATGTTTTAAACTCATTGTAAAACTCCAATGCCCTTGAGCGAGGTTGAATTTTCCGGAAACTTTCAGAAGTCTCTGGGCCATTCAGATAAACAAGGTTGTACTGAGTTCATTGGGAATTACAAGTCTGTGTTCTTTCTTGCAAATATTAATCTCCTTTGTAGGTGACAGATAGCTTTTGAACGGAGCCTTGAAGTGTCCAATGTAGACTTTTTTTTAAATTTTGCTGCCAGCTACTTTTGGAAATAAAATAGGTTCAAAGTAATTAAAAGACTGATCATTATATCCATCTGTTGCCATATGGAAACAGTTAAATATTTCATCTCAAACCCATCCATGAAGTTGCAATTATTTCCCTACCATGATTAAGATTGCATAATTCATGCAACTTTTCATGTCATCATTTTTCATGTTGATTTATTAAACACTTTGGGCACCCTGGTCCTGAAAATGGCTTTTTCTGAGTTTGCTGCCATTTGTCTTCCTGATTTTCCATCCATAACATTAATGACTTCTGGACGTAAACAGAAAGATACTTTTATGGGTGATCTATATAATGTTTGCATGTATAAATAGGAAGGGGAAGATAATTTGAGCTAGGCTGGCTGCCAAAATTGCCCATCCATCCCCCATTTTCTAGATGCTTCCCCCACCTACCTTTGAAGTTCTGCAGAAAATATAACCCATCCTTGTAAAGCACTTTGATCTTAAGAGATTTTTAGCCAGGAATTACTACACCTATTGAACTGTTACCCACTCCATGTAAAAGGCAGCAATTGTTAAAAGTACACCTATATGCAAAGATATGTGAGATAATCACAATTTGTACATAATGTAATTAGCAGTTACATTCTTGAGCAATAACTGTATTAGACCATCATAGTAAAAAAAAAAAACTACAAAGAGATCTGCACCATCTTAAAGATAAATGAATTTCTGACTGACGCCATCATCATCACATGCATGAAACAAATCCATTCAGTTGAAAAACGTTGATATAGCCTCAAATATGCACTTACTTAAATACACCTTCCCAAGTTAGCTAAATTCAGGAAGTATGGGATGGTAGAGATATTAATGCTTATGTTTTTTACAGACCCCTCACATCCTGGACATAAACTGTTTCAACTTCTACCCTCAAGACTACCCTATAGGCATTGCACGTCAGAACAAGACACAAGGATAGTTTCCCCACCACCACCATGCTAAACAAATAATTCCCACAACACTGTCAAACTATCAAGTAAGACTGTATTACTATTAGTCTTCTCATCTTTTCTATTACCTCTCTCCTTTTCTACTTATGACTACAACTTTGTTGCTTGTATCTTACGATTTATATTGTTTCATTCGCCTGGTGCGCCAATTGCGACCCCTTTTGGACCGGGAGGCCCTGCACACAGTCACTCATGCGCTGGTGACGTCTCGCCTGGACTACTGTAATGCTCTCTACATGGGGCTCCCCTTGAGGTGCACCCGGAGACTGCAGTTGGTCCAGAATGCAGCCGCGCGGGTAATTATGGGGAGATCGAGGTTCTCCCATATAACACCGCTCCTGCGCGAGCTGCACTGGCTTCCTGTGGCCTACCGGGTGCGCTTCAAGGTGTTAGTTACCATCTTCAAAGCGCTCCATGGCATAGGGCCTAGTTACCTGCGGGATCGTGTCCTGCCCCATACATCCCTGCGACCCATTCGCTCACACAGAGAGGGTCTCCTCCGGGTGCCGTCCTCTAGAGATTGTCAGAGGGCGGTGCCCAGGAGTAGGG
Source organism: Natrix helvetica (assembly GCF_964273705.1). Taxonomy (NCBI): domain Eukaryota; kingdom Metazoa; phylum Chordata; class Lepidosauria; order Squamata; family Natricidae; genus Natrix; species Natrix helvetica. The sequence continues at coordinate 76,423,947 of NC_138551.1, read as the reverse complement.
CCTTCTCTGTGGCGGGCCCTACCCTTTGGAACGACCTCCCCCAGACATTAGAACAACAACTGATCTCCGCTCCTTCCGCAATAAACTGAAGACCCACCTGTTTCGGCTAGCCGGCCTGGCATAATTCGACAACTTTTCCACCCCTAGGTCATTTTTAATTGTCAATTTTAGTTTTTAAACTATTAATGTCATTGGGGTTTTAACCTTGTTCAGTATTGTAATTATTTATTTATTTTTTACCTCCTCTGTATGACACTGTGCTGACTGTTACTTGTGTACGTCGCCCCGAGTCCCTGTGGGGAGAGGGGGCAACTAATAAGTTTAAATAAATAAATAAATAAATAAATAAATAAATAAATAAATAAATAAATAAATAAATAAATAAATAAATAAATAAATAAATAAATAAATAAATAAATAAATAAATAAATAAATAAATAAATAAATAAATAAATAAATAAATAAATAAATAAATAAATAAATAAATATAGTATCCTAGTGTGATTTATGTTGGTTGCTTATTTAGCATCCTGTGACTATCACTAAGTGTTGTATCTTAAGATTATGATGAATGTATTTTTTATGATGACTATGATCATGATTTATCACTTGTTGTTTGTATGTACACTGAGAGCGTATGTAGCGGAGACAAATTCCTTGTGTGTCCATCACCCTTGGCCAATAAAGAATTCTATTCGGTTTGCATTTAAATGGTTACTTGCAACCATGCGTTTTAGCAAAATACATATAAAATTTCAGCAAAGGTATCAATTTAATACGTCCCCTCTAATATTAAAAGTGCCTTTTGCTTTGTATCTTCCTTGCAGCGCAAACAGTTGCACTGTTTACAGCAAGTCATTGCAAACAGTGCAACTGTTCTTTTATGTTAATTTTGGTGTTTGAATTTTTAGGGGAAGTGTGTGCATTTTGTGTAAAAGAGAAGTGTGATTGCACAACGTTGTGTGAGGAACCCCTGACCTAGAGGGAAATGTTCCCCATAAAGATTAAACTGGCTTCCAAAAACCATCAGTAAGCCATCACAGAAAAGAAGATCTAAGGAAGAAATAATTGAAGCGTTGTTCCATCTTCCTTTTATGGGGTAGACTACTGCTACTGCTGCTTCTACTATTACTATTAATAGGATCATCCGCAGGGAATGATCAAAAATGTCAAGATTAGCAGCCCACCTGTGCAATCAAAGCTCTGAAACATGTATAAAACAGGGTGACTTTTGATCAGATCCTCATGGATGCCATCATAATTGTTGATCACACTCTGTGGATACCCCTGGCTATTGCTATTTACCCTAGGACTATAATAATTAGACCAGGAAACCCATCTATATAATATTTCCCTAAACTGGAAACTCCAAGATTAAAGAGAAACAGACCCTCCAATTACAAGAAGGGAATTATATGGGCAATAGAAAGCATTTCTACTACTAGAAAGCATTCTAGAGATAGTAGTCTTTACATACCACTTGTCTCTCCATGAATGTAGCTACATATTGTATTTTGGCTTCTGTTTACATATCTACCTGTATATCTGTGGTTGGATGTACTCAAGTGATGGCCCACAAGTTATGTAACTCTCGATCGTATATTATAAAATAGTCACCACCCCGAGTCCCTTTGGGGAGAGGGGGCGGTATAAAAATCTAAATATAAGTAAAAGTAAAGTAAAGTTTGTGAAATCAAAAGTTCTCCAAACTTTAAAATTAGCTGCATGCCATCAGTTAGTATTTTGTTCTGCTTAGAATAAGTGTTTCTAAAACAATTCAGGATGTTTGAGAATGAGGCTTTTCCTGATGAACTGTAACTCAGAGAGAATTCTTGTCTGTCCAGTAACCTCATTACCTATTAGTAAAAGTTTGCAATACAGAAAAGGTTTCACAGTATATTTCTGCATATTTCATTCCTGAACCAAGTCAGTCTGGTCCCTGTCATCTCAATCTCATCACTATGCTCCTCAAAATAGGTGGGAGCAGAACAAAAAGTTAGCTAGACCCAGAGCAAAAGCAGAATTTGATTTATTCCAATTGAACCGTTATCGGTATCCTCCGTGTATTTATTAATGTCTCCCTTCTGAAAATTAAAAATCACTATTTGGTGGCAACATTTGGAATAGCTCCAATAACTCATGCCAACGGCTTGGCTGGAGGAAGCAGATGGCTGGTTTTGGTGTCCCAAGTGTAGAAAGCACAGATTACGGTTTAAAGTAATTCCAGGGAGATAATTCATTTTTTGAAGATACTATTTAATATTTTAAGTATGGGAGATCAGATCAAAGGCTGGTGAATTCAGTTCTCTGCTCTCAGAAGTCAATCTTGGAGAGCATTCAATAGAAGTCATGATTATGTCATGGTGTGTGATGTCACCTTTTACCACCCTTGTAGATATCAATGGTAGCCAACTGCCTATGGGAAGCCCATAACATGGATATGTATCCTCCCATTTCTGTTTCCACAACAGTTGGTGTGAAGATGTTTGTATGCTTTTATCCTGGAATATGTTCCTGACTTCACTAGAAGATGCAGAGAACTGCCCTTTCCACGAATATATTTAATTTCTTTTAACACTGTTCAAATTGATGGGTCTTACTACATCTTGCATTGACAGAGTTTACCTGTGTTAAATGGTGTTTTTATCTGTGTGATAAAGTTATGTAATCATGATAATATTTAAATAATATAATAATCATTTAATATCATTAAATCCCAAAACTCAGACAGAGGCAGACAAACTTTCTTGATATCATGGCTTTACTTCCTCATCTTTCTACTAAGTTATCAGATCTTGAGTATTGTATAAACTCTATTCCATTATCTTAATAATACTGGCCGCTCTTTTCTATACTTTTTGAAGTTCTACAATATCCTTTTTTTAGTGTGATGATGTAACTATATTTAAAAGGCAGGGGCAAACTTTCCTGTGGATTTTAGTGTTGATCCAAGAAAGAGAAGACTGGATTTTTTTTCCAAAACATTTCATCCTGTGTAAAAATCCCAAATGTTCCTAAAAAATAAAATCAATGGCAGAAACGTACGGTTAGTAGGTGGCCTCAACAGTTGCTTTGAGTATGCTAAAAGCTTCTCTTCCTGTGGAAAAAGAAAAATCATATCTGCCTAGCACGCTTGAAATACTCAATAGTTCAACAGATCGTGTTTTATTTACATGGACGGAATGATGTATGGCGAAAAACTCTTGTTTTTTTTAACTATTGACCCAGCTAAATTGCCTTCGTGCTAACGTTGAAGTGCTTAGCGAAGGCCACAACTGCAGTTGAGGTAGAAATGTTGACTGAATGTATGTCTTTAAGGTTAGCCAAGGTTCAGAAGGTCATTCCCGGGCCATTTTATCCATCTCAGGCACACATGTACCATATGACCACGTTTTTTATTTACAGCCATAAGCTAGGAAGGAAACAAAAAGATTCCAGGGTAGGTGAAGGACATATTAAAGCCAATAGGATGAAAATCTGTTGACCTACAACTTAGTAGTTCAACTTTCTGATAAAGGCTGACCCAAAAGAGACTAGATGTTCATGGCTTTTTTTTAGAAACAGAGAAAACAATCAACCTTATCAACCTGAGCAAACACCACCAAAGGCATGCATGGGATCTTCAAAATTTTGGTAAGCAAACAGTGGATTAAATAAGAAACCCACATAACTCCATATCAGCTGCTTTCAGAATACTGTACCCATCAGTAGGATATTAAGAAACAGCATACTACTGCTTCTGCTTCTGATACTCAGTTATGTATTACCTGCGTTGACCAGGTAGCTTCATATAGTTGCCATGAATGAAAACTAGCCATTCATAGAACCTCTCCGTGGAATTTATCTCTCTTTTAAAAGCCAGATAAGGCGGTGGGGAGAGAAGCAAATTGCCCAGCTGTATGTGGTGATTTTTATGGTTATTACCTTGTTCACCAGCATATCCTGATAGAATTTGGACAAATGGTTCAGGAGTAGAACAAGCGTGCAAGAAGAGTTTTGAAGCAGAAATGTGATCAGCACAGCAGAAATTTGTTTGGCTAAATAATAATAATAATAATAATAAATTTGAATTTATTAGCCGCTCCCTTTCCAGGCAGGACTCGGGGCGGCGTACAATGGGCATATAGAACATAGAAACATGTGTACAAACACATAAACATACAAAAATACAGAGACACACATGCACGGAGGAGGTAACCAATTACAACATTTAGACAGTTAAAATCCCCATTAAAATACCCCAATTGTAAAAGACCCAATGTACAATTAAAATTTAAATTTAAAAAGACAGTCAGGAGGAGTGAGAAAAATTACGGTTGAGCCAGGCCAGATAATTGAAAGAGGTGGGTCTTCAGCTGTACACGGAAGGAGCGGAGGTCGGAAGTAATCCTGATGTCACGGGGGAGGTCATTCCACAGGGCTGGGCCCATCACAGAGAAGGCTCTGCTCCTGGGTGTCGCCCCCCGACACTGTTTGGCGGACGGCACCCGGAGAAGTCCCTCTCTGTGTGAGCGAATTGGTCGCAGGGATGTGTGGGGCAGGATGCGATCCTGCATGTAACTAGGCCCTGTGCCATGAAGCGCTTTAAAGATCATAATCAAAACCTTGAAACGCACTCGGTAGACCACAGGAAGCCAGTGCAGCTCGCGCAGGAGAGGTGTTACAGGGGAGTATCTAGTCCTCCCCATAATCACCCGCGCGGCCGCGTTCTGGACCAACTGCAGTCTCCGAGTGCATCTCAAGGGAAGCCCCATGTAGAGAGCATTGCAGTAGTCCAGGCGAGACGTCACTAGCGCATGGGTGACTGTGCGTAGGGCATCCCGGTCCAATAAGGGGCGCAATTGGCGCATCAGGCGGACCTGATGGAACGCCCCCCTTGCCACGGCTGTTACATGGTCATCCATGGACAGCCGGGCATCTAAATGTAGAGTGCAATGCTTACGGTTTGTAATAGTAATCCAATCCAGGATGCAACAAAAGCAATATGAACGTGGATAAATATGTAAAAAGCATGAAGAAAGTAAAGCTCTTTTTGATACACGTCATTCTGTGCTTTTGCACAGGTGCAGTAGGAAGGTTTTTTTAAGGTTGGGCAGATGTCAGTATAGGACAAGTCTCAGTAATGGGTACTAGCATGACCAATGAAAAGTTCAACTATATCTGAGGGCCATCTTAATTGATTGATTGACTGACTTATTGATTATGTGCAATCAAGTTACTGCATTTTTTGGAGTATAAGACACACTTTTTTCCCCCTAAAAGAGGGTGAAAATTTGGGCGCATCTTATATACCAAATGTACCCCACCCACCCACTGCCCCCCAGCCTTTGGCCTCTGCCTCCCAGCAATTTACTTCTTTGCAGCATATGGGAAAATGGGGCTTGCTGAGGCTGCTATGGCAATCCCTGCAGCCTAAAACAGCTGATGATCGGGAGGCCCCTGTTGAAATTGAAAGTGAAACTTGCTGTTTGCTGCAGAAGCAAATTGCTGCCCAGCAGAGACAGATTTTTTTTTCTTGTGCTGATCAGGCTGTGTGCTATTTGCTGCAAGGAAGTAAGTCAATAACTATAAAGGCCTATAGAATGTTCAAAATATTAGACTTATTTTTTAAAGACTGCTTTATTATTGTTCTAGACAACTTAACAAAATGAAGAAGCTTTTTAAAATAAATGCTTAAGCTGAAGAGGCCCAATGCTATTGTATCTTCTTTTAAATAGCAGAGAATAACTATATTTCCAGAAAGTCACGTCAATTTTAACAGCATCTGTACAAGTATAGTCTGAAATGTAACACCACAAACGGTGTATATAGTCTGTACTGTTTGCTGTTTGTTGCAAAGAGGCAAATTGCTGGGAGGCAGAGGCAGATTTTTTCCCCTTGTTTTCCTCCCCAAAAGCTAGGTGCATCTTATACTTCAGAGCATCTTATACTCCGAAAAATACGGGACCTTTGACTCCTACCCACCACTTAAGTTTTCTCCATGATGATCTATCCCCCAGCCTATGCTATCAGATTTTACAATGCTGCATTCAGCACCACAGTATCAGAGTCCATTCACCTTGCTGCTGGTCTTCTCCTCTTTCCCAGCATTAAAGCCTTTTCCAGAGAATTAGATCTTTGCATAAAGTATCCAAAATAAAATAATTTAAATCTGCTCATTTGTCCCTCAGGGGAGAACTCCGGGTTGATTTGTTTGATGATCCATTGGTTTGTTTTCTTGGATCTTCATGATATTCTCAGGAGTCTTCTCCAACATCGAAGTTCAAAGACATGAATACACTTCCTATCATGCTTCCTCAAAGTCCAATGTCTGCTTCCAGTCACAGGGAAGACTATGGCTTGCATGATTCAGTGACGTGCAGTGAGGTTTATGGCTGGTGAGGCTGGTGACGTCATCAGGAAGGTGGGGAATGGGACCACGTGTGCAGGAGACTGAGGCAGCCTCAGCCTCCTGCACACGTGGTCCCATTCCCCGCCTTCCTGAGTCAATATGAAGGAGACCGTGGAGCGCGAGCCAGCGGAGCGCGCTCCACGGTCCCCTTCATGTTGACTCAGGAAGGCAGGGAATTGGACCACGTGTGCCTTTTCCCTTTTCCCTTTTTTTCTTTTAATGATAAGAGCGGTGAGGCTCTGCCTCCCCTGCCTCCCCTGAACGCACGTCCCTGGCATGAGTCTGATCTTTGTACATATAGCCACATCACAGCATTTGAATATTTTCTCCAAGGCTTTCATGGTGGCTAAACAAATCTAATTCTTTTGGTCCATGGTTTTGGGCCATGTGCTATCATTGATGCAAAAGATTTCCATTCTATGCATGAATGCTTCAATTACAGAAGCAAGCTGGTCCAAGGTTTGACTTTTAATGGGGTTGTCTATGAAGAATTCATATCAGAGGTAACCCAAACTGAGTCTGTCTTCTAGTGTATGTTTTTAAATCAAGGATACAACAGGGCAATACCCTTGATCTCGTTAGTGGCAGATTCATGGCCATAGGTGATTTGCTGCCAAGAATTAGCCAAGTGCAATTCTACATATCATACTAATCCCATGGCTTGCTTGAAGACGTTACAATTGGCTGACTGCACACATTGCATTCAGCCATAAATGGATTGGCTCATATATCATCCTAAATCCAAAATGTTTCATTATGACTTATTATGATTCATAAACATATCCATGGAGCTCTAACAAATTTAATGATATAAAATATTACCCATTTTCACTTTCTGGAAAGCAATAATAAGTATTGGAATATTTCTTTTATCATTCTTAAATTGATTATAGAAATATTGAGAACATCGTCTCTTGAAGATGTTTTTAGAAAAAAACAGTATACAAAAAAAGGAATTGGAAGACTTCATATATTCTAGAGTGAAATGTTCATATATTTTGTCATTGGCTCTCCTAGCTGAGATTTATAGAACTGGAGCAGTGATGTGCAGTCAGGTGAGGCAAGTGAGGCACAGCCTCACCGCTCTCATCATGAAAAGAAAAAAAATGTAAAAGGAAAAAGCTGAGCAGTTGTTGCCTCACCATGGATGACTCTGCTTAACTGTTAAAAAAAGCCTCTAAAAAGCGCCCTCTACTATGAGGCAGGAGAACTGCATGCCTGTTCTAGTCTGACTTTAGGCATTTTATGATCACTCGAGCAGAATTAAGCAAGGATTAAAAGCCTAAAAATTCCTGACGTAGGTGAGGCATGCAGTTCTCCTGCCTCATAGTAGAGGGCGCTTTTTTAGAGGCTTTTTTAAACAGTTAAGCAGAGTCATCCACGGAAGCCAGGCAAAGAGCCATGCTGTAGCACACACACTTTCCCCCAGCCTCTTTCTTTTGGAAGGATCGGATCGGCTCCCCTCCGGCTTCTCTGCCTCTCCTCTCACCCCAGCCTGCCAGCAGGAAGTGAGTGGGTGGGCTTTATTGCATTCTGGGCATTTCCCACCCAGACAGCAGGCTGCATTTGCAATGGTGGAGGTGTTTGGGGAAGGCAGCAGGGGAATTGGGGGGGGGATGGCAGAGGAGCTGCTTTCAAGTCACTGGAAAAGATATCCAATCCAAGTTTTATGTGTTTGTGTGCTTGTTTGAGAGTGAGTGAGAGGGAAGGGGGTAGGAGAGATAGTCCAATCCAACTACTCTGTGTGTGTGTGTGTGTGTGTGTGTTTGAGAGAGGGGGAGGAAGGGAGAGGGGGAGGAAGGAGGGGAAGGGAGAAGAAAAAGAAAATGAAAAAAGGAAACTTATTTCGCAAAGGAGAAAAACAAATGCTGTCGCTTTAAATCGGAAGTGAGCATGCCTGGCTGTGGAATTCTGGGAGTTGAAGTCCACAAGTCTAAAAATATTTGAAACCCACCACTGTGTCAGTGCCTCACCAGCCATAAACCTCATCGCACGTCACTGAACTGGAGGTACCAGACTGCCTATCTTTGAGGTAGGACTGGTACATCAAGATAGTGTTTCAGAGATGGACAAGTGACCTTCTAGAATAAGGGATTTTCAAACATGTCCAGGCTGTTACTTAGCAAAAAGAATCCTGCACCCAGTTCAAGCGTCAAAACTCTCAAAATAAAAAACTAAATGGTTGTATTGAAGTTATTGTTTCCCTGTAGTCTCACACACAACCCTATAAAGTTCTTGTGGAACCTTAGATCCCATGGAACACAGCTTGAAATGTCTTAAATATTACTAGACAAGCAATCTTGCTAGCCATTATGACCAAAGGTGAAGATAATTGGGTCAATTAACATGATCTACCTGATCATGCAATTAACATTTAAGACCTGGATTGACCTGGAATGCTCTACCTGAGACTCCCTTGTAACATCCTCTAACCCCCACAGCTTCAACTTTAAATTGTCTACCATGGACCTCACCCCATTCCTAAGAGGTCGGTAAAGGGGGCGTGCATAAGCGCACCAGCGTGCCTTCCATCCCCGTCCTACCATCCCCATTTATTTGTACTCATTTCTTTGTTCATGTCCATGTTTATACTTATACCTGTTACCTTGTGCATGCTTGACAAACTAAATAAATAAATGAATAAATAAAAGAGGTGTGGACTTCAACTCCCCACGTTCTCCAGATAGTCATGCTAAGGCTAAGGAATTCTGGGAGTTGAAGTCCACACATCTTAAAGCTGCCATGGTTGACCTAAGGCTTTGAGGAGAGGAAGCAGTGGAGTAGTGCCTTGAAGACCACTGAATGGACAAGAAGTATACCGAACCAAGGATGTGCCCATGTTCAGGTCTTTTGTGTGATAAGATAGGTGAAACATTGTTAGTTTTCCTCTTTTTATGGCTTAAGTTGTCATCCAGCAGCTTGATTCAGCTGGCTGATTCCATTAGGAAAAAAAACAGCATCAAGCATTCCTGCCCAGCCACCAGGATTAAATAGCACAGCACTGTGTCAGTAAAATCACTCACATTCACTCACATTTTGACTCTATGTGGGCAGAATCTGGAGGGATGACTGGAGCATATCTTACCTAGTTCTCTGGAATTCCTTCTGATTTGGGTGGACAGTGGACTGGACCAGTGGTGGGATTCAAAGTTTTTTACCAGCAGTTCTGTGGGCATGGCTTGGTGGGCGTGGCTTGGTGGGCATGGCAGGGGAAGGATACTGTAAAATCTCCATTCCCTCCCCACTCCAGGGGAAGGTTACAGCAAAATCCCCATTTCCTCTGAGACTCGGGAGGCAGAGAATAGTTGGGGCCAGACAGAGGTGATATTTATCAGTTCTCGGAACTACTCAAAATGTCCACTACTGGTTCTCCAGAACTGGTCAGAACTGGTGCTGAATGCCACCTCTGGACTGGACAGAGTGCTCTCTAAGAAATCCTCTACCATTTGCAGGTTGGATCCTACCCCTTCTGGCTCCTTCATGAAGTCAAGAGTGGGGTAATTTTCTGGAGGGGGAGATTGAGATTATTGAGTGACTGTGGAAGGAGATTCTGCCAGGAGCTTTGGACAAGGAAGGCTGTAGTATCCCCTCCTTAAGAATCCCTCCCTGTGTTCAGAGTTATTAAGCAACTACTGCTCACTCTCTACTCTTCCCTTTTCCAACAAGGCTGTTGAGACTGTGGTGATAAATCAACTGTGCAACACCCTACAGAAAATAGTTGATTTGGATTCTTATTTAGAAAGGCCTATGAGTGGAATGGTGACAGCATTGGCCATGACCTCAAGACCTAGATGGGGAAGGAAATGTTTCCTGACCCTGTTAGACCTCTCAGCGATGGGCAATATGGCAGCCTTCTGGGCCACCTGCAGAGGTTGGGGGTTGTAGGCACGAGGAGTCATTTTCATGTTTCATATTATCATATGCAGATGATACATCACAACCCCAGTCCTGTTTCAATACTTGGAAGCTATGAGGGTCTTGGTGGGACAAACCACTCTTAAATTGAATCAACGCAAGTTGGAGTTAGGTAGGATGGCCATTATCCCTGACGGAAATAGGTCTGTAATTTGAGCTTCCTTCTGGATATGCAGCTTGACTTATAACCACAACTGAGAGCAGAATTTTCATTGCTAAGCAATGAGTCATGGCCAATTCTATGACCCTTTTTGTGCCATGGTTGTTAAGCAAATCATTCAGTTAAGTGAATCCAGCTTTTTCCCCCCCTCCCATTGGCTTTGCTTGTCAAAATTCAGCTGGGAAGGTCACAAATGGCTATCACACGGGCTCCCGTGACCCTGCAGACATCATAAATACACTGCTTGCCAAATGCTGCTTGCCGAATACTCCGGTTCTCGTCGTGTGACCATGGAGATGCTGTGATGGCCTACGTGTGAAGACCTTTCATAAGTCACTATCTTCAGTGCCATTGAACCGTTGCTAAATAAATAAATGGTTGTAAGTCGAGGTCATAGCCAAGAGGACTTTCCCTAATTTTGCTTGTGCTGTGATACAAGCTGGGGAAGGAGGACCTTGCTAGAGTAACTCATGCCTTTGTCAGATAACTGAAACCTTCTCCACATGGATTTGTCTTCAAAGAGCTTTGGGAAATTGCAGTGGGTTTGAAATGACCTGAGCCATGCACTAGCCTGCATTTGACAGTGGGAGCAGATACCACGGATGTTGACCCTTCACTGGTTGTGATTAGGCTTTGGGGTATTATTTTCTGATGCTAACCTATAGAGCCCTACATAGCTTGTTGCAGTTACCTACAGGCGCAGTGGTGGGATTCAGCCAGTTCACGCCACGTCAGGAAAACCGGTTCTGAGCAGTTTGGCGAACTGGTTGTTGGAAGAAATCATTAGGGCAGAGAACTGGTTGTTGAATTATTTGAATCCCACCACTGCTGCAGGGCCATATTTCTCATTGGAATAAGCCCAACCAACCCAGTCTACCCCCGAGGAGAAGCTCCTAGCTGTTTACCCAAAAGTGCTTTTTCAAGAGGCAACTGGACTTTCTCTGGTTTTTCTTTGAAGACGTTTTGCTTCTTGTTCAAGAAACTTCTTCAGAGCTGAAGTTTCTTGGGTGAGAAGCAAAACATCTTCAGTGAAAAACCAGAGAAAGTCCAATTGCCTCTTGAAAAAGCACCTTTGGGATAACCATGACCTGGAGGACTGAGAATCTCCATAGACATTGCTAGCAGGCTCTTCACTTTGTGGAGGTGAGGTGGCCTAAGACTCGGCACCGCTTCTCAGAGGTAACATCAGACCTTTAGAACAATCTCCCAATGGACAACCAGCAGAGTCCCTTTTGGACTGGTTCCCATAAGCAGTTCACAGTGAAGTCTTCTGGAGGGTGTCTGGGCTATGGGGTTACAGATTCAAGTTTAATTTTAACTGTGTCCTTTAAATCAGGGGTCTCCAACCTTGTCAACTTTAAGCTGGCTGAGGAATTCTGGGAGTTGAAGTCCACAAGTCTTAAAGTTGACAAGGTTGTAGACCCCTGCTTTAAATGTTAGTGTGCAGCTTTGTCTTTTGACATGCTGAGACTGCTTCATGATGGCAATGGTCTCTAAATGCGATCAGTGTTAAGTCTTCAGAACTGTGCTTAAACATGCCCAGTTTCTCCACTATTTCCCTATAATTACTTACAAAACGTTTCGAATAGGTTTCTTAAATAAAACTTTTTATTCTTATAGAAATAAAATTATCCAGTTATGAACCTCAAGGATCCGCAAGTATAACGCTTGCTTTTTTTAAAAAAAAAAAACCTAAGTTTAATATAAGAAACGTTTTTAAAAGAACTCTTTATAAATAACTATTACAACTTTATATATAAAGTTAATTGTACAATATGGAACGCCGGACATAGTAACTGTGAAAGGGATCTTGGAGTTCTAGTGGACAACCATTTAAATATGAGCCAGCCGTGTGCAGCAGCTGCCAAAAAAGCCAACACAGTTCTAGGCTGCATCAACAGAGGGATAGAATCAAGATCACGTGAAGTGTTAATACCACTTTATAATGCCTTGGTAAGGCCACACTTGGAATTCTGCATTCAGTTCTGGTCGCCACGATGTAAAAAAGATGTGGAGACTCTAGAAAGAGTGCAGAGAAGAACAACAAAGATGATTAGGGGACTGGAGACTAAAACATATGAAGAACGGTTGCAGGAACTGGGTATGTTTAGCTTAAGAGAAAGAAGGACTAGGGGAGACATGATAGCATTGTTCCAATATCTCAGGGGTTGCCACAAAGAAGAGGGAGTCAAACTATGCTCCAAAGCACCTGAGGGTAGAACAAGAAGCAAAGGGTGGAAACTAATCAAGGAGAGAAGCAACTTAGAACTGAGGAGAAATTTCCTGACAATTAGAACAATTAATCAGTGGAACAGCTTGCCTCCAGAATGCTCCAACACTGGAAGTCTTTAAGAAGATGTTGGATAGCTATTTGTCTGAAACGGTATAAGGTTTCCTGCCTAGGCAGGGGGTTGGACTAGAGGACCTCCAAGGTCCCTTCCAACTCTACTATTGTATTGTATTGTATTGTATTGTATTATACAAAGCCACTGTGCAAGCTTTAAATGGAATTCCTTCGTCTCAACCTTTGAAAGTGGTAAATTTTGTAGGAAGATTGTCTGCTGGATAAACAGTTGGGCCCGTCTTCATTATCGGAGGTCCGTTTAAAAGCTGCCAATCACAGTTCCGAGCCAACTCCACTGTGAAGATTTTGAGCAGAAGTTTGGCAAACTCTTTGCCCACACAGCTTCTCAAGCCTCCTCCGAAAGGAATGAAACTAAATCGTGACGCATCTTCGGGGAAAGGAGCCATGAAACGGTCAGGGTTGAATTCTTCCTTGTTGGCGAAAAGATCTGCAACGCTGTGAGTGTCACTGATGCTGTATATGACATTCCAGCCTTTTGGAATCTGGTACCCCTACAAGAAGCAGACAAATAGTGACACAAACCAGCGTTATAGGCATTTGCTGCGTAGAACCAACCTGTGCTGACCCAGCTCCCCAAACACGACAAACCCTCTGTAGTTGAAGCAATGATTCTTTTATTAGGCGCGCCAGCAGCCCCAGCAAAAAGTTTCTCCCTCATCGCAGGCTAACAAGTCTGTCCGGCAGGGGAGATGAATAGCTGTCTGTCACATCTATTCTTCTCCGCCCCCTGCCTCTTATCCCCAGAGCTAGGGTGGGGCTTCGCTAGCAACTGTGGCTCTTCCTTCCCAAGGATCGGCCCACGGATTTCCACTGCTCTCCTCTCCTCTGCCTTCTGTGCATCCGTGCCCCAGGCACTGGACCCACTCTGTTCCTCCTCTTCCTCATCAGCCACCTCCAGACCTGGGGCTGTTGACTTTCCATCTGAGGACTGATGGATGGCCCAGACTCTCTGTCTTTCTCTCTCTATGCCAGCTCCATTCCCTCTTCCCCCTCGGAGCTCCCGGGTTGCCTTGATGCTGGCCCTGACTCCCACACCTCCTCTGATTTGGCTGCTGGAGGAACCGGTGGCTGACAGGCCACAACACAGCCCCTTTTTACTAAATACCCTGCCATCACTGCTTCCTAAGTGCATATACAAGTGAAACTCAAAAAATTAGAATATTGTGCAAAAGTTCATTTATTTCAGAAATCACAATTATGACAAATCACAACATGAACTATCTTGCTTTGCATGTAATGAGTCTTATCTCATATATTAGTTTCACCTTTTAAGTTGCATTACTGAAATAAATGAACTTTTGCACGATATTCTAATTTTTCTAGTTTCACCTATACATAACTGAATAACAAGTAGTTAAAAGAACCATTATAAAGAAAGATGATTTACCTCAAATGAGAGGGCAATTCCGTCTAATTATCTACATATTGCAGCTCAGGTAATTCTGAGCATTTTATTTCCCCAACGCTTTATACCTTTGCAAAGCTCGAAGTTTACCCAAGTTACTGACCCCTGCACTTACGGAGGGAAGGTCACTGGGGCAATGATTACTATGAGCAAGTATGATGTACAACAGCCTTCTGCAGCTCGGCTGAAGGCCATGTTGACTGAGGGAATTCCAGAAACTGCCATTTCAACATCGCAAGAGGGCACAAGCGTGAGATGGTTGCAGTCACTAGAGTCACATGGGAAAGTGGCCATTTTGAACAAATGAACTTTACCACAAAGGCATTGAGAAGACATTATGTCGTAATAAGATACTAGAGTCATCAACGGCTTGTTGTCATATAGATCTAAGTCTCCAGACTATACTCAAACCCACCAAGAATGACTCATTCATAGAACCAAGCTTCTCTGTGTGAGTATTCTTCTGAATTGATTACTTGCTGAGAGATAGACATAATTTCAAGTACTACTTCCTAAGCACATACAACAAGCATTTGGGACCTACTAAGTAGAAGTACAAGTAATATTCTGCTCAGAGGTGAATTCCTGGCTCAGAATGAGGTGGTACCACATTCAACATGCACATATCTGTATGTATGCCTATGTGTATAATTATACATAATGTTAACACCCCATTAAGCCACCTATTTTTCTATTCTTCTTCAGAGAATGGATGGCCAATGCAGAAATTTATTCTAACACAACAAAACAAATGATGGAACCTCATCAGTTATGAAACCAGTGGAGAAGCAAGTTTAAAGAATAAAAAAAGTATTCTAATGCCTACTTAATGTATGTGTGGGTGTGCTCATTGCAACACAGTATGATTTTCCTGAATATTTGTACTGCTTTCCATTTATGAAGTATATTTTTGAAATGCCCAAGAAATACTTACTGTAGTACTCTATTAATTGTCCCTTCATTTAATCCCACAAGTATCACAAACCATGATATTCCAAACCACAATCTCTGCCAAAAATGACACTTGACTTGCCACCAGAATAAGAAAATTAGTTTTTCAACAGATGGCCTACTCCGTTGAACCATGGACTGTAGGAGGAAGGACAACTTTGAACATTTATTTTTATTATAGCGGCAAGGGGATTTATCGCTCAATGGATTTAATACCTCCTCTTGTCCTTTGATAATGATATAGTCAGCTTAGTTAATAATGTTCTTAGTTATGAGCCTAAACACTACAAGTGTGCATAAAACAGACAAAAGTGTTTCATTTTGTGTCCTGGAAATTTGACTGAACCATTTCAGATTAGCCATAATTCAGCACAACTGAAACATAAATTCAATTCAGCAGGGACGTGCGGTCAGGGGAGGCAGAGCCTCACCTCTCTTCATGAAATAATAGTATATAATATTATATATATATATATATATATATATATATATATATATATATATATATATATATATATATATATATATATATATATATATATATATAATATTATATACATCTGTCCGGGCGCGCCCGGGAGCTGCGGAAGGCGGAGGCAGAAATATGGAAGGCGGAAGGCGGAGGCAGCTGCCGGATGACAAAGGCACGAAAGCGACTGGGGAACGACGAGAACCTTCCTGCCTCTGCTGGATTTCGCGCGCTCCTCGCGACTGCAATATGCAGTTGCGAGGAGCGCGCAAAGTCCAGCAGAGGCAGGAAGGTTCTCATCGTTCCCCAGTTGCTTTCGAGGACTCCGGAGCGCGAGCCAGTGGAGCACGCTCAGGAAGGCGGGGAATGGGATCACATGTGCTGGAGGCTGAGGCAGCCTGAGCCTCCAGCACACGTGGTCCCATTCCCCGCCTTCCTGATGACGTCACCAGCCTCACCAGCCATAAACCTCACCACACGTCACTGCAATTCAGATTGTTCAAGCAAAATAAAACCTGAAAGCCAAGTACTGTATATTTACTGATAAATACTGTGCATTTCCTTTTCTCCTTCCACCAGTCTGAAGCCCTAAATTTTCCCAGTGTTTTTCCTCACCTAAGCCATTGTTATTAATGGTCCAATGCTTATTCCCACTTTTCCCGACCCAACCATTTCCTCACAGAACAAATCCATTCATGGACCATTTTATTCCATGCATGAACTGAAACATTTCAAACATCATCTTTTGGTTCAGGCCATGGATCAGCCAAAACAAGCTATTCCATATGTAAAATGTTCAGACAGAGAAGTATTAAAATATATTTTGAAAATTAGAAGTCTTCTAAATCATCAGCCTTACCGAGGAGATGCATTTAGGAAGTTACGAACTTCAAAATCTCTTACTTACATTGAGCTCAAAAGTTTTGAGGGCTACCCTGAACCCTCCTGGAACTGGTGGGCTCAGTCGGATAGTCTCTTTGACCACACAGCCAGTGTATTTCAGCTGCTCCAGGACTTCCATTCCCAAAGGCTTCTCTTGACTGCAATTGCCCAATAATCCCTAGAAGCAGAGCATACGGCATGATAAATATTAAAAGAGATGTAAAACAGAGACCTATTTGACTAATGGAAATTACAAAAATATGCAGCATCTCTCAAACAGGTTATTCATGGAGGAAGAAACCCTCGTAGACTAAATCAAAACATCAGTATTTTCTGTGCACAAATCTGGTTTAATTTACTTTTTCTTTTCTTTTCTTCCTACTATGTTGCATTTTTTTCCCCAGGAGGTCAAAAGGCGTTTGCTCATGTGGTAGAGCAGTGGTTCTCAACCTGTGGGTCAGGACCCCTTTGGGAGTCGAACGACCCTTTCACAGGGGTCACCTAAGACCATCGGAAAACACATATTTTCAATGGTCTTAGGAACCGAGACACCAATTTTATGGTTGGGGATCACCACAACATGAGGAACTGTATTAAAGGGTCGCGGCATTGGGAAGGTTGAGAACCACTGTGGTAGAGGATAAATACTATTTTGCCTAATTTGAAAACAGAGTAAAATATTCCATATCAATTGCATAGGTTACTGCATTGTTTATAGTTACATCATTGGATTAAGCCATCCAACAGAAGATTTAATCAAAAATACTTGAATATACTTGTATGTATACACACAAAGTTACAGTTCATTTTCTTACCATTTTTGAAGCTGGAAACGCATGAGAACTGTAATTGTAAGCCCTAAATATGGGCAGGTTATATTTTTAAAAGCACAAAGAAATCTCAACTCTGCATGCCACGTGACCATAATAATCCATTTGCAACCCTCTAAAGATTTAACTGTAAGCCTCAGCCAATGAAAAGTAGCCATCTTTGATGAATAACAATATCTGTACCAAGGTCATTCTCCTCCTTGCCCCTGTCCACACTGCTTGCCTTGAAAGCAAAACCCACCTTCTCTTGCAATTCTTTTCTCACTTTTTGTAGCACTTGAGGGTGAAGACTGAGGTAGGTAAGCAAGGATGTGGCTGCACTAGCTGTGGTCTCATGCCCGCCAAAGAGAAGTTCGGTTGCCGATTCCTTCAGTTCCTTTAAGAAGAAGGAAAGGGAAAAAAAATGATCAGGTTGTATTTTGCATGACAAGATATTTGCAAGTCAAGTTCTGCATGCAGATACTGAGAGCCGTACCCCAAAGTCTGCATGCAAAAATGCTGTTTGGTTGGAAGAGTCATAATGCTGATGGTCCTTTTCTTTAGATTGGCATCACCCATTCCTCCTCTCCATCCAGCAACTTCCATAAACTTCCTTCCCATTATGGCTTCCCCTTTCTCCAAAAGCCTTTGATGGCTGATGCAGGTATCTTCTTCCTATTCTCAACCAGTCCCTCAATCAGAAAAACGAAATGCACCGGTACGGTATAGGTGGTACCTTGCTCAATAGTAGTAACTGTGAGAGGGATCTTGGAGTCCTAGTGGACAACCATTTAAATATGAGCCAGCCGTGTGCAACAGCTGCCAAAAAAGCCAACACAGTTCTAGGCTACATCAACAGAGGGATAGAATCAAGATCACATGAAGTGTTAATATCACTTTATAATGCTTTGGTAAGGCCACACTTGGAATACTGCATTCAGTTCTGGTCGCCACGATGTAGAAAAGATGTGGAGACTCTAGAAAGAGTTCAGAGAAGAGCAACAAAGATGATTAGGGGACTGGAAACTAAAACATATAAAGAACGGTTGCAGGAACTGGGTATGTTTAGCTTAAGAGAAAGAAGGACTAGGGGAGACATGATAGCAGTGTTCCAATATCTCAGGGATTGCCACAAAGAGGAGGGAGTCAAGCTATTCTCCAAAGCACCTGAGGGTAGAACAAGAAGTAATGGGTGGGAACTAATCAAGGGGAGAAGCAACTTAGAACTGAGGAGAAATTTCCTGACAGTTAGAACAATTAATCAGTGGAACATCTTGCCTCCAGAAGTTTTGAATGCCCCAACACTGGAAGTCCTTAAGAAGATGTTGGATAGCCATTTGTCTGAGGTGGTATAGGGTTTCCTGTCTAGGCAGGGGGTTGGACTAGAAGACCTCCAAGGTCCCTTCCAACTCTGTTATTCTATTCTATTCTATTCTAATCAGCCTCGGAATTTCAGCCAAATTTCTCTCTATTATACAGGTAGTCCTCGACTTATGACCGCAGTTGAGGTCAAAATTTATGTTGCTGAGAGACATTTGTTAAGTGAATAATAAGATATTTATTAAAATGGGGCAAATTATTATTTTACGACTTTTCTTGCCACAGTTGTTAAGTGACTCACTGCAGTGGCTAAGTTAGTAACAAGTTAGTTGTTAAATGAATCTGTCTTCCCCACTGACCTTACAATACAATACGATATGATACGATACGATACAATACAATACAATACAATTGTCAGGTTACAAAAGGTGATCACATGACCCCAGGACACAGCAACCATCGTAAGTATGAACGAATTGCCAAGAATTCCAATTTTGATCATGTGACCAGGGGGATGCTCCAATGGTTGTGTGAAAAAACAGTCATTAGTAACTTTTTTCAATGTTGTTGTAACTTTGGATTGTTGCTAAGCAAACTGTTATTGTAAGTCAAGGATTACCTGTATAACCTTGTTTATAGGAAAGAACTACAAATAAGGTCATTTTCTCCTGCAACCCATTTCCTGCATTCTCTTATACACATCAACATTTGCCATTTGCTAGTTTAAAAAATGGAGAGATCGATGTACTTAACCCTTGAACTCCCTTAAAGAGAAGATTGCTTAAAGGTTGGTGATGAGATAGCAACTCCCATAGAGAAGTTTAAGTCTAATAGCCTGCAATCCCATGAAATTTCATGCTGGTTCTTTCTGTGATATAAATGATCCACTTATATCTAAGGGCTGCTAGTTATCAGTCTGGTTTTCCTGCATTCAGCATACTGCAGCCAAATAATTGCATGAACTATTCCATAATAATCAATTCTTACAATAGGATGCTCACACAGAGAGACATTGTTTCCCATGGTTCTTCATTAGGAGAGGAAGAATAAAAGCAGGGATGGGGGGGAAATGATCCTTTGGATTTGATAGTGAGAAGTCAGGGACGAGCTTACCACTTAAATGAATTGCACATCTAACACATCTGAAAGATTACTTTGCTCTAAATTATCTTTCTGCCCTTGAGTATGGTGGAAAACTATGTCCAAGTCAAGCTGAAGAATTGAATGCGGTCTCATCCTTTATCTAAGGCAATAAAACCTCTTGGGCCCATCCTGACATTCCTTAGGAATCCTCATTGTGAATAGCAGTGGGGGAATGGGAGAGAGAATTCCAATGGGGATTTTTTTTCTTCTCCCGATATGATGGCCTTAATCTAGCTTCACATCTCGCTTGGCCTTCAGCTGAATTCAGGAGGCAGGTTCATAAGAGCCAGAGAATCATGGTTGCAATAGGTAACAGCTAAGAGCAGGACTATAAAAAATGGAAGAGAAGATAGTAGAGATTAGAAGGGGGGGGCAACCCCCCCAAAAACCTATTGGCCAATAGTGAAAATGTTTGGATAATGGTATAATTTGAAAGTAGAAAGGCCGCAATCTGTTTGCTAGAGCAGCCTAGGAACTCAAGGAAAATATAAATGTAATGGAGTACAATTGAATGGCAATTCCATGAAAGATACCAGGGAAGGAACGTTAGAGGCAGGGATGAGATAAGGAGGCTCAAGAACCAAGGTGGAGAAAATGTAGCAAAGACTTATCATTGAAGATTATACGGTCCTTGATGGAAATGAAGGACTTGCACAAATAGCTTCCCTTTTAGTATTTTCTCCATGTAATTCTTTTGCCTGATGGTCTGTTTGGTCCCCCGAGCTCCAACACCAGCTCTAAATTGGGACAGTTCATACATATATTTGTTCGCTGAAGTTTAGAAGGTGATGTCCCTAGAGAACTGAATTTTGTCTCCAGCCTGCTCCCCTCTCTGCGTATTTCTCCAAGAGTTCTCATCAGTGAGCCTGACATAACCCATTTCGTTGTATTTAAGTACAATGACAATAAAGATGATACTATAGCAGCCATGCTTAAATCAGTGTTCCTTAACTGCTCATATTGAGTGGGAAGTACATCTTCCAAACCTTGCATGTGTGTGGAAATGCCTTTTAATATAATTGCAAACATTTCAGGACCATGGACCTTTCCCTGGTTAATTGAACCAGGGACGATTTAATTAAGCTGGGCCACTGAATCAAAACCAACCATACATCTGTGTTCAAATAATAAGTTAAAATGGAGTTGGTTACTATTCACTCATTTCCCATCCACCCCAAAGCTCTAGGCCAGGGGTGTCAAACTCAATTTCATTGAGGGCTGCATCAGCATTATGGATGCTCTCAAAAGGCCAGTTGCATGTAAGACTATGACGACTGACAGTGGCCAGGATGGGCATGGCTGGGTGGTCACATCTGGGTCGCCGTGACTAGATGGGTGTGGCTGGGTGGACGTGACCAACTCAACATTCACTGGGCGCAGCTGATTTGGGCAGCTGGGTCAGGACGGAACAAGTTGCACCGGCTAACTCAATGTAGAGACAATTCAGTGCCCCACAAGCTCCTCATCTCCCAAAACTGCTGGCAGCCAAGGGTATGTGCATGCACGCACGCACATACTGCATGCTAAGTTTGGGGACTTTTATTCACCGAGAAAAGAGAGAGCCTTCTCCACAAACCCAGGCATGATTGGCAGTTTGCAAGCTCAAATGTGGATAAAAGTCTCCAAGCTTGGAATGGTGCGTGTGCACACAGAGCAGAGCACACTAAAGGAGATGTTCATCTCCCAAACCCAGACATCATTGGCATGTTCCTGTCCAATGTCCCCTCCCAGCAGGAGGCGGAGGACGACAATCCTGCGGGTGGAAGCCCGGAGGAGAACACTTGCAGGGAGCACATTTCTCCATGTCCAACTTCTACCTTGACAGATCTCTGTCAAGAGAGCAAGAGGAGGAGGCAGGTGAGCAGTGCTCCCTGGTCCTGCACGAGAAAGGCTGGCTCTTCTCGAAAGGGAATCCCTGTTTCCAATTGTGGGTGCTAAGGATGCTGGCTTATTGGGCCTGCCTTCTCTCACATAGGTCTCCTGCCACCCCCTCCTCCTCCTCCTCCCTAGAGATCTGTCAAGGGAGAAGTTGGGCTCAGCAGAAACTGCTTCCTGCAAACTTTCTCTTCTGTGCTTCCACACACAGAGGCATTGTCCTCCGCCTCCTGGGGGGGAAGGCTGGGAGTGGGGAATCCAGTAGAGGACAGTGAGACCAGAGCCCCAAAGCCTCATTCACCAGAGGAACCTCACCATCGCTCCCAGACTTCATGGAGGACCCCTGGACAAGGGTGTGGGCTGCCTGGAGCCCTGGGCAGCGGAGGGCAAGTGCTAAGCCCAACCCAGCCCTGCTTCCTTGAGGAGGTCCTCTGCCATGCTTACCTCCTCCTTCTCCAGGCTGCTGCCGCTATGCTTGGTCTCCTTAGCCAGGTTGCTCATGGTGGGTGCAGGAGGACAAAGTGTGTGGGTCAGAGGGAGGCCCACTCCCTCTCCATGCAAGGAGACCCAGCTTTGTAAGCAAAGCATCCTCAGTGATGGACACCAGGAGGAAAGAGGATGGTGGAAGGGCTGTTAGGGCTGCTGATAGCCAAGTGCAAAGGCTGGACTTCCCTCATTCCTTCCTTCCTCCATCCCTCTCTCTCAGCCTTCCTCCTCATTCCCATCTCCTTCCTGCCTTCCTGCCCTTCCACCTTCCTTCCCTGCCTCCCTCCTTCTCATTCCCATCTTCCTTCCTCCTCCCCCCGCCCATCTCTGTGCCCAGAAAGAGACAAGGGAAGGGGAAGAGGGTAACAGTGCTGCCAGTGGCCATGGCTTTCCCATGTTGGGGTGGGGGAGGAGCCATCCCAGGGAAGAGGAAGCACTCCTGGGCTACTGGCAAGTGGGCCATGGAGGAGGCAGAGCTGCTGCTGGCTCCTTGCTGATCTACAACAACCTCATGGTGGCAGTCAGCCTTAGATCTGGCCATGGGACCAGCCTGGACACGAGTCCCCACACCCTCGCCGCGTCCTGGGTTGGACGGGTGCCAAGGTGGTAGTGGCCAAGGTGGCGGGAGCCAGCCCCACACTGTCTCCAGGGTGGCCCCTTGGACATGAGCCCCCACATACTCTCTGCCTCCTGGGCTGGAAGGGAGCCAAGGTGGCAGGAGCAAGCCCCTCACTGCCTCCAAGGTGGCCCCATGGCAATGGGGCCATCCTGGATATGAGCGCCCCCACAGTCACCGCCTCCTGGATTGGGCAGGGACCAAGGTGGTGGGGACCAAGGTGGCGGGGGCCGGCCCCTTGCTGCCTCCAGGGTGGCCCCATGGGCCAGATCTAATCACATCACAGGCTTGATCTGGTCCGCAGGCCTTGTGTTTGACATGTCTGCTCTAGGCAGTGAATTTAAACTGAATAAAATACAAGTAATTTAAAGCAATAAAGGTTTGGCTTCTTGGATTATAGTCCTTTTCAGCTTGGGAACCACTATATCCTATCAATACTAAATTAGAAAGTTACCCAGGGTTTGTTTCTGAGAAAATATGCTAATGAACATCAGCACAAAGTCAAAGGCAAGCGAGCAAGAAAAATCTAGGATCTCTGCATGCTGACAACCTTGGCAAATAGCAAGGAGTGAGGTTTCCAGAGCTTTGCACTTAATGAAAAAAAGTCCATCGGAAGACAAGCAAGTCCCTCTTCCAGACTTTAGTCAGGATAAGAATTACACTATATTGCCCAAAGTATTTGCTCACAAGTGTATTTCAAAGCACAGAAATGAACTAGAGAAAATTCAGCTTTTGAAAAGAAACAAACAAACATCCACATCTGTTTCAAGATTAGACCCCTGGAAATATGTACATCCACTCAGCTGATGGGAAATTAGCATTGCCAGAGGTGCCTAAGGCAGCATATCAGCAGGTATGATTTTCACATGTACAGGAATAGAGAGAAAAACGTTACATGATGCTCTAAAAAAGAAATAGTGTAATCCTTCTAATTAATTTTCCCTCCCATGATAAAATATAGCTTTTCTGGATCTCAAGCCTACTACTGAATTTCTGTATCTATCTGGAGGAAGCTATTCTCCATTATTTTTGGCTGCGTTGTGCTGCCACGAGAGTTATAATCTTCTTCAGGCTAATTTAAAATTAGCAGATTATTCTGAAGACTTGCATATAAAATTGGGAGGAGGAGTCTACATCAGAAACACTCACAAAGAACATCATTTCACTCCCAACTGAGGGCCAGCCAAACAGCTGTTCCCGGTCGACCAAAAGGAGAAAAACGAGGCAGAACAGTCATCATTCACTTCAAAGAATTGGACTTTGGAGACTTCCAGGCAGATGCTGAAAGACTCACCTGCATGTTGAGCTGCTCCCCTCTGCTTTGGGTGTGCTCTATCAACAGCTGCAACACATCTTTATAGCGATTGGAAGGCTCCTTCTCAGCCAATTTCACTTGGATGATCTCCTCGATTTTGGCATGGATGACATTCCGTGCTTTCAAACCCTGGAAACAGAGCAAGGATTGTTTGAGTCTTTTTTGCGATAGGACGGTATTCACGATCTGAGAAACACAACTTTTCCCTCTAAAGCAGGAGTGTCCAACCTTGGCAACTTTTAAGACTCATGAACTTCAATTCCCAGCTGGCTGGGGAATTCTGAGATTGAAGTCCACGAAGTTGCCAAGACATGCCTCCCCTGCATCAGGGGTGAAATCCAGTAGGCTCTGACAGGTTCTGGAGAACCAGTAGCAGAAATTTTGAGTAGTTCGGAGAACAAGCAAATGAACACCTCTGGCTGGTCCCAGAGTGGGGTGGGAATGGAGATTTTGCAGTATCCTTCCCCTGCCATGCCCACCAAGCCACGCCCACCAAGCCACACCACGCCCACAAGCCACACCACGCCCACCAAGCCACACCACGCCCACCAAGCCATGCCAACAGAACTGGTAGTAAAAAAAAATTGAATTTCACCCCTGCCCTGCAGTATGTCTATCCCATTGCCTAAATTCACAAATAGAGGCAGACTTCACAACTTTACCTTATATAAGCCACTGAAAGGCATATAAATCGGCAGGGAGAAAAGGTTGCGGATCATCTCTTCAAAGGTGTCCACCAGCTGCTGCTCACTCTTCCAGCCTGCCTCATTGGGTTGGAATCCCAGTAGAATGCGCATTGCAATGCGAAACATGAGGCGCTTCACTTCCGGGTATACCAATAGGCTAGAGTCACTAGCAGAACTAGCCAAGAGCCATCGCTTCAAGCAAGCACAGACCTCCTCCTGGATGACTGGGATATAATGCTCCAAGGCTTCACGGGAGAAAGCTTTCATAATGACCTGAAAATGGGGGAAAAAGGAGGTAATGTTATTATTAATCACTTTCAGTTTGGTCAAAGTTTGGAGACAACAGATGTATTATTAAACCTGCCCAAAGTCTCCATTGGATGAATAGTGCTTGGTTCCCTTCATTTTTTAAAGTGGGATCATTTTAGTGATTGGAGCGCTCCATCGAATATCCTGAGCACAATTAATGTTTTATGGGGAGACAATAAACGTTGCAGTATGATAAGAGAAGAAACCATCTGAATGCCCCTTCAGAATCCAAATGTCTTGAACAATGAAATTACAGCCCTGAGTTCTTATACTGAAATGAAAATCCAGCTGAATTCAAGCAGGCTTCTTCCAAATCAATGCATCCAGCATAAAATTAGATGTCTAAGGAAGACTTCAGGAGCTAAAAGCAATGAGGTGTTGTCCTTCCCATGTCCCAAAGACCAATGATTTGTTTTGAGTTAAATCATTTGATTTTTTTTTTTAAAATCAGGAGTCCCCAAACATGGCAACTTTAAGACTTGTGGACTTCAACTCCCAGAATTATCTAGCCAGCTGACTGGAGAATTCTGGGAGTCCACAAGTCTTAAAGTTGCCAAGTTTGAGGACCTCTGTTCTAAATGATCCCCCATAGCTTAAGAGTAGCAAAAACATGGATCTGGCTTTTTATAGGGAACTCATTTCAGTTCAATCATTTCTGAGCTCAGAATCCAAATTCTGAACACATTTGCTTATCTCAGAACTGCTTTAGTGCTCTTAGGTTTGGAGAAGTGGGAGATAGAATAGATCCTATATTTGTCTGTTTCTTTTTCCAGGACCTTTTCCATGGCTGAGGACTCTTCCTCAAAACCGAGCTAAAATGCTATCTTCTACTCTGTTCTATTATACTTTATTCTTTATAGTATTCATGTTGTTTTCATGGATTGGACCAGTGAGACTAAAACCAGTTTCGTTGTATACATGATGTATAATGACAATTAAGGCTATACTATACTCTTTGAGCCAGGACAAAAAAATCCAACCTAAACTGAATTGTTCCTCCTACATACACACAAACACACAAACAAAATCCTCAATCTCTGTTCTGCCAAAGATATTAAGCTCGCAAATGGTGCTTATCCTTACATACCTCCTTACATATTCCCCCTTCCAACAATCAAATTAGGAAGAGGGATTGGTGGATTTCTACCAATGGGGAAAAGGACCTACCAAATCACTGTCTCTATAGTAGCATGGGCTTCATTTAAGTTGGCTGTTTTGAGTGATGGGTACTTTTAAGCCAAAATGGACATGGAGAACAGTGCCCAGTAGGGAGAGGAAGGAAGCTGCCCCACCCCAGCCTAAAACAGACAATAGGAGCTAGATAGGACCCAAGCTCTTGTAACCGTCCCTCAACCAAACGGATCAGCAAAGCATGCCAGATAGAATCAATCACAAAAATTGCATTTGGAATAACATGGAGGGAGTTACTTTAAAATTCAAACTATCAAGAAGTGACTTTAGATAAGAGTTGGGGATGAGTTGAAGGTAATGTAACAAGGACGCTATGGAAAACAATATGGAAAACAAGTTGCCAGTTGCGTGTGCAAAAAAAAGGACATTTTATCCATTCATTCCTGAGACATGATAAAACCAGCGTAGGAAGCATTCCCCATTGCCAATCATTATTCTACTTTTAATTCATCATCAGCGCCAACACTTCTGATCACACCCAGAAAGATCAGCTGACCTCATCCTTAAGATAGCAGACCACAAAATCACCGGACACACCTTGAAACTCTAATGTGAAGCTGGCTGCAAGGGGGAAAGGCTTTTGTTCCTTTCTGGCCTCCACCAAAAAGGGTTTTGCCAGCCAGCAAGATCCGTAATCACAACAATATCTTTGGCATGGTGTATCTGTGCAATGTTCACGCAACTAAATGGTTGATGAATAAAAGTTCTCAGAACCAGCTTGGGAGAATTTATCTGCCATCAGACAAAGACTCAAAAACATGAAATTGCATCACTAGAAGTGGACTAGAAAGGAACAAAAGCCAAGAAACTATTGTTTTAAGCCTGACACACCTAGGAGAACTTAAGCAATTTTCTTCAACCAGAGTAGAGAAGGGCCAGTGAAGTCAAGATGCGGGTTGTGTTAAAATACAGATCAGGACAAAACCTCCTTCTTTTCAAATCTTCTACAACTAACCTCCAGTGAGAACAGAAAGCAATTGCACTTTTTAATACCCCTGGACTGCATACCCCCGTTTTTGGCACACCTTCCAACCACTTGAAAGGAAAGAAAATACTTTGGAAAAGGGGAGGGGGGATTTCATCATCAGTCTTAAGGTGTGGAGGGTCGGGGCGCCAACCCCTCTTTATGGTCTCTAGATTGCCCCCCCCCCCTTGCTTCTGGAAAAGAGTTCTCAAAGGCATCATTCATTTTATGGGAGCCTGTTTTATGGGGAAGGACCTTTCCCAGATGTGTTTTTAAGATCCTCCTCTGCGGCTTTCCCTTCCCTTCTTCCTTTTACAAGGAGCCCTTCGGGACCCCGTTTGCTCCGAAGCATGCCCGTCCGCTGAATGCGAGGGCTTTTTTTCTTCTTCTTCTTTTGGCTAAAAAAGTTGCAAGCTAAAAGACACAGGGCACAGATTAAAAAGTGGGGCTTAGCCGGTCTCCTTAAAAGTTCATCCGACTTCAGGGTTTTCAGCTAAGACTTGGGTCCTTAGGTTGCCCCGCCACACACACACACACACGCACACACATGCATACACACACACATACACACATGCATGTATATAAAGGTTTTCAGCTAAGACACGGATCCTTAGGTTGCCCCGCCACACATGCATACATGCATTCATGCATTATGCGCACACAAAAATTACACCTCCTCTCTAATCATTAGGAATCCAGATCCCGCGATGATCCTTCCTCCGCTTTTAAGAGAGCCAGAGGCCGATCTCCTTTTCCCACGTCCTAAACCCCCGGACGGAGGAACCAAAGGGCTGCTTTGCCACGCAAGGGGAGCCCTTTCCCCAACCCGCTTACCTTCTTGCGATGCTTGTGCTGACCGTCGTGCAGGTTGGAGAGGCAGCCGGAGCCCAGGATGATGCGCACCGAAGCCGGCCAGTGCACGGCCACCAGCCGGTGCTCGCCCAAGAGGATGTGCCGCACGTTCTCCACCCCCATCACCCGCACCGTCGGCCTCCCGAAGAGGTGCGTCTTGTAGACGTGGCCGTATTGCCGGCGCTTCATCGACAGGAATTTCCGACGCTGGGAAGGAAAGGAGGCAAGTGGAGTGGGAGTGGAGCCCAGGCGCTTGGATCAGGGGCTCCCCAACTGAGACGGCGCGGTGCTCGCCGGCCGCCCTCTTCGTCTTACCTGCAACACCAGCTGGAGCGTTTCCCCCAGGAAAGGCAGCCCCATGGTGCCCGGAGGCAGCGGCAGGGGGCAAGCGGGATCGCGGCCCCGCAGGCAGTAGAGGTGCCAGAGTTTCATGGAGGCCAGGCAGAGCAAGAGCGGCACCAGGACGAGGGTGCCCAGGGCGCTGGCCAGCAGGAAGGAGAAGCCCATGCTCGAGCGGCTCTCCTGGCTTCCACGGCTGGAGCGGAGGCAGCGGGAACCGGGGACTTGCCTTCCCTCTCGGCGAGCGACGGAGTGCAAGGGCTAAGCCCCGCTCTGGGGACCCCTTTTATACCCATCCTGGCCCCCAGGTCGCTGCCCACTTTATCTTGGTCCGGACGATCAATTAGTTCATCCAAAGTTCAGCTTTAATTGCTGCTGGTGGCCAGCAAGCTCCGCCCCATCGTTTCCTCCACCCCGCCCCGTTCTGGCTTCAAGCCTTTGGAGAAAGGGTGGGGGTGAGGTGTTGCGCCTTCCCGTCCCCGCCCCTTCACCAAACCGCGGGCCAGAACCCGGCGAGGTCTCCTGTCACTCGGGCCAGCCAAGAGCTCCGGCCGATCCGCTCCTGGCCCTGGGATCGGGATCCCCGCTAATGGGTGGGGGCGGATTCTCCTTCTGAAAAACGAAAGGTAGTTTTGCAACTCCGATCCCAAGGAGGCTGTTCTGGGATCCGTCCTCTTGACACCTGGGGAGATCGGGCATATCTCTCTCTCGCCTCCGGGCTGCGTGGGAAGCAGGTGCGGCGGTTCGTTCGCCCGTTTCGCTGGCAGGATCCGACAGTTCGACCCCGCGGTACCGTCCTCGGGATTTCGATTCCGGGATCCCCCCCCCCCCCCTGATTTGTGACGGTGCCTTGAAACTAGAAACCCAACCCGAGGAACGGCGTCTAAAGGAGAGGCTGGCAATCCAAATAGAGCAGGGCAAAACTAAGCAGCGTGGATTCGGAATGCTCCCTGGTTGGACTCACACGTTCTATGGCGAGGTTTGGCTGGGCTTAGCGTGAGTGTAAACTCAGCCGGTTAGGGCAGGTTTAAGGTTAAGCGAGATGCGTGAACCGGGTTAAATGCAGACGCGGATTACGCAGCCTCAAAAGCGGAGTCCCGAAAAAACTAGGGGAAGAATCTGGTTGCCCGTTGCTCAGCCCAATCCTGACCCGTATTTATTCAGAAGAAATCCCTGCACGGCGAGTAATTTTGGCCTTTCATTCAAGGGTAGCCCCTTCCGACTCCTTGTAAGGAGCCAATTCCTGGGTTCCACGGAGAGTCTTTCCGACAATTGTCCGCTTCTGAGCATCCCATAATGAAGGCCACTCCGGTTTTTAGGGGCAGTCTGCTGAATTCAAGGAGATCTATAAGGTTAAGCTTTCGGCCCTTCAGATATCACAACCCCCATAATCCCCAGCCAGTAGAGGGAAAGCTAATTTGAGCTGCAATGCTGGTTTTAGACTTCCTTTAGTCTCGTTTCGGGGCCTATGAGTTTTGCTTCTATTCCTCCTTGGAGAACTAGCTGCTCTCGAGGGCGGTGGGGGGCACAAACGAGGTTAAGCCGAATTTCAGCTAGTTAGGCACAGACCTTCTTCAGCAACCCAAAAGCTCCAAAAGATTTTATTTTTCCCTAATCACTTTTTCTAATACCATCCGGGTGTTGAAAGGCTTGGACCTCGAACGAGTTTACTTTGTGCACGCAAATTAATTTTCCTCTGGGTATCCAAAATACATTGCACTATAAACTAACCAGGTTTATTCGCGGAAGAGGTAAGCCACGGTCAATCAACCAATCAACAGATTTAGGCTGGTTTATGAACACAATAAAGATCTGATTTGATTAAACGGGTTTAGCGTGTCCAGGAAATAACACTAAGGATTTTTAACCGAGTTGGTTAAGCGTGCTAAGCAACCGCAGACCACCAATAAATGCAGTCAGACCGTGGAGTTCCAAAGTATGTACTTAAAAATAACCAATTCCTGGAAAGTCGATTGCTTCTGTTCGTTTTATCCTCCTACCAGTCCCTGTGATGCAGCCAGCAAAAAAAATAATTATTATTGTGTGTGTTATGTAGAAAAGAAGAAGGAACCTGATCCGGGCATTTCTAAGTAAATAAAATATCGACGTGAATTGCAGACTTGACCAGAGCTCGGTCCGGTTTCCTACTAATACTAACCCCATTCCGCCCTAATTTCTCCGAATCTGTCCGCGTTTCGGAAAAGCAGCGGGACTGGCCCAAGGTCACCCAGTGAGTTTCATGACTGTAGAACCCGTCCGAATCTCCTCCGAGATCAGAGTCCATCCCTGGCTGGTCCACATTCTTAAAGTTTTATCCCTTTTGAGTATTTCCCCCACTCCAGAGGTTGCGAAATTCCTCCGTGAATAATAATTACCTGTGAAAATCCTGAGCATTGTTGGCAGCAAAATCGTTGGCAATTTCCTCGAGTCAAACTATTTGGACTTAAAGTCACCTTCACCGCCTGCCCTCGGGTTTTTCACCCTCTCCCTCCCTCCCCCCCCCCCCCCCCCCGTTTGCGTTTTGCATGATATGCAGAAATGCGATTTATCTCAACACCTTTTCGGGCATGGCAATGAAGCGAGATCAGGACTTGCTGAATTCCGGCCTGCTGTTATCTAAAGACGGACAGAGTTGACCAGTTAATCTCGCGTCGTTTTGGTGCCACAAGGTCCATTTGGTCTCGCTGTTTTCCTAA
This sequence comes from Natrix helvetica, assembly GCF_964273705.1. Lineage (NCBI taxonomy): Eukaryota > Metazoa > Chordata > Lepidosauria > Squamata > Natricidae > Natrix > Natrix helvetica. The sequence goes on along the minus strand of NC_138551.1, from coordinate 76,392,808 downwards.
CACCTCAACGGATGAAGAACGTTGTTGAACTGGGAACTTTGCTCAAGTTTCTAGCCATTCTATTGGATTAGAACCTGCTGCAGACAGCAAGACCGACCGTGTAATTTAAATGACCTGCAGTTGATCAATGCTAGACTACCGTTTTTCACGTCCTTAACTACCTTTAACCAACACCTATGGGAGGCGCCATCGTTTCTCCGGAGACTAATCTGAGTTTGTCTGTCTCTGGAGGTTTGTTCTTTACCGATCTATGGAGCCCTGTGATGGGGCTATGTAAATAATTAAGTAATCAATAATCAGCTTCATGCTGTTCAATTAGATTGGTGTTGTTAATCCCCCCCCCCTCGTGGCTCTGATGGGAGGGAGATATCTCTCTGTAGGGATCCGCTCCAGCTGGAGACTTGGGGCTTCAGATTTGATCTGGTTTCGAACCAAAGAGTTGTAACCTATTGAGATCGAGTCGGCCAAGTTTTCTGGTAGTTGCATTTCATGCTCAACGTCTCCTGATCCCCGTTCTGGCAAAGGAGAGCCTTGGAAGGGAAAAAAAGTACGGGTGTCCAGAAATAGGAAGTCTTCAGATCCGGATCTATAAGGGAGATCTTCTTCATCTGATCGGCAAGAATTTCTCTCTCTCAAACACACACACACACACACACGAACACACCACACCCCTACCTACCTACCTCCAGGGAAAGGGGATCTAACCTTTTCTTGTTTTAACCACCTAAACTAGAGAGCAAGAATGGCCTAGGCCCTAGGGGTTAAAGCGGGAGACAGGTCTACCATAGTCCTGCCCGAGGCAAAGGCCAGCCTGGTGACCTTGGACCCATCACTCTCGCCAACCTTAGGAAAAAGGCTACACGAAACCACATTCCGAAAATCTTGCCAAGAGGTGAAATGCAGAGACTTCTCTAGCCACACCAGGAATTGACACTGATTCGAAGGCAGAAACAAAAGAAGTGAATTAGATGGCTGAAATCTGGAAGTATAAAGACAGCAGGACCATGGAGGTTTGGGTCGACTCGCTTTGCAATCTCCCCTCCCCCCCCCCACACACACACACCACTTTTCCCTCTTGGCCAATGTCCGCCTTTTGCTGGGCCCAGCAGTGGATTTTAGAGGTCAAATCCCCAGCATAGGAGACCCGCGAAACCCGCGGGTGGGCGCCCCTTCGCTACCGCCCTGCCTCGGCGCGGTGAGCAGCGGAGGGAGGCAAAGGAGCGGCCTTCGGTCTCTCCTCCCCTAGAAAAAGTCATCCTTGGCCTTCGGTTCACCTCACCAAGCAGGAGTTTTTATCTTTACGTTCGGGGAGGAATCCGCCCCAGCAGCAAGAAGAGACGCAGCAGATTCTCGAACCGGCGAAGCGCTGTTAATCGCAGGTTCAACCGCAGGTCAGCGAAAGGGGGGGGGGAGGAAAGAAAGGTTAGGGTGGCCAAAGGTAAAACACGCGCCAGCGCCGCGGCTTCTCGTCGCCCCTGAGCGGCGAGGGCGGGAAAAGGTGGCCCCTTCGCCTCGCCCCCGCTCGCAGGCCCAGGGCGGCCCCCGCTCCTCCGGACGGGCGGCGCGGCGCTCAGCAGCCTCATTTCGGAGGGGACAAGGCCCGGGAAGGGCGAGAGAGACCGCGCGGCTGCCTGCTTCCCTACCCAGCTCCGGCAGTCCGAGGGAATTTTATGCAGACAAACACGCGGAGGCAAAGCGCCGGGAAACGAACCGGGGCCGGGCCTGGCAGCGAGGCGCTGGGCTCCAGAAGCCAGCGAGGGCCCAGTTGAGGGAGCTTTGGGGGCGCCTTTAATGACGCCTCAGCCTCGGGTTTCGCCGCTGAGGAGTGACCGAACGGGCCTCCTTCTCGTCCAACAGCCGAGGCAGGGCGGGAGAGGGAGAAGGGGCGGGGGGGAGACGACCGTGCAGCCAGAGGCCTGCTTGTCCTCGCCCCGAAGTCGGTTTCCTTAGGGAAACGGTTCCACAGGCGCGGGCTCTTCCCACCTGTCGACGAGCCACATCCCTGTCGGCAGCGCCGCGCGAACTCCCTCGTTCGAGCCGGAGGGTGGGTGGGGAGGGGCTTTACCGACCTCGAAGGCGAATTGGAAGCAGCAGCCCTCCCCCCCCCCCCTCCTTCTCTCCTGGCGCCGCCCTTGGGAGATCGCCCGCGCCCTGAAGCCTTGGCCTGGCTCGATCCAGCCCCAAGACACCGTTGAGGAGCAACGCCGCCAGGAAGACCGGTTCTCTCACGAGTAGTTTCTAATGCCTCGACTTCTTCGCTCCGGGAGCCGCCTGCGAGGACGGAAGAACCGCGGCCTGGACCCAACGGGATCCATCGGGGGTTGATTTCCCGTCCGTCCCCGTCCCCGATGCATTGCGAAAAGTGCCGCGTTCTTCGCTCACCGCCCCAGCCCCTCCCCACCCGCGCAGCCGGCCCGATTTCTATGCTGTAGGCGCTTTAGGAGAGGGAGTTCTTGGGCTCTGAACGCGGCCAGATCGCCCGCTTTTCCTTGGTGTCGGAGCGGTCTGCGGATGTCTCGCCGCGCAAGAGGAGCTCAACGTTTCGAAGGGCGCCTCTCTCGGCTGATCCTTCCGAGATCGCCATCGTTTTTTTCTCCCTTCCAAAGAGCAGAAGCCAAGAAACCCGCGATTGGAGAGACTTCCCAATTTTTTGAAAAGGGGGGGGAGCTCGGCCAAAGGCGGCGGCCACTCTGTTAATCCGAAGCGGCGGCGGGAGAAGATGGGGGTTTCCTGCGGATCGGGATCGCTTTTGCCTTTCGCTCGTCTCCGACGGACTCGGCCTCGAGAGGGAGAATGGCTGGAGAAGGCGATCCAAGCGGAAAGACGGCAGGAAGGCGACCAGGGAGGCAGCAGTTCCCTTCCTACAGCCGAGCGAGAAATGGGAGTTCGCCCTTCTCCTGTTTCAGCGGAGATACTTGAAACCGGGCCGTTCGGCCATCCGATCTTCCTGGTTCCCGTTGTTGTTGTTGCTGCTTACACCGATCCCCCCAATTCCGAGGGATTTGCTCCCGGGGGGGGAGCGAAAAAGACCAATTAAGTCTGGCGTTAAGAGACAGAAGGGGTTGGGGGGGCTCAGGGGTTGACCAGCGTTATCTTATTTCACAAACAGAACTGGGGAAGAGAGCAAATCTAATATTCGGCATCTTTTTAAAAAACGGATAAAGAAAATCGAAAATGGACAACGGTTTCCTGTAGTTTCAATAGTGCTCAGTTGACGGAGATGGTCGGGCAATACCCCCAAATCCCCGCCGTCCAGGTCAAACGTTTTGGGGGCAATTAATAGTCTCAGTATAGCGTGAGAATATCAGTCTGAAACGAAACCCTCCAAATGCGAAGGATAACTTTCGCCCAGATATAGAGCCTCTCCTATAAATCTACTACTGCGGGGGTCCTTCGGGAGATAAACCCTTAAAAGGGTGGGGGGGAGGTTGCCGGCCAGAAACGTGACAAAGAAAGCATATGGGGCAGGTTTCTTCTTCATAATTCATGCATCATTCATCTCTGTTCAATGATCGTATCAAGACGCTCCTGTCTGAGAACAGAATGCGCCAACAAAAAAAGTTGATTTACTCCCACTTTGCTTCGCATTAATTGCTCCAGTCATTCCACTCTCTGGGAATTGGACACGCAGAGGCGCACCGCACCACCCGGCCTTTTGACACGTTTTACACCGAATTGTTCCGCTTTTCTGGGACTTCCTCCAAGTTGAAACTGCACTTCTCTCTGTGAGAGCTTGGCCTCTTCCATGGGAAGAGAGGACTCTTGGCTGCGGATTAACTCTTCACCTCCTGAAGGATGCCCAGAAATGGGGGAGAAGAGAAGGACACGGCCGAGACTTTGGGGGAGGGGAAGGGAGATGATGTTTTATTTTCTAAGGATACCTCAACGCGCCCCCCCCCTTCCCAAATGTATAAAGATCCTTTGTACTGCGGTCCTGCGGAAAAACTTAAGAGGCCGATCTGTCTTGTGTAGAAATAAATCCCCGACACGGTTTTCATATTTCGATATTGAATATAACCTTAGAAATAAATCCTTAAGAAGTGAGACTTAAACAGGCAATGAATCTTAGCAGAAAACGTGTAAAGTCGGGGTCCCGGTGGGATAAACCCAAGACCACTAAGCACCTTCACACTGAGTTCCCTCCCATTGGCTCTTAATGGTCAGTCTTGCTCAGTACCGTTTTTATCTTTAACAATACACAACTCTGTTCTTATTTCTAACTCCGAAATCAGCCTTACAAGTACAGAGATGCAACGCCTGGATCCTTCCTTGTACAGGAAGTCCTCAGGTACAGCTACAGTTGAGGCCAACAATGATGTTGCTAAGTGCAAAATTTGCCCCGTTTTACAACTTTCCATGCCACATTTGTTAAGCGGGTCGCTGCCGTTCTTAAATTAGTAACGGTTGTTAAGTGAATCTGGCTTCCCTATGGACTTTGCTTATCAGAAGGTCGCCAAAGGCGGATCACGTGAGCCTGGGACACCGCAGCCCTCATTAAGTATGAACCAGTTGCCAAGCATCTGAATTTTGATCACGTGACCGTGGGGAGGCTGCAACGGTCATTAAGTGTGAAAAAATGTCATAAGTCACTTTTTTCACCGCCATTGTAAGTTCCAGCAAACTGGACAAACCGTTGTAAGTAGAGGATTACGTGTAGAGTCTCTTCCTGGAAAGTTATTTTTTTCTCTAAATTTGCATCTTCATCCTTTTGGGCAAATGCTGATTTTAATAGAGGAGCGAGGGACATCCGGGGCCATTACACCCTCCCTCTCCCCACTTCTAAGTTGGGGGGAGGGGGGGCTGCCTCTTGGACCGAATACTTTCTGAGCGAGGGAAAGGGAATCGTGGAACCACGCAATCCATTTCCCCAAGTTGGCTCTTTGTTTGGTGGAGTTCCAAGCCCCCCCCCTCCCCCGTGCCCACTCTTGCTCTCCGCCGCCGTTCCGCCTGACCTAGATAATCCCAGCGCCCCGGCGAGGTGAAAGCTGACGGGATCCACCTCCAACTACGTGCCTGCTCGCCTAATGGCGGGGGCAGGGAGGAGAAGAGGGGGGAGAGACGGATGCCCCTTTGGCAGGGCGCGTCTGCAGTTTTGCAGCCACCAGAAAACAAGGGCATGACCCTGGGGCACTTGCGCCTTCCCAGGCGCTGACCTGCAGGCGACCTACAGCCCGGACCATGACATTTGAATGAACCCTGCCTGCTTCTTCGCCAAGTTCACTGTCTATCAAATAACGAGATACGGGGGTCTGAGCACCGTTAATTGCCACAGGAAGCCTTTATTATCTCCGCCGCCATCTAGTTTATCTGCGTCAATCGCGGGGGGGGGGGGGGAGAGACCGGTGGGGGCGGGGGGGCACCGAGTGAAAGGGATAATTAAAAACATCTTGAAAGGAGGTGAATAAATGAACAGCCCAAGACGATCTGCCTTGGCGAAGAGGGCAAGTTAGCCGTCGTTGTTTTTCGGGGAAAGCCTTCTATAGAAAGACGCTGCACTTGGCGCGTTTCAAAAACGCTTAATAGGGAAATCAACGTACATTTCCCCAAATAATCCCAATCCATCCCACCCCCCCCAAGGCCATGTTTACTGGAGGTCCGATGATTTCGGGATCCCGGTTAGGAAAACCTGGATCCTTTTCTTTAAAATAGAAAACAAATAGAGGAAGCCTTTCCGGTTCTAATAAAGCATTTGCCTCTTTTTTTGTTTGTTTGTTTGTTTGTCAACATGTACAAGGTAAAAGGTATTAGCATGGAGACGGATATCATCGCATGAGTTTGGTACAAATAGATGGATATAAATAAGTATAACGTGGCCATGAACACATGAAATGAGTACATAATATCAATGGGGGATTAGTTAGGACAGGGACGGTAGGCATGCTGGTGCGCTTATGTAAACCTTCTTCATAATTTGTCCAGAAACGGAGCAACAAATTCGGTGGACCTGGGCACGATCTGAAAAGCTTCAGGGAAAAAAAATTTTTTCACAAGTTTTAAAGGCGCTAATGAATCAGTTCCGTGGTTTGTTTTTTAACAGATCCGCGATTGAATCTTTTGTAATGAAAGTGCCCGGGCTTGTTTTCACAGGAAATACTTCAGACATTCAGGCAATGGTCACTTAAATGGCCATTTCTAAAGCAGATTAACATATTTTACATAGGGATTCAAATTGCATATGCTCTGCTTTCTAACTTTGCCTTTAGATATTCATTATGACTACTTTCATGGTTTCAATTGAGGTTTCCAACAATATAGGTAAGCCTAAAACTACCTTCTGTTTCAAACGTTTCTTTTATGATGTGATTATTGCAATGAAGAAGAAATAATTCACAATGAATGAAAAGCTCCTACACTTATGAGACTGTGAGTAACCTATGTTGGCTATTTTAACTTATCGGTGTCCCAAAGGTGCTTTTTCACAACCATGACCTGGATGACTGAGAATCTCCATAGTCATTTGACTTATAAATGCATAAATGAACTGAACTTATTGGGTGTACAAGGCACAGTAAAATGCATGGATTGAAGTTGGGCATTTAATGTTACTTCAGATTTGATTGGCTAGTTCGTAGCTCAGGGTGTTGTAGGCAAACAGCAGCTAAGTTGGGTGCTTAGGTTGGATATGCATTCAATTTTTTCCAATGGTAGATCAGTTGTGTTTTCTTGAAACTGGCTTCCTCAAAACCACACCCCAGCCTTAACCGAACAAGGGCAAGATCCATTCAACCGGGCAGGATTTATTTAGCTAGAACCGGGATAATTCTGAATATATAATGATGAAGAAAGGAAAAATCCATCATTTCAGTCTTCGGGTTTTCAGAACACAAGTTTAAAATAATTCTTAGATTTTCAGGATGTGACTAATCAAAGGGGAAGTTTCCTCGTCTTGATTTTGTCCATACGTGTTGGAGCCTAGTGGCTATTATTCTCCAGCTATGCTGCCTGCGGTGACTGATGGGAAATGTAGTCCAACATGTCCCAAACACATGGATGGGTGGAGGCTGAGACCTCTCTACCCTGAAAAATACAAATACCAAGCAAGGTGTGCGGAGTCACTGATGGGAAATATGGTCCAACGTGTCCTAAACATATGAATGGGCAGTGAGGCAAAGGATATTTTTTTACCCCGATGGATACAAATACAAAACAAGAGACATAAATGTCATTTTCTTGCCCCTTTAAACAGTTATTTCTTTGCTCTCCTTCATCCTAACCTAGCCTTATATTTAAATTAATAAGATTGAGGTGTGTCTTGAAATTAAACGATTATAACTAGAGAGATAAGTAGATTTAAAAATCAGCTTTTGGATGTTCGAATCAAAGTCCTTTCACTGAAGGCGAATCTTAGAACTGTAGCATCCCAGCACTTTTAGTACAGAAAGTTATGTTAATTAAAGTTAGTCATTGACATTTGGCTGTTTTCTTTCTTTCAGTTGACCACAAAGATTTACCTTAAAGACAAGGTCAGGAGGGCAGAAGCTTCTGGTTCACTTGAAGGTCAATCTGCCAACTGTATTTAACTTAGCATTATAGTGCAACCTTTACCCCCTTTGATGGGGGAAAGGAAAGAAAAGGAGAATTCCCTTACATATGAGCAGCACCTCCCTTAATTCGGAAGTCCTTCCTGATCATTGGAAGTGTCCTGCATTCAGATAGGAGAGTTCATCGCTCTGACTTTGGAATCAAATAATAGATGCATTTTTTAAAAAACTGCAAAATCTCTGGCTTCCTCCTTTGCTTTAAAACCAACTTTTCTTTTAAAGGTTGTTGTTGTCCAACCCATCGCAACCCCATGGTCAACATTCCTCCAGGCCTCCCTGTCCTCTACCATCCTCTGGGTTCCATTTAAGCTCACACTCCATCCAGCCACCCCATTCTCCGTCATTCCCTTCTTCTTTTGCCCTCCATCTTTCCCTCAATTAGGCTCTTCTCCAGTGAGTTCTTCCTTCTCATTAGGTGGTCAAAGTATTTGAGTTTCATTTTCAAGAGCAGTCAGGGTTGATCTCCTCTAGGACTGACCGGTTTGATCGCCTTGCAGTCCAAGAGACTCGCAGGAGTCTTCTCCAGCATCATAGTTCAAAGGCCTCAATTCATTGGCGCTCAGCCTTTCTTATGGTCCAACTTTCTCAGCCATCCATTGCAACTGGGAAAACCATAGCCTTGACTATACGCACTTTTGTTGGCAAGGTGTTGTCTCTGCTTTTTAGTATGCTGTCTAAATTTGTCATAGCTTTCTTCCCCATGAGCAAGCGTCTTTTAATTTCTTGGCTTCAGTCCCCATCTGCGGTGATCTTGGAGCCCAGGAAAATAAAACCTATCACTACCTCCATTTCCTCCCCATCTATTTGCCAGGAATTGAGAGGGGCAGACTTTAGTTTGCTTCATGTTGAGTTTCAAGCCAACTTCTGCACTCTCCTTCTTCACCCACATCAAGAGGCTGTTTAGTTCCTCTTCACTTTCTGCCATTAGAGTGGTGTCATCTGCATATCTGAGGTTGTTGATATTTCTCCCAGCAATCTTAATTCCAACTTTTGATTCTTTCATTTTGATTTAAAGGTTAGAAGGATTTATTTTACAAAGCAATCTTCCTTTTTTTTCCTCTTTCAGGAAAAAAGAGAGCCATGGACATCTGAGAACTTCAGCGAGTGATTAATCCAGCGTATGAAGGAAGCGTCTTCCTCTATAAATGAAACCTAGGGGAGAATTTGGGTAACAGAGGTCTAAGTCAGGAGGCCAGGGTAATGTTAAAACTTTCAGACAGGCAGCTACCCATCCGATTAAGTGATGTGGATTAGAAACTTAGGAAATATACAGGGAAAAGTTTCACTTCCTGAATATCTACCTTTTTTATCACAGTTGAAAGCATGAAGCTTTGGTGAGGAAAGGAAGGCAATTCTAGCAAGATAGATAAGGAAGTTATAGGCGAAAGGAAAATCTACTGTCAGCATCATCTTCTGGTTGCAGAGTTTAATCAGTTCTGGTCTCTAATGGACTCGGCTGTGAAATTTGGAATTTATGAGAATATTTTTCACCGATGCTTTTCTGTAAGAGGCTGGGGATCTGTAAATTCCGGCCACAGGCACCTGATAAACAACTTTGTCATGGAGTAAAGTACCACAACTGCACAAGATAAACATTTAAGTTTTAAAGATTTGTGTTAAGGTTTTAAATATTTATTTCTTAACCTTAAAAACTAAATTTTTGAAAGCTTAAACTAGAGAAACCATTGACCACTAATATGTCTTAGATTTGGTAATTGCAAAACAGGGAAGCTTGTATATTTCGCTTTGAAATTTGACTTTAGATAGCAGTATCCTTTATCTATCGGTGAAACACAAACTCATAAATTGCAGAGGAGAATCACCCAGGTGACCTGATGACACGGTGATCCCAACAGTAACTGGGGAGGCACTGCCAGTCAAACATCTATAAGGGATTAGAAGCAGAGCCAAAATAAGCCTTCTTGTCCATTGAAATCAGCCTGTTTTGATTTTTAGATAAGATCTTTGCTTTTATCTCAAAGGTGCTTCTTCAGCTCTGACTGGATGGTGGGAAATGGAAGGATTTATACTTTTTTGCTTTTATTTTGCATGTTTCACTTAGAACCTCATGAATTTGAAAACAAAACCTTTAAGCATCTACTTTTCCTCTAAGCCTCCTAAATATAGCCATGTTCATTACTGATAATTTGGAAGAGAATTCAAAGTCTTACATGTTCCTATTCCCTTCAATTATATTGGCATCAGGCCAACCATTCCCCCCCCCCAGAAGATGGCTTGTGTTTTAGGAAGCCCCCAAGAGAATATGGCTTAACTGTGTACCTAATGTCCTCACATCTATTTGGGTAGTTGAATTTTTTAAAAAATAAAATAAAATAAAATTGCGGTAAGACCAATTAAAAATGAAGACAGCTGCTACTTAGATAAACAAGGATTCCCCCGCCACGAGGCGCCCTCTTGTGGCCAGGCATGTAAAGAAAATCCAAGATGGTGGACATGACCATGCAACTATAACTCCGCCTCTTTTTGACATGCAACATTTCTTTATGGACAAATTCGTAGACACAACACGCAACCAAATCTATCTAGTTCAGAGACAATAGAGGATAACTTCATATTTCCTGTTCTGAGGGTACCTACTGAGAGATCTTCAAGCACCACCATTAGCTGATTTGAATGCTCGTTGGGAATATCTACGTTCCACAACTAGGATGCTCGTGGCCAGAGCTTCCAATTTTCCGAATTTAATTTTGAATTTAGGACGATTTCAATTAGCAGAAGAATCTGTCCCCAAATTCAATTGTATCTGATTCTCAGAGACTGTCTGTTTGAGTCCATGCAGTTTCCTTGGCATGTTTTTTTTCCAGTAGTTTTTCTCTCCCTTCCTTCCTAAGGCTTTGGGAGAGTGACTGGCCCAAGGTCACCCAGCTGGCTCTGTGTCTGAGATAGGACTAGAACTAAAGCCTGATGCTTTAACCACTACACCAAATTGGCTTTCTAAAATAAGAAACAGCAGGAAAGTGAGCAAGGTTTCACCACTGTCTAAACTACTGAAATACTGCAGTGAATTAAAATAACATGTTCTATAGGACTAATTTAGGGGTGTTGGAAAATGCTGTTCGAAAGACAGCAGGCTGTGGAAATCCAGTTTAGATAATGCAAAGAAGCTATTTGGGTATCCTTCCCCTCCAATACTCTAGTCTAGGTGGTGCTCTACAAACTCCAGCCATCCCCCCCTTAAAATATACCCAATACCTTCTGAGGATGCTACACAGTGATGGTATTCAGCCAGTTCGCACCACTTTAGGAGAACCGGTTGTTAACTTTCTGAGCAGTTTGGGTGAACTGGCTGTTGGAAGAAATCATTAGGACAGAGAACCGGTTGTTAAATTACTTGAATCCCACCCTTGATGCTACAAGTTCCAGATATTTAATTTTGTTGTTTTAACTACTTGAGGTTATCTCTGAGTTCCATGCCCATGCAGCAGCAGGGCAAATAATCTGCCTTACTTCCTTTTGTTTAAATGACAACATAAATCAAAGGCAGCTTTTCCAGTGTTCGGTAAGGTGCCATAATTGTTGAGTAAATTTCCTGTTTCTTGCAACGTTGATGGGCTAAGTTAATGGGAATTCCAGCTCTCAGTTTCTTGGCATTGCGGTTCACAACATGAGATGTTGTCTGTTTTGGCAGTATGCCCCACCATATGTCCAACTCTCTGTTTAGATGAGGATTAATCTTTATTTGAGGGGCCAGGGACCAGCAGACCACAAGAGAGGGGAGGGAACCAGCATAATTCCAAAGCTCCACTCTTTTGGATTCTGACTTGTCCCAATGTCCCTCCCAGCCCAGATTTAATCTTTCTCTGGCCAACGGTTCAGCAGAGAACTGTTTCCCCAATCAGGCTTTGTGCCAGGCAGTAAATATTTTAAATAAACGCAGAGCAAAAAGAAGTTCTAGCAGGATTTATTTCTGAAAGGCCTTGCCTCCCACATCTTTGATAGGAATTTTACTTGGGGATCAGTTACCCACAGCAGAGTTATTCCAGATAGCGATAATTAAACTCGTGGCTGTCTGGTAATCAAGAAAGTGTATCTGAAACATGCAATTATCCCAATCTCTCTGATGCATCCCCTACACTATGTGACAGGACAAGCAACTTTTTGTCGACCAGGAGTTGTGCTGGGTAATGGTGTGGCAGATGACACCAAGTAGATATAGCAATATCACACAACTGGGTTTATTTAGAAAGTAAATAAAAGGCGGAAAAACCTGTTGCTGATTTTCAAGAGATCAACAACTTAGTTTTGGTAAGATGGAAGGGCAAAGAGAAGGGCAAACAATGGTCTGGGGCATTAAACATGCTGTTCAAGGATATTCCCATTGATGAAATGCACCCACTTTAAGACAGACACAAATGGCCCAAATTCTCATCCATTGCCAGCACAATGGCACCGTGTGAGTTCCATTCCAACCCATGCAGAAAGCATATCAAGTTGAAATTAATCTGGAAAGCTGTGTTTGGGCTGCACCACATCATTCTCGCTGGTAGGGGGAGCTCACAAAGTGAAAAGCAGGTCTATACCCCACAGAGAGGAAAATGCTGCCTATAGGAGAGGCAAAATAACAATAACTTGAGCCTAACTTTCTCCTTGCTATATCAAATTCTTGCGTTTTGGTCTTAAAGGGTTCCTAGCATCGGGGGCTTGAATTACAACTGAGTTTCTGATTATCCTTTACTTGGGCCTACTCAACGCCTACCCAATCTCCAGATGGTCCTGTTGCAGTCAAGTGGATACAGCTCTCCAATCCAACTTTGCAATTTGCGTTACCTTAGCCTACTGTCAATCATATTTGCTAGAAGCTTTGGCATCTTTTGTTCAATGCTCTGAGTCTCTGTCTCCCACCTTGTGGTTGTTGTTTTTTTTAGAAGAGTAACAACCGTTTGTTCCTTATGGTTTCACTTGCGTCCGTCTTTTCTGTTCCTTTGTAGATATTGATTTAGATTTTGGGTATGAACAGGTTGCTTTCCTTGGCAACTTGTGATTGAACTTGTGATTGAAAACCCATTTCTTGGCAAGACATCGGCATCTTAAATACTTGGACAGAATTACCGTATTTTTCAGAGTATAAGGCGCACCATTTCCCCCCCCCCCCCAAAAAAAAGAGGGTGAAAATCTGGGTGCATCTTATACACTGAATACAGCATTTTTGGCCTCCCAAAACCCTGCTCCTTCACAAAAGTGCTACTGGGGGCTGGGGAGGGCAAAAAGGAGTGAAAAACATGCCATTTTTTTGCCCGTTTTTGCCTCCCCAGCCCCCAGGAGCACTCTACAAGTCTCCAAAAGCCTATGCACGCCCTGGTTTGTTTGTTTTTTGCAAAAAAACAGGCCTGTTTTGCAAAAATGGACCATTTTTTGCTCATTCCTCCACCCCCCAGTCCCCAGGAGCACTTTACAGGCCTCTCAAACTCTCTGCATGCCCCAAAAACCAGGGGTGCCGAGGGTTTGGGAAACTGGAAGAGTGTAAAACATTTTTTAAAAAATTTACCTCTTCAAAATCTTCGTGCGCCTTCTACTCTGGTGCGTTTTATAGTCTGAAAAATACTGTAGTCCCCACAATCTGGATTAGAGAGAGGAATTAGCCACACACAGTGCACCTCTTCTGTAATAATGCTCCCCAGAGCTTTTGAAAGGCAATGCTTAACCCAGCTCCTCAAGAGACATATGTGTCATTCTGCAGTTATTACAAAGTGCTTTTCTAAGCTGTTGGAGACGACAGATAGATATCAATGGTAGTTTTATTTCCTCCCAAATTGGTATTCCTTCAAAATACACAATCCCACAAAAACTCTAGTTGCTCATCCTGCTGGCTAAAAATGCTAGCGATTAAAACCCTCAGCATATCTACAAGGCAGCATATTGAAAGGCTAAACATTTTACAACAGTGTAAGCAGCAGTGGGGAACCTGTGATCTTCCAGGTGTTGCTGAACTAGAATTCCCAGGATCCCTCATAATTGGTTTGGGCTCACGGATAACTGAACAACATCTGAGGAATCAAAGTTCCCCACCTGGCTTCGTTTACAGACTACGGACATCATCAGATGCATGGAATTAACCTTAATTTATCAGTGTCACATATGCACAGGTGGCAATAAATCCATACCTAATCCATAACTGCACGTGCTATAAGAAATCATGTCACACTCTTATAAAACTCTCGCTTATTCTTACTACAAGAGCTAATATAGCTACCCCTTTGGAAACTGGCTATGTCAGCAAGCCATCCCAGGTTAAATCTCAGAAATGAACCATCTCGTATCCCTTGCAAATGGAGTGCTTTTCATTTCGCAGGACCCAAAGGAGAAAGAATTTAAAAAGCATGAACCAGACCTAAGACATTCCATGCATAGTTTGCTTGACAACCTGGTACCCTAACCAGAAAAACCTATGAGTAGCTTGCTTAATTAAAATAGGGTCAGGCTTGTGTGTCGTGATCAGGCTGTTCACAGTTCAATCATACGTGTGTATAAAACAGAATGTCTCCTGTTCAATTCCATCCGCCTCCATCTAGGAAAGACTCTAAGCTAAAACCATGGAAAGCCACTGCTCGTCACTGCCATTGACATTGTATTTTGGGGTCATGACAAAAACTGGAGAATAAATCTGTTCCAGGCCTATCTTGTCTTCTTGGTCTACAAATGTGGAACGCGGTTACATTCGTTGTCTTTAAATACAAAAAGCACACCCTGAAGCAAAGTCCATTCCTGATCTATTTGGTTCCATTTCTTTTGTTGGTTCTTGCTTTGTCACTGCCTTTCCTTTCTGATGATCCTTCTGAATTGCACTTGGAACATGTTCCATGCGGAAGGCAACATAGCTATGAAAGTTCTCTCCCATCAGGAATAAAGCACAGGAAGGAAGCAACGGAGCAGCAGTCTTGTTCAGAAGCTCTGAAGGGTGCTTAACAAAATTCATAGGGCAGACTAGATCATGGATTCCCAAAATTTTCACTGCATCCCTTGTTTGCTTGTTTGCTTGCTTGCTTGCTTGAGCTACATATCCTTAATCCTTGTGTAGAACTAACGCCAGTGTCTCCACCACTTTTTTCGACATTTCCTTTTGGAATAAGACTTCTCTTAACCACAAGACAACAGGATTGTGCACTTCATTACAAAACAAAAAGTGCAACTAAAGATGACTGAAGACCAACTGATGCACATTTGTCCAAAGAACAGATGCTAACAAATTCAGGGAGAATGCAGTGAGTCCATCCTTTTCTCTTACTCCATAACCAAGAGGCAGATGGTGGAAGGGGCTTGCGCTGAAAGGAAGGTGGTGTTTTGCCCCAGACTAGTCTACTCCTTTGTCCTAGTCTACTCCTAAGCTAGAGATGTGATGGAGATGTCCATGCATTCAGGCGTTGACTTTGCCTGCCCCACTGCTGCTTTCATGGCCAGCCTTCAGAGAATGGAAATAGAGTTGAAGATCATCTACGGGGTGCACAATTGGCACGGTCTGCATTTCAGGGAAATGAGCCGTGGCCAATTCCCAGCTGGCGGTGCTGACCAATTCAATGGCAAGCATCTTGAGAATCGCCTTGGCCAGTTCTTTGCCTATGCAATTTCGGACCCCACCACCAAAGGGAATGTAGTGAAACCGGAGAGAGGCAGACGTTTTTTGCTCCTCCTGGTCTTCCGGTGATATCCAAAACCTCTCTGGATCAAAAGTATCGGGGGGACTCTGGTAGATGCTGGCGGTCTCGTGTGTATCCCGAATACTGTACATCACACTCCAACCCTTCGGAATCTGGTAGCCCTTTAAGGAAAGGAAGAAGAGATGGAACAAAATCAGCACCACAGACAGCAGCCAGACGGATGAAACCTGTCTGAAAGAGTGAGCAAACCTCCACAACAGTTTGAGCCAACCTTTTGGAGAGACAGCACGAGCCTTACTTCATCTGCTCTCCGTGTGCTTAGATTGGCTAGCTTCAAAAATATTACTCACAATCTACAAAAACAATACTTTTTTAAAATGTGGATTTTCTGCTACCAAGCGCTGCCATTTCAGACGACTAAGCAGAGAGAAACAAATCATGAAAATACCATTTTTTCACTATGTTTCTTTTAGCTAAGTTTATCTCTTCTCCTTACAGATGTCTTTTAATTTTGTGTTTATATGTTTTTTAATGTCTTTCTGAGCACTGCTGCTATAAGGTCAAGGAACATGGGAACCTGTCTCTTTTAAAAATATCAGTATTTCACAGTTCATTAAAATTACAATCTCCGTGAAGTGAGATATTGATGGCCATAATATTAGGACTACCTTGGCATTGCTGTTCCAAGTGCCATTCCAGATGAGAGCAATTGTAACTAGCAGTTATATTTTTCCCTCCCCACTTTTTGTGCTTATGGATCAGTATTAACTTCTGGGAATATACAAGTCCTACCTTGTTTCCCCAAAAATAAGACCTCCCCAGATAATAAGTGTTAGGGTTCTAAATACCATGCAGAAATAAATCATTGTCCAAGGCAAAACATCCTTAAAAGTCCAATTTATTCTACAGGCAAGCTAGCACCTCTATGGAAAAATTCCAACTCTGATGTACATCCTGGAAATCCACCCAGTTGAAAGTTCATGATCTGTCCCCACACCCACAAATCCATCACATGTTCCAATCATCATCTTCTACGCTGGCATCTACTCCCTTCTGGTTCCGGTCAGGTGTCGAGGTGCGGAGACAAAAGATGACCTTGGCTTCTACAAAAGAATGTCAACAATCCATTCTACAATCCTACTCCTTTCTATTCCCCCCTCCCAACTACTACACTAATGAAACAGCATAGAAAATTATAAGAAAGTGTGGCAGGCCAAAGATCCTAAAAAGAATATAACTACAGGCCTGACAATAAGCCCACTTCGGCTTTTGAGTGCATGTGCTAAAATAAGTCCTCCCCAAAAATATAAGCCCTTCCCAAAAATATTGCAACACAGCAAAAGTCATGAGGTGACCATGCTGGCTGCCTCCTGCACCTCAAAAATAAGATATCCCTGAAAATAAGGCCAAGTGCTTATTTCAGGGGTCAAAAGAAAATAAGACATTGTCCTCACTCCTCTCTCCAGTTCTCAATCTTCTTATGAAAAACCTGTAGTTCTCTAGATTCTATCATATTAGACCATTGATCCATCTTGCCCCAAACTGCTGACAGGATCTGATAGCAGCTCCTCCAGCATTTGAAGCAGCATTTCTTTCCATTGCTAAAATAGTGATGCCAGAAAATGAATGGGAGACCAGCATACAAATATTGCTTGAACACTCTTTCTATGCCCCTTTTCCACTTGATTTTCTTCACAAGCTTCTTTACTCATTATCAGAGTCCACCATCCAGTACTTGGAATCTTGTTTACTGAGCTTCTATATTTCCCATCCCTAGTTACGGTACTTACAGTCCATTTGAGACATCCTTTCTCATACCTCCAAAATTCACCTCCCTACAAATGGCCCTGAGATTCTTCACATATCTGCTGGCTCTAAACATTGGAATTAAAGTAAATGTAAAGATAAAGATTCCCCTCGCACATATGTGCTAGTCCAGGGGTGTCCAAACTTGGCAACTTTAAGACTTGTGGACTTCAACTCCCAGAATTCCCCAGCCAGCAGAGCTGGCTGGGGAATTCTGGAAGTTAAAGTCCACAAGTCTTAAAGTTACCAAGTTTGGACACCCCTGTGCTAGTCGTTCCTGACTCTAGGGGGCGGTGCTCATCTCCGTTTCAAAGCCGAAGAGCCAGCACTGTCCAAAGACTTCTCCATGGTGATATGGCCAGCATGACTAAATGCCGAAGGCGCACAGAACGCTGTTCTCTATTTTTCTACTTGCGTTTTTTACATGCTTTTGAACTGCTAGGTTGGCAGAAGCTGGGACAAGTTACTCCGTTACGCGGCGCTAGGGATTCAAACCACGGAACTGCCCACCTTTCTGATGGACAAGCTCAGCGTCTTAGCCACTGAGCCACCGTGTCCTAGGAACTAAAAGTGTTCTTCCTGAATTCTCATATAAAATACACAGCCTAACCTTCTAATATCCAGGTCAACCCAGGTTCCACACTCTTCCACCAAAGGGTTAAGAGAGCAAGCCACTCAACTCACATCTAGCTCAAAGGTTTGTAAGGCTGTCCTATACCCTCCAGATACTGGGGGCAGCAAACGGAGCACTTCTTTAATGACACAATCCAAGTAGCGCAGACGATTCAGCTTCTCCAGGGTCAGGTCAGGGTGGCAACAATACTCAGATCTCTCCAGACTGCTAAAGAACTGGCTTGTTTCTTCCAGCCTGGACAATGAGCTAGGACCATTTGCTGTTCCAGAGACAATATCCTGGGACACTTTAGCCACACTGTTCATGTTAGGTCCTTCCTCTTCCATCTTGGCCTCTTGTCCTTGTTCTCTTCCCCATCTGGATGGAAGAGGCAGACTGGAGTCACGATCTTTGTTTTCCTTCTCATGTGTAGGCAAAGCTTTTTGGCCAGACTGGGATTTTGTTAGGAAATCTTCAGCTGCAAAGCACTGACACTGCCCAGTAAGGCCATTGGAGGCCAGTTCCTGCTGGATCTTTTTTATGACCAATGGGTGTTGCAATAAGAGTAAGATCATAGACGTCGTGGCGCTGGCCGTGGTGAAGAAAGCTGCAAATATTAGTTCAATTGCAGATTCCTATAAGGCAAGCCATAGAGATCCGTGAATTAGAAGAGTGTTCCTCTTATTATAGGGTTAGAGATAGGCCTCTATCTATTATCACATCTATTCTTATTTTTAGATCTCTTAGAGCTTTCTATTATTATAGACAGGCGGCAAATAAATATAACAAATAAATAAATGGTGCATGCTATTAATAAACCGAATGTCTCTTGTGCTTTCATCTCAGTGACCTTGTGATCAGGATTTTAGAAAAAGAATTTAAATAAGACATTACTGAGCCTTTTAAAGGGAAAAAAATGCTAATTTAAAAATCTAAATCAAGAGTTTTGAGGATTCTAGGAGTTGCTATTGAACACTTATCGAAATGCTGGGGCTCTAAAAGCCCTTGGCAATATGCTCACAATATTTCCCTATACTTAACATGGCCTGCTCGACCATGAGCAGCCGATTCAAGTTGCTGGATGAGCCACCGCCCAAGGAGCTGCAAGCAGGAGGCAGGAGTTGCTGTCGGTCCCTGGAGAGGAGGAGACTGAGCTGCGAACACCATCGCTCCAACTCCAAGCAAGGGCTCCCTGTGTCTAGAGCAGCGGAGGAAAGCTTTAAGGCTCCCTGCAAGAAAGGACCCCCGCCCTTCCTAACAAGCAACACGGGGTTTGCTTCTATCTGAGAAGAGCAGCAAACTCGGCCTCTCTCTTGGCAACATGGCTTTGTCTACCCAGGTTCCATGTCCCTCGATTTGAAGCTTCATGACTTTTCATTCTGCCTGATGAACCTTCTACAACATTTAGCCCCTTGGGACTTCGCTTGAACACTTGCTGGACTTTGGGGGGGGGACTTACGTGTGTGTGTGTGTGTGTGTGTGTGTGTGTGTGTACGTGTGTACGTGTGTGTACCCATACACGCATGCATTTGTACTGGCATTTCTATATCTATGTTCATGATGTGAGGCAGCACAATCCAATTTAGAATAGCATAGCATAGCATAGCATAGCATAGAATAGCATAGAATAGAATAGAATAGAATAGAATAAATAGAATAGTAGAATAGCATAGAATAGCATAGAATAGCATAGAATAGCATAGAATAGCATAGAATAGCATAGAATAGCATAGAATAGCATAGCATAGAATAGCATAGAATAGAATAGAATAGAATAGCACAGCACAGCACAGCACAGCACAGCATAGCAGCATAACATAGAATAGCATAGAATAGCATAGAATAGAATAGCATAGCATAGCATAGAATAGCATATATAGAATAGCACAGCACAGAATAGAACAGAACAGAACAGAATAGAATAGCAGCATAGAATAGAATAGAATAGAATAGAATAGAATAGCATAGCACAGCACAGAACAGAACAGAATAGAATAGCAGCATAGCATAGCATAGCACAGCACAGCACAGCACAGCACAGCACAGAATAGCAGCATAGCATAGCATAGCACAGCACAGCACAGCACAGCACAGCACAGAATAGAATAGCAGCATAGCATAGCATAGCACAGCACAGCACAGCACAGCACAGCACAGCACAGCACAGAATAGAATAGAATAGCAGCATAGCATAGCATAGCATAGCATAGCATAGCATAGCATAGCACAGCACAGAATAGAATAGAATAGAATAGAATAGCAGCATAGCATAACATAGCATAGCAAAGCATAGCATAGAATAGCATAGCACAGCACAGAATAGAATAGAATAGCAGCATAGCATAGCATAGCATAGAATAGAATAGAATAGAATAGAATAGAACAGAACAGAACAAAGCTGGAGGGGACCCTGGAGATCTTCTAGTCCAGCCCCCTGCTCAAGCAGGAGAATCTATACCAGTGACGGCAAACCTTTTTGTTGTTGGCTGCCAAAAAAGCAAGGGCGCCTACGTATATAGCACAAGCACGTGCCGGCACCCATAATGCAAATGTGCCCCCACAAATGAACTTTCAGTTGGCCCATTGGGCCTGCTTTTCACCCTCCCCAGGCTCTGGAGACTTTCCTGAAGCCTGGGGAGGGCAAAAACAGCCTCCCCCAGCCCTCCGGAAGGCTGAAAATCAGCTGGCAGCGTGCACATGCGCGCTGGAGCTGACAGCTTGTGTGCCGGCAGATATGGCTCCATTCCAGAACTATACTATTTCAAATAAGTGACTGTTTAAATTAGACTCTTCTTTAAAACCTCCAGAACCCACGATTCCACTGGTTATTTGTCCTCATTGTTAGGAAGTTTCTCCTTAATTCCAGGTTGCTTCTCTCTTTGGTTAGTCCCCAACCATTGTCACTTGTCCTGCCCTCTGGTGCTTTGGGGAATAATTTGACCCCCTCTTCTTGAGCCCCTCAAATATTGGACTACTGATATCATGTCACCCCTAATTCTTATTTTCTTTAGACTAGCCAAACCCCAAACCTTCAGCCGTTCTTCATATGGCTTAGTCTCCAGGCCTTTGATCATCTTAGTTGCTCTTCTCTGAACGTTTTCCAAAGTCTCTGACTGCTCCCCCAGTTTTCTTCTCTCCCTCCCCCTCTCTCTTTCTTTCCTTTTCTTTAAAGTACTTAAGTATGGCAACAGAAGGGGAGAAAAACAAGAAGAAGAGAGGCCCTTCGTGGTATTGCGTGTCTGGGTACATAGACCCACCTGTTCAATTTAGCCGGCCTGGCCTAATCCCAGTTTACCCACCTCAAGTCTGCATTTTTAAATTCTATGGGTTGGTTTTAGGCTGAGTTTTAATTTTTATCAATTTGTACAGGGTTTAAGGTTTAATCTGATTTTAAGGGTATTTATTATGTATATGGTTTTTTAATGTGGTACCTGTACACCGCCCCGAGTCCCTTTGGGGAGAGGGGGCGGTCTAGAAATCAAATAAAATTGAAATAGACGAAGTTCAAAGTATTTGGAAGGAACAATACAGATTGATTTGCACTTCAGCATCAACGTTTGATCGGGACACCTTCAATTAGGGGTCAGAAATAACTAAGTAGTCAGTGTGAGTGAGAAGAATAGAAACCATAACAGCAAAAGTCCTTGAGATTTCTCCCTCCTCCCCATACTGTATAGCAACAGCAACTGCGCTTAGACTTATATACCGCTTCACCGTGCTTTAACAGCCCTCTCTAAGAGGTTTAAAGAGTCAGCCTATCGCCCCCAACAATCTGGGTCCTCGTTTTAGGAAGGCTGAGTCAACCTTGAGCCTGGTAAGATTCGAACTGCCAAATTGCAGGCAGCCGGCAGTCAGCAAAACTAGCTTGCAGTACTGCATTCTAACCCCATGCTCCACAGCAGCTCTTGTAGTAGTATGCAGTACTAATTGAATTATCTAAGGACAATTTCCAGGTAGAGTGCACGATAGTAGTCTCATCTGGATGTAACCTAGTATTAGAGGGTATGGATTGGCTCCAACCCAATTCAGTTCATATCATTTACCTGATTCTATTTTATTTTATTGGTCACATTGAGTCAGTTCAAAGGCATTCAATTGGACAACCCCATTTGACTTTCCAATTTGATTCAGAAACTCAATTCAATTAGGAGATTTAATCAAATTTCACCATCAAAACTTTACCTATTCATAGCATTTCCACGTGTATTTAAATAGCCATTATTCCTCACGTAAACCAAGCCCACTGAGGTTAAAATAGTTTAGACAATATGCACGGGATCAAACTGCACATGACAAGCTGACTTTCTGCTATTTGAGCCAGGTTATCGCTACTAATGCTATCAGAGTGGAGAATAAAGCAAAAGAGGTAGACAGGTAGTCCTCGCTTACTGACCAGTTATTCAGTGACCCTTCAAAGTTACAACAGTCGTGCAAAAGAGATTTATGACTGGCCCATCCTAGGGCAGTATTATCACAGTCAGGTGGTAGAAATTTAATGGCTTGGGAGCCCTTGTGCCGACCCGTGTGCAGGAAGTCGCAGTCCCATTGCAGCCAGAAAGTGAGGGCTACCTGAAATGGTCTAAACCAGAGGTGTCCAACTCAAGACCCGGGTGCAGGATCTGGCCCCTGGGGTGCTTAGATCTGGCCCACAGGACTGCCCTGGAAACAACAAAGGACCGGGCCGTGGTGCCTCCCAAGCTCCGTTTTCACTGGCAGAGGGTTGCGGGAAGCCGTCACAGCCAAAACCAGAGCTCAGGAGCCCGTTTTCGCACTCAGGGCCACCAAAGCCACCCCCCAACATGAGTGATGTCGAACTGGCCACGGTCACCCTGGCCATGCCCCTGCTGGCCCCCACCCAAGGTCAAACACAAGCCTGATGTGACCCTCAATGAAATCGAGTTTGACACCCATGGTCTAAACCCTCAATCAGGTGGTGTGTATGTGTGTGTGTCCATCCAAAAGTTGTAAATGCTCCAACACTGGACATTTTTAAGAAGAGATTGGATGACCATTTCATTCTAGTCTAGTCTAGTCTAGTCTAGTCCAGTCTATTTGTCTATTCTATTCTAATCTAGTCTAGTCTAGTCTATTTGTCTATTCTATTCTATTCTTTTCTAGTCTAGTCTAGTCTAGTCTAGCCTAGTCTATTTGTCTATTCTATTCTAATCTATTCTAGTCTATTCTATTCTATTCTATTCTAGTCTAGTCTATCTAGTCTATTTGTCTATTCTATTCTATTCTAGTCTAGTATAATCTATTTGTCTATTCTATTCTAGTCTAGTCTATTCTAGTCCATTCTACTCTATTCTATTCATCTATTCTATTCTAGTCTATTCTAGTCTATTCTGTTCTATTCTATTCTATTCTAGTCTAGTCTAGTCTAGTCTAGTCTAGTCTGTCTCTCTCTCACACGCACGCCAAAACCAACTTCTGAGTGACTGCTGACAAATCTTTGTACTTTATGAAGCTCCAGTATCCCAAGACAACTGACCACAGAATCTCTAGTGTCAGGAAACATTAGGAGGCCAAGCATTAGCTATTCCATAAAAATATTTCCATCCCGACCTCCTGCAAAATTACACCAGCTGAGAAACCATCTTCCATCAGGGGCTACTGTCAAATCCCGCATGAAAACCCCCTGATCCCCAGGAGCATAAAAATCCTCACCTTCAATTCCTGCATAGTGAAATCTTGGCCGTGTTCTTGGGCGCTGTTGATGATGAAATCGAGGGCATCGCGGTGAGCTTCAGGATCCTTCCTCTGCAGTTTCTCCAGGATGGCTTTCTCCATGTAAGTATGTAAGAGGTCACGAGCCTTTATGCCCTGGGGAATAGAAGAGGGTTCAAAGGAGAGGAGCACAGACATCTGGTTCAGAAACCGATTCAGAAAACGGAAGGTTCCAGGAAGAAAGCAGTGGACTTGCTTAGAAAGTTCCAGAAATTCATTTATGTTGCCCTCTCCAAGCAGTAGCTCACATTAGCTAGAAGGCTTTATTGTTTCTCTTAGCTGAAAGGAAAGCAACTAAGCCCTTTTAGAGGCAGGAAAATGGGAGACCCTGAGTTCTAGTTCCATCTTTGGCACAAAACCAGCTGGGGGACTTCGGGCCAGCCACTCCCTCTTAGCCCTAGGAAGCAGGCAATGGTAAACCACTTCTGAAATCTGGCAAGAACAAAAAACAACACTAGACTAGACCAGGCAGTTTTTTGACCTGAAGGCTCAAAATAAGCAAATAAAGTTTTACTGAACCCACGGGAATTTATTCCTGAGATAAATAAATATAAATGATGCTACAAAAGAGCTGAAGATCTCGTCTTTTGGGGGTCTTGGATAGATCAAGAGAGCTAGTGGCTTTGTCCTCATAATTTGAAGGCTAACCTAAGAATGGAATCTTACTGGGCTCGTCATTGCTACTGACACCCTGAGCACAAATTAGCTCACTAATCTCTTGTGACAAACCCAACAGATTGTGTTTTTAGTGTGTCAAACCAAATTAGCTGATTAGACTATGATTAAATTCACATTGGGTCACATAGTTCTGGTGAACACAGCCCAGTCACTCCTAGTTCAGTGGGGAAATTGAAAAAGAGTATATGCTATAGAGACATGTTTGAGCTTCTGCAAGAAAGACTCATTCAGATAAAATTGAATTATTTTATTACCAGCAGTCTCCTTACAAATAATAGAAATAAAGGATGGTGTGGCTTTGGCCTTCAAAATCACTCCTTTCGAGGAAGATAGGGAGGGATAGGAAGAGGAGGACAGAAGGTATGAAGGGGAAGAGGAGGAGGAGAGGGGAAGGGGAAGAAGGAAAGGGAAAGGAGAGGAGGAGGAAAGAAGAAAGTACAGAAGAAGGGAGGGAGGAAGGAAAGGAAAGGAAAGTAGGGTTGTGGTAAAATAAAACAGGTGTATAGGATGGTAAGCAAAGCAATCTTGATTATACATCTTAATTTTTTTACATGGAAAAATGAATGCGTAAAAGGGTTAAAACACAATGTGAATAATAGCTATGAGAATGTATGCCTGTAAATGTTTGTATGAGATCAAAGAAATCAAAGCCTTACCAGAAATAGCCCAGACTGTGGAGGAAAACCAAGGGGAATCAACCACAATGGAAGCCCGAATAGCTATTGAATTATTTTTCATTCCCAAATCAGGCACCCATCACTCTGACCTCTCCTCAGAAAGAGCAAAGTCCTCTAACAAAAGAAGAATCAAAGCAAAGAATAACTGGGCATCTAGAACAGCACAAAAACAGCAGAAAAAGGTTGCCTGCATTGAAGTTTGCTCTACAGAATCAGCTAGTAGCATAAGTATTAAAAAGTGCCAATACTGTAACATCAAACATAAGAACCAGCTCACTGAAGAAAGAAGTGCACAGCACAGCTGCAGTTATGACTGAATACCCGGCATGCCAAAGCAACAAACAAGAAAAAAAAAAGCCAAACAGTGCAGTACCAAAATAAAAGATCAAATAAGTTCAGCGTGCTAAGGATGCAAGCAAGCTATAATAGATGAAAGAAAAGAAGAGGAACAAGAATGCAAAAAACAACAACTGATCAAGAAATATCCTCTAGAAACAAGGAACATCAAGAAGCACTGGAAAGAATAAAGCAGCAAAATGGCTACAGTATCTCCAAGAGGATAAGCCGATATGAAGCTTGAATTGTACATTATAGGCAGAATCTCCATACAGTGGAATTAGAAATATTTCTACCAATCCATCAGTGGACAGACTGCAATGAATTAATCAACACCCCAACAAAGAGAAGATTCTGGGAACAGCTATGGAACAACCCAAAGAAATACAACAAGAACACAGTCCCACAGGTGCTTTTTCAAGAGGCAACTGGACTTTCTGGTTTTTCTTTGAAGACATTTCATTTTAGAAATAGCACCTTTGGGACAACCGTGTCCTGGATGACCGAGAATTTCCATAGACAACAAGAATGCAGCTTGGATAAAGGATGTGGATAAGAATAAAAGCAAAGCTGAAATGGAAGAACTTGTAATAATAGCAGAAAAGGCGGCAAAGAGAGCAAGGAAGATCAGCAAATCGTTCTAATAATGAAAGATCTAACAAAAAGGCCAGCACCAGAAAAACACAAACCAATTCCCTTCTCACTACTTAGACCAGGGGTGTCCAAACTTGGGAACTTTAAGACTTGTGGACTTCAACTCCCAGAATTCCCCAGCCAGCCATGCTGGCTGGGGAATTCTGGGAGTTGAAGTCCACAAGTCTTAAAGTTCCCAAGTTTGGACACCCCTGACTTAGACAAACATCAGCATTGACAAAATCACCCATCAGTCAGTTGCAAAAGGCAGCATTACCTAGAACAGCTTATATTCTGCACTAATATCTTTAACACTATCAAATTACATCTGCCTTCCCCAGGTCTTTGGGAAGGACAAAATAAGTGGATGAAACTGTCAAATCCAATCCAAACATCTGGCTGACTGTGCAACAACCATAATAGTGAAAGTCTGTTTTCTTCTCTTAACTTGCTGGCAGGCCCTTCAGAAGTTGCTTTCAGAAACCGGAAGGTTGGGGAGCGGTAGGTATGGTAGGAGCTCAGGATACAAAGGGTGAAAGGAGAGAGCAAATGTGTGGATAAAAAGGT
The DNA here is from genome assembly GCF_964273705.1 of Natrix helvetica. NCBI lineage: Eukaryota > Metazoa > Chordata > Lepidosauria > Squamata > Natricidae > Natrix > Natrix helvetica. Next base: position 76,366,617 of record NC_138551.1, on the reverse strand, counting down.
TTCTCGTGAAACTTGTGACCCAAATGCAGGGAGGGTCATAGAGGAATGATGTCTTTGAATCGAGCCCATTCTTAGTTTGGACCACTCCACTGTTTCTCAGAATAAACTGAAGGCACTATTCTAGCCTTTCACCAATTTAGCATCTCCCAGGTTGCAGCTTGACCATAGTTCTCTACAACTATTACTCCAACTACAACTGGAGATTTGGAAAGGCTGCGTTGAAGAGGAGGCTTTGTGGGTTTGGAGAATGCCCTTGTCAGGTGCCCCTCAGTTTCCCCTTTCACAGGGAAACACAAGAGGAGGTTAATCAGAGTTAACCCTATTTTCCATTTGGAAGACTTTGGGTCCTTTTGCCAGTTGGATGTTGGCATCTGACTTGTGCCACAAATCAATCTCTATTAAAGCAAATCTAAAGGAACTGAGAAGGGGCACAAGGGTTTGTTTCTTTGTTTGTTTTGCCTTCAGTAAACATCACACCCCCACACCCCATCCCCCCCTGACTCAGAGTCGTTGAGGGTATATACATGCATACTTACATACATACATACCTACATACATACATACACCTTTCTCTCTCTCTCTCTTTCTCTCTCTCTCTCTCTCTCTCTCCCTTTTTCTCTCTTTCTCACTCTCTCTCTCTCTCTCTCCCTCCTTCCCTCCCTCTCTCTTTCTTGCTCTCTTTCCCTCTCTCTCTCTCTTCCTCCCTCCCGCCCCCCCTCTCTCTTGCTCTCTCTCTCTCCCTTCCTCCCTCCCTCCCTCACTCACTCCCCTCCCTCACTCCACACTCAGGTACCTTCCTCAATCCGCTGAAGGGGACGTTGAGCGGCAGGCTAAAGAGGTTCTCAACCAGTTGCTCGAAGGCCCCGGACAGCTCCACGAACTGCTCCTCTTCCAGCCGGAGGCCCAGCAGGATCCGCGCAGCGATGCGGAAAGTCAAAGCCTTGGCCGAGGCGTAGACGGCGATGGGCCCCGGGCGGTGGCACCAACCACGAAGCTCCCAGCTCACCAGGCGTTGGATTCGGGGCAAGTAGACTTCCAGGGCAGCGCGGCTGAAGACGCGGGCCAGGATCTGCGCGGGGAGGGAGAAGCAGAGCGCGGGAGCCGCCTGAAGCTTCCCCCCGACCGGACATGCTCCGGGGAAAGGCTCGGCTTCCGAGGGGAACCGGGGCTGGGAGACTCCCCTCCATTCAGCGTGGATCAGCTTCAGCGTAGCCCGGGGGTCTCCAACCTTGGCCACTTTAAGCCTGGAGGACTTCAACTCCCGGAATTCCCCAGCCAAGGTTGGAGACCCCTGGCTTAGCCGAAGCGCCGCAGAGGGAAACTCCCCATGTGCCACCCTCCAGATAAAGGTGAGCATAGCCCATTATGCCCAGCCTCACCTGTCCAGCCTCCCTGCCGGAGCAGCCGTTGGAGTGAGGACCGCCCGGGCTAGAGGGACGCCCTTCCCCCCCGCTCACCTTCCTCCGATGCCGGTGCGCCTCGGCGTGGGCGTTGAGCAGCGTGTGGGAGCCCAGCAGGATCTGGGTGCTGAGCGGCCACTGGGCGCTGACCAGACTGTGCTCGCCCAGCAGGATCTTGCGCACGTTCTCGGCGCCGCTCACCCGCACCACCGGCTTGCCCAGCAGGTGCGTCTTGAAGACGGCGCCGTAGCGCTGCCGCCGGGAGCTGTGAAAGTGGGAACCCTGCTCGGTCGGGATGTGGGGTGGTGGTGATGGTGGTAGAGATAAAGAGGGAGGGGGAGGGAGGGAAGAGAAAGAGAGAAAGAGAAAGGGGGAGAGAGAAAGAGAGACAGGGACGGAGAGAAGGATGGAGAGAGAGAGAGATAGGGAGGAAAGGAAGGAAGGATGCAGAGAGAGAGGGAAAGAGAAAGAGACAAGGACGGAGAGAGAGAAAGAGAGACAGAGATAGGGAGAGAGAGAAAACGAGGGAGGGATGCAGAAAGAGAGAGAGAGAGATAAAAGGAGGGAAAGAGAAAGAGAGACAGGGACGGAGAGAGAGAGAAAGAGAGAGAAAAATAGGAAGAGGGAGGAAAGGAGGGATGCAGAGAGAGAGGGAAAGAGAAAGAGGCAGGGAGGGGGGAGAGAAGGAGAGAGGTACGGGCAGGGGGGAAAGCAGAGAGAAAGGGGGAAGGAGACGGGAAGGGGGAGAAGGACGGAGAGAAAGATAGATAGGGAGGGAGGGAGGGAGAGCGAGGGGTGAAGAGAGACAGGGAGCGAGAGAAGGACGGAGGGAGAGAAAGGTAGATAGAGAGGAAAGGAGGCAGAGAGCGGGGAAGAGAAAGAGAGGGAGAGAGGGACGGAGAGAGAGAAAAGGAGAGACAGAGAGGGAGATGGAGAGAGGGAGAGAGAGAGAAAGAGAGAGAGAGAGAGAGAGAGTGAGGCGGGAGTCGAGCGGAATTGCCGAAGCGCCGCTGCCTTTTTGCGCTGCTGAAGGTCGACAAGCCCAGGGGATCTGTGCGCAAGCGCAGAGCCCCTTTCTCTTGGCGCCCGAATCGCTCCGCCGCTCAGCTCCTGCGGGGCTCGGCTGGCACCTGCGGCGGGCGGCTTTGATCGCAGAGCGCGCGAGATCGACGGGAGGGCAAGTTTCTTTTGCGGCGGCTTTAGAGGCTTCTTCGTCCGCCCACCTGCCGGGGAGCCTGAAGTGGCGGCGAGCAGCCTCTCCTCCGGCCGCTCGGCCTTCAGGTGCCGTGGATCCTCAAACCCAACGGAAGGAGGGAGGGAGGGAGGGAGGGAGGGAGGGGAGGGCCGGCCCAGAGCTGCCTTCGCCTCCTCGCCCCAATTTGGGGGAACCCAAGCCTCGTTGAAGTGGGCGGAACAGGCGGAAAGGGGAGATTTTAAAATGGAGGGTGCCCTTAAGCATGTGCAGAGCGCCTTGTCTTTCCCCGGCGGCAGCGAGATTTCCCAAGGGAAGGAAGCGTTTCCCGGCTTTAACGGCGGGGGAGCCCCGGCTTCAAGCCCAGAACCGCTGGGAAGCCTTGAAAGCGACGGGAGAAGGGAAACCCGGGGTGGGCACCGCCGCCTCCGGAGCCCCAAAGGCGGCGTTGGGGATGGGCCGCCCCATGGTGGCTGCTCACCTGGATCAGCCAGTGCAGCGTCTCTCCGAAGAAGGGCCAGCCCATGGAGCCCCTGGGCAAGGGAAGGGCGCTGGCCCGGTCCCGGCTCAAGCTCCAGCGCAGGGCCCAGAGGTGGCGGGCCCCCACCAGCAGGAGTCCCGCGGCGGCGGCGGCGACCAGCGCGACTTCTAGCCAAGCCAGCGGGTCCCCGGAGCCCCCCGACGGCGGCGCCTCCTGGTCGGCTTGGGCTGCGGAGAGAAGAGGGAAGGAATCAGCTGGAGGTGGTGTGTGTGTGTGTGTGTGTTTGTGGCCTTCTCCCGTCCTTTTCAGAAGGGGAGGCTGCTTGTCCGAGGGCGCCGCCTGGCATCCTGGCTCTCCCGGCTTGTTTGGGCTTGGTTCGGAGAGGGCAGCCGGGCAGCCCTCGGTTCCCCTTTCTCCCCTCTCCCCGCCGCAGCCCCCACGCCACCCACCCCCTCGGCTTCCCATCAGCGAGCTCCCTGCGCCTCTTCTCCCGGGACGCGTCGTCGGAAGCCGGTCCGGCTCTGCAGAAGAGGCAGCGTGGAGCTCGGCTGGGGCTCCGGAGCTCTCGCCCCCTTCTCGAACTCCTCTCCCTCCCCCCCTCCTTCCTTCCTTCTTTCGTTTCTCCAGCCAGCTGTCCGTGAACCGCCCCGCATGCTCTGCCCAGCCCTACCCTACCCATGGCCGAGCGAGGCTTGGCGGAGTCCCACGCGCGACCTCCCTTTGCTCCCCTCAGGTGATTTTAATCGCGCATTGCTTGGGCCTTTATAGAGCTCCCTCGACCCACCTTCACGGATGACGTCGCCGCTTGATATTCAAAGCGGGGCCCGAAAGGGCTGCGATTGGCGCCCGGGAGGGTCCGGGGGGGGGATGATGGGGACGGAGGTGGGGGGGAAATCTCGGCTTCTGGGCGAGCGGGGCAGCATCACCTAGGTATGAGCCACAACAGAGTCTCCCTCCTGCGGCTCCGAGTCAAGGGCAACCTCTAACCACGGAGGCGAAGGACCTCTCCTGCCACCCCCCACAAGTGGCCCGCTGGGGGCTCAAACACTCCGCTTGCCTATTGTCCCAGGGATAGGCTGTTCCGATCCCTCAAACTGATCGGTCGTGTGTGGGAGGACAGCGTGGGGGGGGGGTGTCTCCCAAAGCTCTCCCGTCACTGCTAGCCATAATTACGGGGAACGAAGCCCAACATCCATTAGGTGAGGCTAAAATTCCCAGAAAAAGAAAAGGCAAGGTGGAACGAGGTTAAATTTGCAGCCCATTCGAGAGAATAGGGTAGAGTAGAATAGAATGAATAGAATAGAATAGAATTACTTTATTGTCACTTTGAATGTGCACTAATTGGTATACATTCAAAACTTGTTTTCATTTGAGGCTGTCCACCCCAGCTGCAAGGGGGCAAGGCTAAAAAAAAAAGAAGCCCAGAATTTCTTATTGGGAGCTGAGTTCCACCGATTTCTTTAGGGGGCCTGACTTCCAGCTAAATTCAAAGGAAAGTGTTTAAGGGAGCCGCCCCACTAAAGCCCACCCAAGAGATGTTGGGGTGCAATTCTCATCAGTCGGCCCAGAAACGGAGATTGGGGAAAGGAGCCCTTTTAAGCGTTGCCCGTTTTCCAATTGAAGGCAGCGCTGCAAGGTAGAACTTAGGAGTTGTGTGGGTCATGTCCGCTTTCAGGATACTCCATGCCAGCCTCGTACCCAGGAAGGCTACAAAGAGAGATACTTTCTCAGAATGAATCAATGCCAAGGCAGATTCCTCACAGCCAGTGATTTAGGGTGTCGCCCACCCATCGAAATAACCATCTCCAGATTAGCTTTACAACTCCACGGTGCGGGCAGGGTAGAAGAGGTTGTAACTCACTAGTTACGAAATGCCCCAAGATTTAAGCTGATCAAACAAGGGGGGGGGGGGGGACCACAGGAAGTCTGGGGCAAATGGAGGTTTTAGTTTGCAGAAACTGACTGGATTCTCTCTTCGATGAGCCACACGATGGGACCGGTGGCCAAGCGGTTTGTTTAGCTTTGTGAACGCAACTATTTTGATGATCATTTCGGATTGAGATGACAAAGGGGGCTTCCTCCCTCGATCCGTCCCAGGCCGGCAGTTGCCCGCGCCAGGCGAACCAAGTTGCTCTGATCAAGATCAAGAATTGGGGACCACTTATAGCTACTGACTTCTTACGCAGCTGAGTATCGATCACCTGTTCCAATTAGCTGGCCTGGCCCATTTATAGTCCCATTTATACCTCCTGGCAAATATTTTACCCTGGGATAGTTTTTTAGGGGTGTTTTTTCATGTATTTTTAATTTTTAAAAATTTTAAATCTAACTTTAACTATTGTACAGTAAATTATTGCTACCTCCTCCAGCCACATCTATATTTATTTTATATTTATATTATGTATTCACTGCTTTTAATATGACTGTACACCGCCCCGAGTCCCTTCTGGGAGAGGGGCGGTCTAGAAATCAAATAAAAGTTAAAGTTAAAGATCGACTAGGGTGTTTCAAGGATGCTCGGTGACAGCCTAAAGCAGAGGTCCCCCAACTTGGCAACTTTAAGACTTGTGGACTTCAACACTCAGAATTCTGGGAGTTGAAGTCCACAAGTCTTAAAGTTGCCAAGTTGGGGGACCTCTGGAGGTTTATTTTCGGAGATAAGAGTCCTTTCAGGAATCCGACGATAAGCCGGTGCTCTCCTCCCGGTTGTGGGGGGGGGGGGTAGGTCGACTGCAACTCGCACATGCCCCCCCCCCCCAAGAGGCAACTGGACTTTCTGGTTTCGCTCAGAGCTGAAGAAGCTTCTTGGATGAGGAGCGAAACGTCTTCAAGGAAAAACAAAGTCCAGTTGCTTCTTGAAAAGAAAAAAAGGACCTTTCGGCAACCATGACCTGGAGGACTGAGAATCTCTCCAGACGCGGGCTTCTCTCGCTCTTCACCCTGGATGCCACAGGCCTGGCTTGGCATACCTCCGAGGCGTCAAGCCTTCAGTCCGCCTGCCTGCCAGCAAGTAGGTCCGGAGCGGCTTTGGGCGAAGAACATGCGCCACTCCGAAGCGCAAAGGCGTCACGAGAAGCCAAGTTCGCAACTTGGTGCCCGGCCCCATGTCAACCGGAGAGAACAAGGCAACAGCCATCAACTTGAGCCGGGTATATAATCACCTTTCAATGGGAAAGTTGTTGGCCTGACCTGAAACCCCCCTCTTCTCCCCCCACCCCAAGCAAATCACAATTCGCACCAGACAAGGGTCTCCTAAATCTCTCCTCGTTATACACGAAAGAGGAAGGGGGAGAGGGCGCTTTGGCTCCCTCGTAAAAGACCCCCGATTCTCTCTCCTCCAAGGATACCCGAAGCGCGGCTGGACCTCTGTGCCATCAACCTCCACTTGAGTGCCCGAAGCCACATTTCCCCGGCTTGGAGCATACTGACTCGCCGGGGTCCACCCGGCTGCTCCACCCCGTCCCTAAATCCCGCAGAAGAAAACCAAAGGGGGGGGGCTTGCATCTTCGCTGGAGAGGAAAAGATGCTCCGGCTTCTCTCTCTCTGGAAGTCGGATCTTAGCGGGGTCTGGAAAGAGCCGCCAGCCGTTCAGCACCGAAGGAAACGCGGAGGGCAAATAATGCGCTGGAGAAAACAGGCCCGGGAGACGTTTTGCCCGTAGGATCTGGCCAGGCGCATCCAGCGGCGCAGCTAAAGGAAGCTCTGGGTTTACACGAAGGATTTCAGCAGGACCATCAAATAATTTAATCAGCGGCGAGGCCTGGGAAGAAAGTGGACATTCTTGATGTGTCCCATAGGAGTTAATGGGGCATTCCCTTTATGATACATTCGCTCGTCTTTCCAGCAAGGACGTGCCCTGGCAGAAGCTGGGCACCTGGACTCGGGAAACACCCCCTCCCCTCCGTGCCCCACATTCAACGCGGTCCGATCCCCGGGGATCAAAATCGAAGGGCGCCGGTGGCTGCTCCCCAAAAGTCAAAATCGTTCGGGACACCGTCGGGAGGCGAGTTCGAGTTAGGTAGTTTGAAAGGGGACTACAAAAGAGCTCCCCCCGCTTTGGCTCCCCCCTCCCCGCCTGGGAAAAAAAGGGGGGGAGAAATTCTGATGTCGGGATTACTTAAGGCTTACAACATATAAATCTAATGCGGAAATAGAGAAGAGGAGGAGCAAGTAGGAAATGTCCGAGTCGAGAAAAAAAATCGCTGGTTGGAAAAACGGAACCTTGGAGCAGAAAACACTAAATGGCCTTTTGAGGGCTTTAGGGGGAGGGGGGAAGAGGGAGGGTCTTGAGGTCTTCTCCGAAGATCGTATTTACAATGAAGGACGGCAGAGCCAGGCCGGCGTTTGGCCTTGGCCAATAAAGGCAGCGGGCCGCTTCCCCCTTGGCAAGGCCTGGAATGCAGGGGGGTATCCTTCCCTTCGGCCGGTCCCTTCCAGGGCCTCCTTTTCGTTCTCCGTCAAATCAGCGGCCCTTTCACCGGAACCAGTTTTCGCGGGAGTCCGGCTCGCCGGCGGAGGTGGGGGTGGGGGGCGCTTTCACGGGTGCTGGGCGATGCAGTTGACCAAGCTCCGCAGTTGCCGCACCACCGTCTCGATCAGCTTCTGTTTGTCGCGGTCGTTCTTCCGGAACTGGGCAAAAAGGTGGTTCTTTTTGTTCACGTCTTTCATCCTGGAAGGGAAGCCGAGGAGACAGAAGGTCAAGGAGCTCTGGGGAGAACCCCGCGCCACAGGCCCAGTCCGCGAACCCATGCTGGGGAGAGGGTTCTTCCAAGCCTCCAGCAGAAAGCGCTGAAGGCCCAGAAGAGGCTTCCAGGAAGGGCTTAGGAGGCTTGAAGCCAGGACGGGGCCATTCAAGGTAAGCCAGATCTCTCCTTAGTTCGTTCTAAGACTGTGGTTCCGGAAGGAGAGCTAGGCGTTTTGGGGGGTTCCACTCCCTCGGAAAGCTTGAGCCCCTCTGCTTCTTGGGGGAAATAATTAGGATGGCTTGGAGATCACCCCAATTCGGCCTATCAGCCTGGGAAATGCCCCTGAAAGAGGCCAGTTCAATAAGGTAGCTATTTCTATCCGAAACTCATAAGTTTCCAATGCTGAGGCGGGGGAAGCTGTAGTTCCAAGAGGCCTCCGTGCAGCCCCCCAGCAAAAAGGAAAAGGAAACAAAAACCCAGGGCAAGATCTCTTATAAAAAAGCAGGACCTCCGCCCGGTTCCATTCTACAAAGAACCACCCAAAGTTTGGCTCTTTCCAACGAAGCTACCCAAGAGTTCTAAAATGAAACCTGGGGAAGGATTTCGGATCAAAACGAATCGAAACTATGCTTACCCCCGGTGGACTCTGCCAAGCGTCCCGGCGTTGCAAGCAGGAGAGAAAGGTTTGGGGCGGGAGAGAGGAGGGAGGGAGAGAGAAAGAGCGCAAACGAGTTAGCAAACTCAAAATCCCACCTACCTGTAGAAATACCCGGGAGCTTTTGGAGAGGACATCGCAGCTACAAATCAGACACACACACACACACACACACACACACACACACACACACACACACGTGTTTATCTTTCAGTTTTAGCCAGCCTAGCTAATCTTTATTCTTTCGCACTTTTTAATTTTTAAAGTTTTTTTTTAAATGCCAACAATTTGAGGGACAGGTTTTTTTTTTTAAAAAAAAACACCCAACAATTTAAGGAACAGCCGGGCCACCGGCCACCTTAGCCAGGTCTGGGAACCTGTTTTTAACCAGAAATTATTAACCAATAATTTGCCCAGTCTGGATCCAAGGTACTTCGAAAGGCAGCTATCCATTGATTTGCTGATTGATCCAAAGAAAGGGTGGGTGGGGGAGAAACCGAAGGGAATACTGGAGATCAGAAATAGGAGAAGATCAGCTGAGGAGCAAAAGCGTCCCAGAAGGGGAAAGTCTCAGAAAGCCCCAAGCGCGTCCATCCTACGCTGAGCTCCGGAGAGGAGAGACTCCAGCGGGCCCACAGTCTATTTCAAAGAACGGGGTGGCGGGGGTGGGAAGAAGGGTGTTTTCTTGTTTGCTATTCCGGCAGATGCAGGGCAAGAGGCGCGCTCCGCTCCACCCGCAAACCTTCCTCCCCAGCTGCTCAGCCAACCGCTGGGGCTGAAAGTGGAGACCCCGCGGTGTTAGGCTTCTGGAGGAAACGGCTGACTGGCTCTTCTTGGGGTCTGCGTGCTTATCTTGTTCGTTTTTTGAAAGGGGAATGTTTGACGTCTGGGAAAGCAGAAAGGCTAAAGGGAACCGGAGAATGGGGGCTCCTCCAGCGCAGCCCCGCCAAGCCAAGCCCGAGCGACTTACTTCTCCAAGAGGGCCAAAGCTGTGCTAGGGCTGACGCGCAGGTACTTGGAGCCGGGCTGACCGTAATCGGCCAGGTAAGTCGACCAGTCCCACACCATGAAGAGATCCAGGAGCTGCGGGAGACAAAAGCGACAGAGAAGGGATCAGGTCAAGGCCACCCTCGGAGGCTTTACCTGGAGGAGCCTGCAAAACACACACACACACACACACATACACACCGCCTCCTCTCCCCCCCCCCCCAACCGGCTTTTCCGTCCCTCCCTGCAAGTTGCACGACGCTCAATCCGAGGCAGTCGGAGAAAAGCGAAGAGAATTCCCCAGGAATCTCCATTCATTTCAAAGCCCTCTGGATGCCACTTTCGCTGCTGCAAACAGGCTTGGGGTGGGGGTGGGGGCATTAAAACTTAGCGAGGGACCAAGAGTCCGAGGCTGAGATGAGCGGCCGAGCGAGAATTTGCCTCCGGCCCCTCTTCCCCCCCCCTTTCCCCCCCCCCCCCCAGCCGGCCGGCCCGCCCGCAGCTCTTTCCCGGCCTCAGCATCTGCCCCTGAAGCTGCCTTCCAATCCCGAAGTAATCTCTTAAAAGCCGGGGTGACTGGCAGGAAAGCGGCAGCCCCGTCTCCAATTTGAAGTCCTAATCCCCGCTAAACCACTTAAACCCGACTTCCGAGCCGCGGCTCTCCATTGTTTCAGGCTCTCAGACCCGGCGACTTGAGCGCGGATCAGAGCCTCCACCGGCTTTCCTCGCCCACCCATCCCACCCACCAACTCCCGCTCCGTAAAGCCCATCCCGGCGGTTCCCGCGAGGTGGTTTGTTTTGACTTCGGAACGAGCCGAGCCGAGTCGAACGGAGGCCGATGGAGGCGGCCGGGGACGCTCCCCCGGGGCCTTCAGCTCGTATTGAAGGGGCTCGGCGCGCTGTTTCCTCTCCGCCTTAATCCGACGCTGCCTGAAAGGAGGGAAGGAGTTGGGAACGGTGGCCCGAAGCGGCAGGAAAGCAGCGCGATCCCGCCGCCTCGGGTGGGCACCTGACACACACACACACACACACACACACACCCCACGCCGCCGCCGCTACCTTTAGGGAGCTCCGGCTTGCACGGAGCGATCATGTTTCCCACGGCCTCCCACGCGATCGCCCTTCAAGCGCGGAGATCGGAGGGCAGGACAGGGAAGGGGGGCGGCTGGGGCGTTTTAGGCACCCCCCCCCCTCGCTGAAACTGATCCCTCTGAACCGAGGGGGTGGTGGGAGCCGTCTTTGGATCGTCCCGCTCGGAGTTCGTGGCGATAGAGGCTCCATTCTCCCAGGCATGAATGAAGGAGGATCCCAATTTTTATACGTTTTCTTCCTTTCCCTACGAAAAGGCCAACAGGCTTGGCTATCTCTAAAAAAGGGGGAGCGTCTCACACGTGTCAAAAAAAGTTTTAAAAAATGCAGATATGGTGTGATCGAAGCTCCACCCGTCATATATGGGCATAGAAAACACACGACACATCTTCGGGATAAAAGACATCCTACCTCTATTATTCAATGTGGGCCTACTGGCCAACTCACTAGTTTGTAGCCATTTCAGTGTAATTTTTCTGAATTGCTAGCTAAGCTATTCAACTCTCTCTCTCCCCTGTGGCTGGGAAAGGAGGAGTTTGCGGGAGGCTCTTAAAGTTTCAGCGCTACAGAGAAAAGGCACTTAAAACAATGATTCGGCTTATTTAATTTTTGTACTGAAATCCTTTTTTTTACGTGGAAGGAGTAAGGTGGCACCAAACAGAAGTCAGCAAAGCAATAAGGAGAATGTGATTGAACCCACAACTTAGGCAGCCCTGGATGTTGTTGCTTTAAGATGGCATTGTGTTTCTTTGTCAGTAGACACTTCCATTCATTTGTCCCTTTCATATTTTCCAGTGCAAGGGGACTAACCGGCTTCAAAGGATTGTTAGGAGAAAAAACTGGATTGCTATGTGTGTTCCTATGAGCTCCTGGTGGAAAGAAGGGATATCAATCTAATAATAAATATAAAGCATCAACACAGCAAGATATTTTTTTACTGTAAAAAGATTCCAATGCTTGTACATTTTCCGGTCTGTCTGACTTTAAGGGTCACTCATGACTAGGTCCTTCTTGCTCATATAATGCCTAAGAAACAGGAGTAATATTTTTTTACATTGTGATGATGCTAAATTTTCTTATTTAAAATTAAGGCAAGGAGATCATGGCCCCCAAGACTAAATCCTTGTGCAACTCTGAATATCTAATAAACAAAAATAAAAATGAACCTCATTTTTGAAATGAAAACGAAACCTCAACCTGCTAGGTGAACAAACCACATTTTCCTTTCCAATTTTTTCCCCTTAGTGGCACTTTTCTGAATCTGCCCCAAGAGAAGCCACCTTTGGCCACCACCTGCCACTGAGTGTACCACCAGGAGCTCCTGAAAGCCACAAGGAGAAGTCTAAACTGGTTGGAATGACCCATGCTTAATCCCCTTCCATAGGGACCAGACCGCACACTGCATGAGGGGGCCAGCATAAAGGGATTGAAACAAACTGCCACCAGTTCTGAGACGCAGTGTTTGCTTTCTCTCCTCTGCTTTATGGTTCAATGGCCCTGGCTGGCAGTCTGTTTCTGGGCATAACGGGGCAGGCTATTGGAGTGGCTGCCTCTCCCTACAGAAGCCTAATTCCCATAATTAAAGTTCAGCTTCGAAAGCATTTTCAATATGCAAAGAAGGGGACACGAGTTTCTCTAAGGTGATTTCCATAACATTTTTCTGTTCCCCCCCCCCCTTTTCTGTTCTACTGGGATGATTTAGGTTTTTAAGGTTAAATGCCACGTGCAGTTCTCTGAAAATAAGACTCCCTGAACGGTCTGGTACTTTACTTTTGAAGTGAAACATTTAGGAATGCCCTGTTTTACATTTTAAGATGTTCTGGAGCAGGGGTCTCCAACCTTGGCAACTTTAAGACTTGTGGGTTTCAATTCCCAGAATTCCTCAGCCAGCTTTGCTGGGAGTTGAAGCCCTTTTCTGATTTAAAAACTAATGCAGACCATTCATTAACACATCAACAATACATACTTGGGCACAAACAGGTCCCACAAAACTGGACAATGCTTCCTTCCAGATAAGCAAATGAAAATTATAACCAGAAGTTAGTAATGCACTCATAACTATTGACATACCACTGACACTTGTCTAAATAGGTCACCAACGTTCTACAAAACATGCTATTACACTTAAGCCATGGACCATTTGCTCTTGGACCTGGGGAGATACCAGCTCTAGCTGACCATATCGGGGGCCATTTGGGGCAGTCATTCTCAGTTTGGCCTACTGATGTGCTTGTATCCTTACGATTTATATTGATTGTTTCCTAATATGATTTGATTGCATATTTGTACTCTATGACTATCATTAAGTATTGTACCTTATGATTCGTAACCAATGTATCTTGTCTTTTTATGTACACTGAGAGCATTGCACCAAAGACAAATTCCTTGTGTGTCTAATCACACTTGGCCAATAAAGAATTCTATGTTCTATGTTGACAGGATGGTTCTAGGGAAAAGTGAGAGAACATTATGTATGCTACCTGAATAAAAGGCTGAATAGAAATCCAAAAAAAGAAATAATAAATGAAAACCTGAAGTGCAAATCCCCATGGAAGCCTATGGGAGAAACTTAAAACAGGGAAATACTACAGCTTATCCATAACTCTCATTAGGATTATGCTGAATAGGCAATAAGATTTCAGTAAAACCCAGTTCTATAGCAACTGTGTAAGCCGTTCATATGCAATCCACTTTTCTATTGTACTATTTCTTTTCCACTTTGCCAAATCCGTACTTAATAACTGGGCAAAATAAAATATTTTTAACCAACATTGATTAATGGGTTTCTAAAACATTGTCATGGGTTCCTAAAATTATCATTTTTCAAATAGATCAATTAATTGTCACTGATGAATGGGAGGCTTCAAGCTAGCAAAATATCTTTTGTTTCTCATTTATACAAAGCGCCACGTTACAGACATTCAAAGATCTTTGATAACTTCTACATTAAAACATCCACAAGATTTTTACACATCAGCTAAATAATAATATAAAGTTATTTTGTCATTCTTTTCCTCTTATAAGGCAATATATATTCTCCAGATGTATTTTTTCTGGTACTGATTTATTGTTTTCCTTTTTCAATTATTATTTATTAAATGTACAAATATAATAGGAAAAAGTAAGAAAAAACAGGAAAAGAAATTGTAAATATGGTTTACAAGCATTCTAAAATGTAAAAGAAACGTTTTCCAATCAATACTGGTATAAATATAGGTATTATAATATTTTATATCAATTTGAACATTGAAATAAGTATTAACATAAATTACTATTAAAACCAGACTGTTGTATAATTAACTTGCTGCTGTAACTAACAAGGTTCAGTTTAAAAAATATAAAATGAGGGGAAAAAACATTAAGTTTTATCTAATCTGGAAAAAAAAGAATTTAGCAGATCAGATGAAAGGAAAAGGAAAAAATAAATGTTATAGTCTTATATTAAGAGAAAATCAAACTTTGAATATGGTATGAACACCTTTGTAGTATTCCATTATTGTTCCATCGTTGCATACCAATTATTTTGTTTAAATTCTATATCCATTTGATCTTATAATCCTTAACTTGTTCATTTTCTAAACTGTACTGCAATAAATTCCAATAAATGTCCTGAATCCTGTGTGACAAAATTTTCCAGATTCAGTCAAATCTCTTTAAGCGTTTCTCCTTTATTTGATATGAGTGACTACTCCTCTACTAATCTTTTTTTTTCTGTACATTCATAAATAAAGATCAGAAGAAGAGGTGATAAGTGTAGTCTAATTCTTTTTCTGTATTTATCCCATAGTTTTAAAATGCTAATTAATGAATAAATTGGATTCTTGGGCAGACCATCTGAAGGTTCTGCCCTTTGACTAGAAGCAATCTAGCCAAAAGATTAAGTCACATTTGAACCTGCGCCAATCTCTGCATCAAGCTGGAAAGTGTTAACATCGGGATAGTGGAGGTGCTTATTTAAAGCAATGATGAGTTGCACTAACTTCTTTACCTCTCCTCCCATTTATACCCAATTGGGACAAGTCCTGAAGAAAAATGATCTGTCTATCATGAAAGGATTTATTCCAGTATTCTTCCTTCTAAGAATATCCATGGAAGCTCAAAAAGATTTCCCCATCCCAAATGGAAGCAAAAAAATAAAATAAAGGCAGTGATAATCAACATGCGATACTGTGCAAATATATGAAATCCTTAAAATCTGGGTAAAGGCTTGATCTAGAAATCAACAAATTTGCTAGTTGGCAAGGGAACAAATTTCAAATTATTCAATTCTTGGCAAGATGCTGTATTGATCTCAGACATGCAAAAAACTTATAATATAAACAAAATCCTTAAAATCAATAGCAGATATGCTTTACTCAACTTCTAAAGCCATCACCAGATTGGAGCTAGGCTGCATCTCATTTGAAGCCTGGACAAGATTATGTCAGCTAAGATTCTGGGCAAAATAAATCATTCAGAGAAACCTCATTGGTACCTCTCTTCAGTCTACCCTGAAAAAACAAATAGACTAAGATCTGAGATAGTATAAACTGTCAATACCAGCCCTACTTGCTTTGAGTCTAGAAAAAACCTTGGTAGAACTTAAGCAAAGGGGGTGGATTTAGATATTCAGGTAGACAGAGCCAAACTTTTCCATCTCCCTTTAGATCAGAGGTCTTTAAACTTGGCAACTTTAAGACTTGTGGACTTCAACTCCCAAAGTTCTGGGAGTTGAAGTCCACAAGTCTTAAAGTTGCCAAGTTTGGGGACCCCTGCTTTAGATGAATTGCTCTCCCCTCCTGCACCTCCCCACCTATTTCTACAAGATTCTGTGTGCCTTATTCAGAAGGGTCTTATCCCTAGGCCACTGAGATGCTGTCTTTATTAGGGTGACAGCTGATCGATATGCCAAATCAAGTACATAGGTTAAGTCTTCTTTTACACAACCTTATCAACCCACTGTACTCTCACTGGCAACCAGAGCTAATGCACCCCCTTTGAGATTGAAAGATTTCACTCATGAAGAGAAGATTGAGATATTCTTACTAAACGGCCATTTACCCAGGTGTTTTGAAGACTGTAGCAATTTTTTTTTATATACAGTCTTATTTTATACAAATCATTTAATATTTCCAATGAACTGCTAATTTTATAGGCTTCTTCTTGCATATGTATGCATTAATACGATGCAAATATTAATTGTGTGCTATGTTCTATATTTTGTGACATGGGCTAAGACTGTAAAATAAAGAAGTTCTCCTACCAAAAAGTCAACAAAGAAAATGTCAGATGCATGATTCAGAAAGGTAAGTACAGAGTTAAGATATTTTGTTCATGTCAGGAAAAAATGGCTAATATGAAGAACCCCGACATTCCCAGTAATCAACCCACCACTGCTCTCATGGCTTTGTATATTTCATACGCAAATTGGCACTTGCTTATTTTGCAGAATGGATGTTGTTTGTCCTGGTAATGGAAAGAGCAAGGCACTAGGAAAGGCATCCACCCAAGTTATGCCCCCTGCTGTTGGAAGTCCTGCTTTTCTCACACAGCTGCAGAATCAGTCTTGAAGCAAGAGAGGAGACACTGCTTTTAAAAAGGAAGAAAGGGGGGGGAGGTCAAGATGGCAACTTTAGCTGCCAATGTTCCCCTCTTCATTTATGCAGAATGACAGAATGCACAAGGTCTGCAACACAGCGAGAAGCAAGACAACCACTGAAGTGTCAGCCACTGTGACACCCAAAGAAAGGGAAATGCTGTTAGTATCCCCAGAGACATCATCAGCTCCAGAGCAGTGCAGAGGAGACAAAATATTTTATCCCAATCGCGTTCCCTCTAATAATTCTACAATTAACTGCTTACACTGCAATTAATTTCCAAATATTTATTTTAAAGAACACCATAGAAACCAGTTTTAAATGCAGCCCAGAACCAACTTATACAAAGCACACTAAGTAAGCCATCCAATTATTCGTTCTCTTCCCCTCCCGAGGGCATAGGGTTTATGTTGCGACAACCATCTGAGGAAGATGGAGCAGGGGTAGCAATGAACTATAGTGGCGTATACGTTTGGGCCTCTGGGCAATGCCACTTCCTTTTTTACTCACTGCTGCAGTTGCGTGATGTAGCAATGGACTTATGAGGGGCAAGAGTCACCCACTATAATGATTCTTTGGAACGATCTTAGCCATTGGTAACATAATTTGGCACTTTGCAGATGTTCCCTCGATGTCAGAGTGAGTCGCTATCAGGGAAGGCTGGCAAACAGTATCACTGTTGACAGATGTTTCAAGGAGCATTGAATGAATTTCTTACAGCTCAATATGAAACATTTCCTCCTTTGTTTAGTCTACATAAGGACGCTGCAGAGCAGCACACATCTATCCTCTTTATAACTTCACTGTACTTTGGTTTTACTTATTTAGCATCAAGACAACTATTTTAAATTGTCATAATTTCTATCTGCAGTGGGTTGTAAAGATAAAAATCCTTCTTCCCTCCTCTCCCCAGGACAGGGGTGTCAAACTTGCATCGTCACGGCATCATCGCACGATGTATCGTGACTTTTTCCTGCTTCGCTAAACCGGGCGTGGGCATGGCCAGCACATGACGCATCTGGCCTGTGGCCTGGGAGTTTGACAGCCCTGCTCTAGGACCAAGCCATTGTACATAACACTTCCACTTCCGATTTTATGTTCCAAAAACTTTTCTGAAGCGGGTTGGGCAGAGACATGGTGCCCAGCTCAAAGTTAGCCCTCATTGATAAAAAAAAAAAAGTAGACACTTTTTCATTCTTCTCACGTCTGGTTTAGGCTGAAGTTTACCGTACAAACTATTTTTATGAATTATTGCTCAACAGGGAACGGATTGGCTGCATTTACTGTAAACGTCAAGCTCTGTTGACAAATATTCTGGATGGATGTCACATAAATTTAAGATTGCAAAAGGATTAGTACCTGAGAATTTGAAATAATTACAAATGTAGGAATATATTTTCTTTCAGATATTATACCATTAGGCAAAATGCTTGAAACCTACAAGGCTTTTAGCTTATGACTGATGGCTTAATAATCCCCTGACATACAGGGAATTGTCAATAGAGCAGAGTGCTAAAGAAATCAATATAAATATAGGAGTCTTTCTTGTAAATGTGTGTCGGTATATGTATACATACAGTATGTATATGCTAATTTTCCAGAGAATGATAAATCTTTATGCAATTCTCTCTCTCTCCCCCTCTCTCTCAAAAAAAAATTCTATATAAATTGGACGAGTGTGGGATAAAATGGTCCATAGCCTTTGATGATCAGGCCTTCATCTTGCAGTGCTTCGGCTTAAGACAAACACAATGACTCATATCTCAGCAGAAATAAAACCGTACACATGTTTATTTCCAATGAAGCAGAAGAAGAGGATATAATCCTAGGAGGGTGAAATCCTGTAATTAAACATAAAGGTGGAACAGGAAAAGAATTTGAAGGCAAGTTCAATCATATGACAGTTACTTTTGCCAAAAATATACACACCAGCTTACAACTGTTTATAGGGATGCAAAATTTAAAGTTTCAGTTTAACTGTTCCCACAATGGTAGTACACAATAGGCTGGTTGGCGCTACTATAAAATGCAAGGTTAGCAAGTGGCGTTGCCAGTTGAGACAGGGAAACTATGATTACTGAGAGTATGTCATTTTGCAATTCAGCAGTCACTTGGTAGTTGGAAAAATGGCTGTCCTACAACAGTGTACAACATAAACAATCCTGCGCGGGCGCACACAAACAATCTTGTGCGCACACGCACACACCTACTATACTGGGTAGAATCTAGCAGACGTCAACTCTGTTGATGCGAATAAGTACATTACTTGGATCAAAGCAAACGTTTGTTGAAATAAATGGGGCTAACACGAGACGTCGCTATCAGTAGAATCAAAACAGGAATCATTTATTCTGAATCCATTTCATTTCAACAATGTAGTTAAGCTCTTTAAATTATTCATAGGTGGAATAAGCCTGTTTTAAAATAAGATCTGTATAATGAAAGATATGCAAGCATTCCGCTTGATTACATTATATTTGAAAATAAGGAAAAGGAGAAATTAGTTGTTCTTTCTTGCCGCTGGACAGTCATCTGACACAGCTATTGTAGCTGGACCCTGCATTGAATAGCTCTGTGATGGTGAACCTATGGCACATGTGCTGGAGGCAAGCGGAGCCATTTCTCTGGGCACACGAGCCGTCGCCCATTGCTCTTCTGGGGTCCAGCGCTGGCCACCTGGTTTTCACATGTGCAGGAGTGCCGGAAACTGGAAGATCATCTTCCCGGCACACATTCGCTCCTAGCAGCTACTCTTCCGGTGAGCACATGCGCACGGGCCAGCTGCTCTTTGCATGCGCATCAAAATCCAGAAAACTTGGCAGCCGGCACGCAAGTGTGCACCAGAAACTGGAAGATGATCTTCCCGGCACACGCGTGTGCACTGAGCGGCTACTCTTCCGGTTTTTGGCACGCGCAGTCTCATTTTGGCACTCGGTGCCGAAAAGGTTCACCAACACTGGAATAGATGATGAATTTAATGTTTTCTTCTAACTTCCTCCTTCAATGGATAGAAAATAGATAGTTTTTTGCAAATAATTTCAGCCACCATCCATGACTTCTTGGACTGTCAGGCAATTCGAGAAAGAGAAATAAATATTTGCAAAAAAAGTATTTTTTTATTATATACAAGAGTTTGATGTAGTGGTTAAGGCATCAGTCTAGAAACTGGGAGACTGGGAGGTCTAGTCTCATACTGGGCACTAAGGCAGCTTATGATCTTGGGCCAGTCATTTTCTCTCAGCCCCAAGAAGGAGACAATGGTAAACCATTTACCGGAGGGGGGGGGGGAAATGTTGACAAAAAATTGCAGGAACTTGTCCAGGCAATTTCTGAGAATCAGACACAATTGAATGGAAGAAAACAAATTATATACAAAGTCGCCTTTAAGGAAACCTTAACTGCAGGTTAAGTTAGTTCTGGTGACTTTGGGAACATATCCATGTAATTTTTTTCATCAAAGTACAAAAATGGTTTAAGAGCCGTGATGGCGCAGTGATTAGAATACAGTATTGCAGGCTCATTCTGCCGGCTGCCATCAGTTTGATCCTGACCTGCTCAAGGTTGGCTCAATTTTCCATCCTTCCGAGGTCGGTAAAATGAGGACCCAGGTTTTTGGGGCAATATGCTGACTCTGTAAACTGCTTTAAAAGGGCTGTAAAGCACCGTGAAGCGGAGTTTAAGTCTAAGTGCTATTGCTATTTCTTTCTTCTGGGTTTTTTTTTTAAACTTTATATCTAACCTATACTCCTGGCCTTCTTTTGTGTTTTTCATCCAAGAACTAAACAGACCACAACCTGCTTAGTTTCCAAGCCCAATTGATAGTGTGAGATCAAGTTATAAAAACTCATCAGTCCTAGTCAGCAAAAACAAGAAATAGTAACATATATGTCTTAACCTTAAATCCATTTTGTATTCCAACTTATCTCTACGAAACATAGGAAAAGAAAAGTCCCCGTTTATAAACAGGCCTTTAGAGCTGTTGACTCTGATGTCCTGAAGGTATATGGATTCTTACCCAAATAGTGCAAACTGGAGACAAATAATTTAACTGGTTGAATCAATGCATGCACATTATGTTTAAGTACTATCTTTTTAGATTTTTTTCCATTCTGCATAAAAGCTTATCCCTAGTTACTGCAATTGTTTTCATTCAACTGGTTCAATTTTTCCCTTGAGCATTTAATTTTAAATATTTAATCCTTCTCTCGTTAAAATCCCACTGAAAATGAAAAGGGAAATTCCCCGAGTTGGATTTGGGGTTGATGGAAAGTTGCGCTTCATCAATGAAGTATGATGAGATTATAGAAATTGGCATGCTTTCCTGGCTACACATCTTCACTATGTTCCATTAAAAATATTAAAATATTTTTCACTTTTCATTATTTAATGACCTTTGCTGTGTGACAAGATTTCTTCTCCAAATCCTAAAGCTCTACAGCTGGCCAAGAGTGTATACACCATGATATCTAAACATTTTAAGAAGTTATTTCATTTTTGGCAGAGATGTCTACGACAATCTAAGTGTAGGACTCCTTTTTTTTTAACACTCAAAATAAATATTTACTCTTTCAGTTATTGATTATAGTTAGCTATTTAATGTTTAATATGGTGGAACATTTTTGTGTGCTTCTTTTTTAACCTGCTAGTTTTGCAATTTATGTGATTTTAAAAAAATATTTTGAATTACCAATGACATTGTGTAAGTCACAAACTGACAAAAGAGTATTTTTATAAGCATACATACTGAAGACAGATTTTTTTTTAAAAAAAACATCCAATTCTTGATGATCATAAGCCTGCCTGTTGGTCTTATTATTATTATTATCAAAAACCTTTTCCATGATTTTTATTATGTTTCTGGTTTGGGTACCCATTTTATTTTCAAATCAACAGCTATTGTTTCTACTGCAGAATGCACCAATACTGAGAACCAAGTGGTTACAAATTTCTTGGTAACACTTAAATAATTTGATGCTGCAAATACGAAGACAACAAATAATATGTGATTATATTATAGGATCATATTGGTTGAAAGTCATGCCGTGGATATTCTATCAATCTATCTTTTAAAAGGAAAAATCAAATTCAGCTATTGGTTGACCTAGAGACAACATGGAAAGCCTCTTGTATTTTTTATGCAAAGCTTAGAGATAGGTTTAGCGACTGAAACGTTTAATAAAGATTAAATTATATATATATTTTAAAATTGTGCTCATTCCTAATATGAAAACTTGGGGACTCGTTTATTGTTTCTCTGCCCAGTAATGAGTTAACTCTCTGCTATTTAAAGCCTCAAGGAGCCAAGACTGAACGCAGCAGTCAGAACAGTCTCAAAAGAACAAAAGAATATGGGAGAGAAGACATTTGTGTGAGGAATTCCTGTAGCTGACCCCAAGTTACGTGCCCCTGCTATTTGAACCCAATTCACATCTTCAAATGCACCACTCAGCAATTTGGCTGCAAGAGAAAAAGGACGTTTGTTGCTTACTTTGTGGTTTCAGATTTTTCTTCCTGCCTTGCATTCTTTTAGTTTTTGTTTCCAAATTTGTAGATGTAAAACTAAAATCAGATTTAGATGATTCCGAACAATCGTTGTCCATCAGGTTTAAACTAACTAATCAAATAATTTTTAAATTATAATAATTAAAATAAAGAATCACATTTTAACATGCAGGTGGCATGGTGCTGATCAATGAAGTCAAAGAAGGAACTTTTTGGGGTGTCTTTTTCAGCTATATATAACCATACAGAAAGCCAGTGGGTTCTTACTAAATATAATTTTTCAAGCGCAGCCAAGTTCCAGGTAACAGCAGTGGCTATTCACTAGAATAGCATTTTGGTGGCCTCACAAATTCTTATATCTGCCTGCCCCAGGAATGATATACCTTCCCTAGTACTCAGCTTGCGGGGGGGGGGGGGGGGGAGGAATGAAATTCTGGTTTAGAAAAGAGAAGTCAAAGGCAGAAAGCTATAAACCACCCAGTTATATAGCTGGTCATGTTCAAACTAATTAAAAACGTTAAGGAAAAGTTGTATTTGCCAAAAGTATTGGCAAATTAATTCTTATTAGCTGTATAGAACTGAAAGAAAGGAATTCAAGTGGATCGTGTGGATACTGGTGTTAGCTCATGTTTAAAATGCTGTGAATCGAAGTAGAGTTGAGTAGAGAGGCTGTGTTCTCTTTTTAGGGTTGAATATTAGTTAGCAAATCTTGCATCGTATTATTATTTTTTTCTTAACCAGTGATTAGCCCAATACTTCTGGACTCTTCCACGGGCAAAGTACCTTTGTATCAAATACAATTTGCCTGAGAAACATGTCAGAACACTTGCTGCGTAGTCTTTTCAACAGGTAAGGCCGCCTTCTAGAGCCTTGGGGCATAATTAGCTGGGGGTGGGGTGGGGTGGGGGGGTGGGGGGGGGTGGGAGGCTATTATAAAAACACACAGAAGCTGATTCACTGCTGAGGAGGGGAGTTCACAGCATGCAACCTGCCAAGGCCTATTTCACGGCCAGCCATGCCTGCCTGAACATTTATTGAGCTCCAGCCTGCTGTGATAGTGCAATGGTGACCAGCTCCAGCAAATGGCGGCCATTTGTATGGAAGCTTCTACGTGAACTTCTGTAAGGGCCCGAAGTTGGCCTTTAATGAACGCTTATCAACATTAAAGAACACAAGTCCCACTTCTGCTGTCAAAGGAAGGCGTTTTCTGGTGGACAGAAAATGCGTTTCTTGCTTTGCAAGGCAGAGAATAAAGAGGATAACCTTGATAGATGTATGCAAGAACTGTTACATAAGCAATGGGAACCAAAGCACCCTTCAAATCTGAGGAAGTAAGATAGTCCAGTATTTGGAAGTGACAGAGAGGATCCTCTCCGAATCTCCACAGATGGCTAGGGAATTCTGAGAATTGAAGTCCACGGGTCTTCAAGATGCCAAAGCTGGACGCCCCTGCACTATAATTTAACAAGGAGTAGAGATAAAGCTTGCAGAATTCTGTTATTGTAATTTATCTCAATGAAGTAAAGTTCTAGTCTTTTAATGGACTTTATTTTCTGGTCTGGTCTACCTTGTGGGGCTGACAAGTCACTTGTTTACATTTAAGATTAAGGATGTCGCAGGGTGTGCAATCCTACGTGCACCATATTATCTACCTTCTCCCCCTCTATAGGATTGCAATCGGTGAGCAATCGGGAAAACAGAATGCCACCCCTGATCTTGAGCCCATGTGCTAAGAAGCAGGCACTACTGCCACCCAACGCAGATTGATTGGAGAAAAAGTCCCAATGAACGGGGGGGGGGGGAAGGGGGTTTATTTTCAAGGATACCTATTTTGGGATAAAGCCCACTATTTTCTTTGATCGATAACTGGGATTCATGAGGGCTGAGAAGATTTTAGCCTCAACCCAACAAAGGCTGAAAAAGTTTAGCCAGCATTAAAAGAAATCCCCACCTGACCTCCAGATAACCCAAACAGGAGATTAGCCCATTTCCAAGCAAAATAAGCTGTCACACTGTTAGGCCAATTGCTCCTATTGACATTTTGCATAAACATCTAGCAGAGGGTGATCAGAAAGAAGTCTTATGCCATTAACACTTTTCCCCCTTCTTTCCTTCTTCCCTTTCTCTCTCCCTCCCTCTCTCTCTCTTTAATACCTAAGCTTTCCAGAATAAAGGCCTTTCTAAATTAGCGATAACAAAAGGGTCAAGAGGTCACAAACCTCCTTTTTAAGCAGGTACACATCTAGAAAGTTTAAATTCATTGGAGAGTGCAAATGAGAACTTTTTAAAGTACAAAACTCTGGGCACAGCCCAAACTCCTGAAAGAACCCATCAATTTAGCTTACTCTAACTTTAATGACAAGAATATTTGTATCAGAAAGTTTAGGCTACCAAAGAGTGCATTTTTAATTATTTACTTTAAAATATTCAAACCCAATGATGCAATCTTTTTTTTAAAAAAATTCCCAATCCTCAAGAAATGTGTGTGTGTGTGTGTGTGTGTGTAATGTGTGGTGTGTGTGTGTGTGTAATCTCTTAGTATTTAGGGAAAAATTCTTTATCACTTGCACAGAATGTAATGTATGCTGCATACCACAAAAATATTTTACAATTTTGCTGAATTTATTTTGGTTTAGATCAGCCATTGAAAAGTTATTCTACGAGAGTGTGTGAAAGTTTCTATTCATCTTTGAAATTCAGATATAATGGATTGTGAACTCTTTAATTTTTAAAAAGCAAGTATCTTGTCAACAGTTTCCTACCAAGATAGCTTCCCTAAATAGCACATTATCAACTATGTTCAGCAGATTCCATTACTTTACATAAAAATGATAAATGTTAACCTATAATTATGATAGCATTCACCTTGATTCAGACAATCACATCAAAGATAATTGATAATAAGGGTTAATTACCTCAGAATTTGAGACATGAACAAATATAAGATTAGTTCTGACTCAAAAAATATGCACCCTAAAAGAATCTAAAAATGTAACTTATGGAAAACAAGTTAAGTAAACAATTATCATTTGGTATTAACGTCAATGTATCCTATACACATGGACCAAGTATACTTTTGCACATACATATATGCTTGTATGTATGTATGTATGTATGCATGTATGTATCTATGTATGTATGTATGTATGTATGTATGTATGTATAGGGTTCCTTTATATACATTTTTTGGAGGGTTGGGATTTTTCCCTCAGCATTGGTTCTTTTTGTTCAGAAGTTCCTGCACTTGATGGACTTCAATCTTTGGAAAATACAAATGCGTATTAAAGGCACATCAAAATGATCTCTAGGTTCTATCATCATGCAAAAGATGGAAAGAGTATTGTAGGATGTCCATCATTCAGTAGAATGAAATGTTATAAATATACAATTATTTGGTCTTGTAACAATTATTTGGTCTTGCATAGCTGCTACAATAAAGACAGGATTCCTATAATATCCTTGCCAGTATATTATATAGTATTTACTTATCAGGATGCTATCTTATTACAGTAAACATATTTTAGAGAGAGAGAGAGAGCAGGGAGGGAGAAAGAGAAAGAGAGAGGGAGCTAGGATACAATTCAACTAATCACAGTCATACATTTAAAGTAAATTAAAAAAACACATACTAAACCTTATGTCTTCTCCGAATGGGAAATCCCAGAATTTCATTATCAGCCTATTAAGTTAAGACAATGTAACTATGGGGATATGATATTCATAGACATGTTTTTTTGATCTAATCCTATTTATAAATATAGAAATATCTTTCTGAATACTAAAACTAAAGGCATATATAATTTTGAGAAATTGTGCTTACAGTATACACAAAACATAACCAAAGCATTTATTATTAACTTCTGTGAAGGGGAATTATGCTAGTTTTTCTTTCAAGATACATTTTCAAAGAAGACTTTCATCAGCTCCATTGTGAAAATTCAGTGGAGACTTAAATGGAACAAACCACTGCTGAGAACATCAGCCAATATTTAGGGAAACAGGGCAATGATATTAACATGAATATTATTTTTAATAAGTGGTTCTAAAAGCTGAAAATCAAAAACTTACCTAGCTACTGTAATTAAGCACTAGAGGAAAACCGCATTCTCTTTTAAGCTGCCATAATATATATTTCAAACAGACAACCCTCAGAAAAGATATAATCTCTCACACATTTGTAAGTGTATCTAAACACATAAACTTTGGGGTTATGACAGCTGCACCACAGGGAATTGTTTTGTTCTGAAAAAAAGTCAAATGTTATTTGGGTTCATACTAATCCTTTGCAACTTAAATTATCCCAAAGGGCAAAACGCTTTCTTTAAATCTATCTAAACCTTTAGGAACATCATGAGAAATGTCTGGTCTTGTTATGTTCATGGAATAAAACCAAATATGTTATTAATTCTTTAGGGATTCAAAATTAACTAGAGGCTCTTTGCGTTAAAAAAGGAGTTTGTCAAATTGTGCTCTGATGAATTAACCAGAATATTTGAAGGGTACAACACTTGCTAATCCTATTTTAGAAACAAAGATTTAAATGTTATTTTTGAAGAAAGTCGCCTAGAATGAAACAAGGTGGGTAAGATTAAGTAAAAAAGAATCCTATTTAATATGTTATAGCTGTTTTAAGTAGAGGAACGACGAAATGCTACATTGTAATGCTTCCTTTCACATCATTATAGGTTAAAATGGACCAGTAACAAAAGGACCACATTTTTTTTAAGTTTAAAACTTGAAAAGAAGCTCATTGACAGACACTCAAGTTTCCAAAGGATATAATTCTGGCTAAATTATTTCTGAGTAACTACAGTAGCTAATTTATACACAAAGTCTTTTAAGACAGAAAAACACAAAGTCTGAAGTAAAAGTGAGGGGAATTAGAAATATACATTGTTTTATTTTTTTATTCATTTCCTACTGTTTTCAAACGTAGTGCCTTCCTTGCTTAACAGACTAGGTCACTTTTTTTACTTATTGATATTTTCCTTTTGTGGTTAAAATTTTCTGATTTTTTTCCTGTTTTTCCTAATTTAACAATGCACTTGCCATTTTAACAAAGCTGGGCTTGAAATGAATATTTAAAAAGCTCTCCCCTATACAATTCTTACTCAGAAGTAAGTCTCGTTTAGGAGAACCCTACTGAATTCAGTGGCACTTTGCCTCATGTAAATACATACATGACTGCAGCCCTTAATTTCTAAAGGTTTAAAGCTTCTTTGAAATGCCAATGTTATGATATCATGCAGAATGTATTTTATTCCTTCATTTGTATGATGCATAAACTTTACATGCATATAAATTAATAACGATGTAATTTTTCCAAAATGAAATTGTACTGTAATTAGACTATTTTTGTCCTTAGGAATAATGCATTTTTGTTTTTCAAAATACAAAATATTATTTACTTGTTAACAATACAGTTATCAAAGACAAATAATATTTTTATAGGACACTGATACTGCAAATCAGTCACTGCAGGCAGCTTAAAGAAAGAAATGTGCCTAGGAGTAAAAGCCACTGGACTCCATAAAACCCAAAATATAATGTAATATGTTGAATATTCATTACTGCGGTTCTTTAAAAGAAACCAAATGTGCTAATTTTAACTACCCAAGCAATAGGATAAGCAGTACCATGTCATGTCAAAAACATTACCAGAATGCATTTATTTTTCTCTGCAACATAATTCAATTCCATCTGCAACACTTATGAAGTCGTGTATGGCATAGAATCTGTTTATCTGCATGCCTTAATAAGCTTAGTTTGGACAAGAGTTTTTACCTGTTGTAGAAATGTCCATATTAGTCAAAATGAAATAGAAGTTGCAGGAATGCTATCTCAAGGGGGAATAAAGATTCCTTAGAAACAGACAGCTGACCTCCACCAGAAGGAAAACTGAAAACCAGCTCCCCTCCGCCATCTTGCACAGCTGGCTTTTTCTGAGGTCAGAAAACCCTGATCTCAGAATGCCCCAAAAGGGGTCACCATGAGAGCTACATAGGCAGCAAGAACCAAGGGCCTCTGCCACAATCCTGGCATGTGGGAGAATCAGTAAACTGCTAGACTAGTCCGAATGTACCCATCATTTTGAGTACCGTAATTCTTTCTTTCTTTTTTTAAAACCCCACTTCAGCGTTGCTGCTTTCTCGCTTGTACCATTCTGACTTTTGTTTCAAACTGTTGTCAGTTGCAAGGTTTTTTTCATAAGAGGTAGTCTTCGACTTACAACAGTTCATTTAGTGACAAAGTTATAACGGCACTGGAAAAAGCGACTTATGATCCATTTTTCACACTTACAACCATTGCAGCAACTCCCTGGTCATGTGATCAAAATCCAGACGCTTGGCTATGACTCA
Organism: Natrix helvetica; assembly: GCF_964273705.1. NCBI lineage: Eukaryota > Metazoa > Chordata > Lepidosauria > Squamata > Natricidae > Natrix > Natrix helvetica. The sequence continues at coordinate 76,338,691 of NC_138551.1, read as the reverse complement.
TATTTATGACAGTGGCAGTGTCCCAGGGTCATGTGATCACCCTTTGCGACCTTCTGACAAGCACAGTCAGCGGAGAAGCCAGATTCATTTAAGAACCATGTTAGTAACTTAACAACTGCACAGATTCACTTAAACAACTTTGGCAAGAAAGGTCATAAAATGGGGCAAAGCTCACTTAACAAATGTCTTGCTTAGTAACGTAAATTGTGGTCAATTGTAGTCATAAGTCAAGGACTACCTGTACATTATTTTATATTAATTATTTATTTGGTTCATAAAAGAAATCAAACACTTATTGAAAACTGTAAGTTTTGCTTTTAGCAGTATATTAATCCATATCAATCCCACAAATAGGAGCAAAACCAGAAAAAGGAAAATGGCCTTTGTGTTAAGATTCCAAATTAATATTCTAGTGATGATTCTGAGGACCTTCACATGTTGCTGAACTATAACTCTCATTACAGTCAGTGGAAAGTTACTGGGAGTCAAGCAGGGTATAAATGTATAATAATAATTAAGAAGATAGCAATGTCAGCCCTCTATGTAAAGAACTGAATTAGAAGAACCGTAAGGCTGTAAGAGTCAGTACTCGATTTAATGCTTTACTCATTTTAGGACACTGATGGTTAACCTTTTTGGTGCCGAGTGCCCAAAACACGCGCGTGCCCCCGCAAATGCATGGGTGTGTGCCCCAATCCCCAAAATGCAATAGAGCCCTCCCCACGCATGCGCCCTCCATTCCTGCCTCCCCGACCTCAGCAGTTTCTCCCCAGCGCGCCCAGGCTTTCTCCATTCCTGCCTCCCGTGCCTTCCCGGATCTGCAGAGATCAGTGAAGGCTCTGTGGCAGGAGAGACCTGAATACCAGCTGGCCGGTGGAGGTGCAGGCACATGTGCGTGGAGCTGGGCTGGGCAACGGCTGGCATACCCACAGAGAACGCTCTGCATGCCACCTGTGGCATGCATGTCATAGGTTCGCCATTATGGTTTTAGGAGAAAGTTTTGATGCTGGGTGGACATACAATCAAGAGTTCTTAACCAGAGTTTACTGCGAGGGCTTTAGGCTCCAGTATGATTCAGTACAATATAAGATCTTAATGAGAGGTCCGTAAGCACTACATAAATGCAGTAGCACCCTCTGACTTGCGGGGGGAAAACCCCCACCCGAAATGGTACTGAATGGACAGTCACAAAGTTGAAAGCAATAGAGCTCTTATGCTAAGTAGCAATATAGAATTCCTCTTCCTGAATTTGCCTAATCTCTTTTTTAAAAAGTTGTCCAAACGTCCGACATACTGTCGGAAAGTTGTGACAAGGCAATCATACATTTAGTGTTACATATATTGATGGCAGCAAGAATCATATATGCTAAATATTGGAAAAATGCGAATCCCCCATCAGATGACGATATATTTAGGAAAATCTGGGATTGTGCTGAAATGGATAGATTAACCTTAAAATTTAAAGATAAAGAAGACTCGAAATCTTATAGACCATGGAATAAATTTTATGAATGGATGGAGAAAAGAGGTAGATTTGAGAGGGAAGTTGACGAATGTCAATAACAGTACGGAAAATAAAGATGCTACCGAATTACGGATATAATATGGAAAAATTGTAAATAGGCTAATGTAAGTAGAAATTTTCTTTTCTCTTTTTTTCCATTGGTTGTACTATTATAAAAACTGCAAATATATTATTGTTATAGTTATTACCTTGTTAAGTATGTTAAGAGTTTCTATTGATTTTTCTTTGGCTCTGCTTTTGCACTGTCTTTTCAATAAAGGGGAAAAAAAGAAAGAAAGAAAGTAAAAGTTGTCCAAATTTATCTATTTTCAATCTTTTGTCTATTAACCCACACCAGAATACTTGTTTTTTCACAGCCGCCCCACACAGGAATAACATTTTTACTGAGCTATTTTTCTTTGAAAAATGTAGTTCTTATCAGAAGAGAGGTGAAGTTTTTATTTTATTTTATTTATTTTTTCTAGACTGGAAAATCCTTTTGTTTGCCTTAAAATATACTGAATAATTTGAAATCAATCAGAAAACATAATCCTGCGTAAATGACTATGGAAGTCCACTTTAAAAAAAACAAAACTATCTTTAGGTAGGGATGCAAAACACTGTGTAGATTTATCATCTATGCTAGGCTGGGCAGGATACTCTTCTGTGTGTTTCCCATGTAGTGGAACTTCTAAGAGGATCACTGAAACAGCTGTATGGATTTCTTTAGCTAACTATCAAGCTTTTATACATGTGCTATATAGTATTTGTAGTGAAAATTGCCAATCTGTATTGCCCTCGCCTCCAAATCTTGTAAAGTGTCAAGAAATCACACCATGAAGCTAAGCTGTTGTTGAGATAACTGGCTTCCATTAGCAAGCATGTGATTGGCAGGACGATAAAAGTTTTTTTTTCTCACAGGTCAGCTACTTTTTAAAAAGAGGGCAATCCTGCTGATCCATCTTTTAGCTACAGTCTCTTGCAATGTCCCAATTCTCTTGCCTTTTAGCTTTGATATGGTTCAAGCTTTCCCCTTTGTATCAGCCCCTACCTGTCATCAGCCCCTCTGCACCAAACAGCAAATATCAGGAGCTTGACCTCAGGGCACAGTCCGGGTGGGCAGGTAAAACCTGACCACTGGACTTACTTCCTTATCTTTCATATCCTGCAATTCACGAAACAGTATCAAATTCAAACTAAAGAACAGAAGCCTGATCTCTTGTAAGAACCCTCTGAAATGGCTCTGTTGCTTTTCTAAGTTTTCTTGAAAAGAACTGTCATCTGTCCTATTAGGAGAGAAATGAATCATAAACAGAGAAGACGGGAAGGGTGTTAAATCCTTCATATCATCATTAAATATCATCAACACAAGTTGTGAGTTAGGCCGAAAAGAAAATAAATGGGCGGGCAATTTACCTCAAATTTTGCATTCAAAAGCAGCAAAAAAGAATGTAGACAATTGACTGCAACAATTGTCGCATCAATACTTGAGATAATAATATACTGTATATATTTATAGTTATACGCACAAACACACACACACACACAGATATATATATATAATATGGATTTTGTAGTCTACAGCCCAGGAGATGCGTGAAAAAAAACCTAGGCTAGCAAAAAAAGCTTGTAAAGTGACTGATTGATTAGCTGTGTAAAGGGGGAAAAAATTAAAACAATATTGTTCTAATATGCGATAGGATTAACCTATATCCCAGGTCAAATGAACAAAGATGTTTGTATTCCTCCTGTTTCAGTTTTAGAGCTCTAGAATAACCCTATCCTAGAATAAATATTTTTGAATATAATTACTGTTTGTAAAGGTAATATTGTAATAAAATGTTTCCTGTTATGCTGCTACATGTGATCTCTAAAATCAAATACATTTTAAAGAAAACACATTAAACTTAATTTACCTTTTTTTTTTGCACTTATAGCCATATAATCTCCTATAGAAATAAGGCAGTCTGCTAGCATGTATTTAAAAACTAATTTCATTAAAATGTACAACTGTGTAAATATATTAGAATTCAACCTTATGTATTGATCATTTAATTTATGATCTTAATATACAACCTTTTGCTAATTGGAGTGTTCTCATCTAAAATGATGAAATTTTCTATAACAAACGAATTGCCAAGAAAAGCCTTAATCTCACTTTTGGTAAGAATGACAAAATCTCCCTGTTATGATAACTAATAACATTTGTTGCAAAATTAAAATGATATTTGATTAATTCATGGAATTGATCATGAACATTTCAGGAACATAAATTTTCATCCATTACTTTGCTGGATCAGAATAAGCTTTCAACCAAAGATAAAGTAAATGGCTATTTCTGCTGTTGAGAGGCCTACTCTTCATCTTGCACTAATGAATTGCAGAAATTAATTAACCAGTTTATGAAGAAGAGTTTCCTTCTCCATATTCCTTAATCACCAGAAAATCTCAAGTTCTTTTTCTGCTCTCAATATTACAATTGCATGAACCTAAATAATGCCATCTTCTTTTAATCTTTGGTTGTGTGTTACTCTATTTCTTCAAAAATGTGTTACCTTTCATGAAACATTTATAAACATACCAAAATACAGTGATAATCACCTTCCTGTTATCGTTATTCAAAAGACCCAAGTTACAAAATGTTACAAAGCTCAGAGACTACAGAACCTGAAATCTGGAAGAAATCATCAATGTAAGAATGAAGAATAGATGAAGTAAGCAAACACCTACCCCAGTAACACAACAAACCTACCATCAGGGCTAACATATAGCTTCCAATTCATCTAGTTCCATACTGAATTTTAGTCTAGTTCTAAGACACTTGGTGACCAATATATTGAATGAACAAGAGAGCCAAACACAGAGAACAATCTACTGGCAACTCTACGTCATGCTTTAGCCGCGGGATACCAAGTTCCTTACTCAAATTGCAGATCTACTGTTAGATTCTGGGCTGCTAAACCTCAAACGTCTTGGTCCTCCCATTCCAAATTAGTACATCCATATTTTAAAACTGAACTTGTAACCTCACACTTGTTAAATAAGTAGAAATTAGTCCCAGTCGTCTGATGAGTTATTATCTTTTGCTTCAGTATGCCAAGTGAATTACAATTAAACTGAGCATATACATAAATCTGCTTTCCCTCTAGTCCAGTCAACACATTATTGTTGCAAGGCACTGATATCTGCCCGAATCCTGACGTTATCACGTGAATTGCACAAGTAGCATATTTAAGCAGAAATAATGAAGCTATGCTTTTCCCAAACATTAAAAATAGAACAAATTCAGGAAATTTATGTAATCTTATGTGCTCTATGCAATCCATCTTGAGATATCATTAACCAAAACCTGAAATATATTCTTTCTAATTGTGCAGTACTGTACTACCTCCCTCCCTCCCTCCCTCCCTCTCCCCTTCACACACACACTCACACACAACTTTGGACTGGTCATCATCCAGTTGATTCATTTGAGTTGCTTTTTAATAGGAAAATGTAAACATTCACCAGTCATTTTTGACAGGTACAAATACTACATCTAAATGTAATGAAACAGAATGGTATGGAAATATGGTGCATTTCCTAATAATCCCCAACTCTGATCTCTGTAATGTCTTGTGTAAAGTAATAAGAGGCTGCCTTTGTGTCTACTTTAGAATTATGGTAGAACACTCAGCAGCCAGACTGGTTCCTGCCCAAACTCAAAGAGACAACATTACACTTGTACTAAAAACCTTACCCCGCTTGCCAATTTGTTCCTAGAGGAACGACTATGTGCTGTTTATTAACTTGGACAGCCTCGCATCATTTGGATCTAGGCTATCTGAGACAAGACATTCCAATTTGATCCCTCTCTATATCCCCCCACTGCTGCCTACTAAGTCATCCATGGAGGTCTGTTGATGGTTGCCAAGGTTCATCTGTTGGCATCTCCGAATTGATCTTTTTCTATGAGCACCCCAGACAGATGGAATGCATTCCTTATTGGATTAAGAGATCTAATCAATTTGTTAGTTTTTTTAAAAAAAAGACAACAACCACATCTTTTAAAAATAGTTAAATTTAAGGGTATGAATGGTTGGTTTAATTCTTTTTTAAAAATATTTCAGGATTAATTTCTGTTATCTTTTAAAGTTGGACTACCAAGTATGATAAGTAAACAAATAAAAATTAAAAAATTGAAAGACTGATAAAGTAACAACAATAATAGCAGTAGTTGACAAAATTAGATTATTTGACATCACAACATTTTATTTTCACATATCAGCTTTGCTGGGGAAATACAAATAAGCATTATATAGCAATGTTTAGACAATTTTGAACTGAATTTGACCAGTTTAAATTGACTTGAAACAACTGGAATTAGTGTTCTTAAAAGAAACCAAATAAATAAATAAATAAAATAACTTCTTACTTGTCTGAGGTCAATGAATGCTAATTGCAAGGTTTCTCCATGGAATCCAGGTACAGGCTCAGAACTTGCAAACACTGAAAAGAAACAACAAGAGTTTGTGAAAGAAATGTCAGGAAGACTCTAGATTTGATACATTCTATGATTCTTACTGAGACACTGTATGTGTGAGAGAGGGGGGGGCACATAATTGTCTTAATTTCTTAGGAAAACAGAATAAATTTGAAATCTTATTTTATTTATATTGGATTTAAGGATTATAAATTATGAATTAATTGTTAATTACTTTGTATTCCTCATTAATAGGAAGAATTAGCCAGATTTACACAGAATGGTAAATCAGCATTCGGGGGGGGGGGGCGGGGGGAATCTTGGTTTACTGGAATTGGGCTACATGAAACAACAATTTCTTCCAGGAAATTACATATTCACGAAGACCGTTTCAAAGAAAGAATATATACTATATAAACATTTTATTGAATGAATGCTTTAATATATTCAATGATGTCTGCTAGCTAAAAAGCCTATTTTTACTTCAACCATTTCTGGAGCTTTCGGGGGGATCTATCAAACAGGAAATCAGGTATATAAGGATGCAGAAAAAAGATGCAGTAAGAGAAGAGTTACACGAAGGGACTAATGAGACTGGGAAGGATTCAGATGAAGCAGCTAACCCAGAATTCTTGCAAGACAGAATATTCAGTACCTAACCATCTATAACACATGTTCAATTCAGTTCTTAGATTCATGTTTTATAAAGGGAATATAAAGAGAATGTCAAAGAAAAAAAAAGCTAACAATTATTAAAATAATTTAAGCAATTATAGGTAATCCTAATTTAGTGACCATTCACAATTATGAAGGTGAAGATAAATAACTTCATGGCCAATCCTTGAATTTATGACTTGTGCAGATATGTATCAGCTCATAGTCAGACTGACTATCTGAAGAAATTTTGAATGTGAAATTGAATATCAGTCTTATGTATCCAAAAACATAAAGGAGTAAATGAATCAAGTTCATAAATTCCATTACAGTATATTTAAGAAGGTATATATTTATGTTTGGGAAGAATTCTTGCAATCCATCATCATGATTCAACAAGATGAAAACAATTGAGCAATTTTCTGTCGGAGTTAATTTCCAAAGGATTTGCCCTTTTTTTGCAGCAGAAATATTAAAAAGATTTTGAGTATTTAAAAGTCCAAAATGTATTATTCCATAAACTTTGAGTCAAAATTACAGAATTTAATTTCTTTAAATCCACTACTACACTAATAATTAAAAGCAACATTTTCTTTTGTTATAATAAATGTTCAAGTTACCAGCAGAGGGAGACACAAGAAAGTTTGGCTCAAATCAATTTAATAAAATATACTCATCTGAAATGCTTGGCATGTAACAAATATTTGGATATTTATATTATTTTTACCAATTAAGAGTTTTCATTTGGCTCACGCACAATTCTGTTCAAAGTTGGGATCATTACTAAGACAAAAAATGTTAATGAATTCAATTAAATAACAAACATAATGTCACACTCTTAGGTGGCTTAATTTCTCAGAATCGTCCTTAGAAAGCTCCTCTATCCTAGCAAATAAAATTCTAGGAAAGCCTCAACAATGGCAACAAATCATCAGAGCCAATAGTCTTTTACAAGATCCGCAAGGAAAAAACCCCAAAATGCAGCATCACAGATATGTAGTTAGTGTTTCTCAATCCAAAAGCAAACCACAACATCAAAAAAGGGAATCCAGATTCCACAATGCTTCGAATAACCGATTAGCCGGTCTCGTGGATTTCTGGCTTCCATAGTTTATACATTCAAGGCATGCTTTTTATTCAGAATTTGCATACTTACATTCACACTGTATGACATCTAAATTAAATTGCTGAATAGCTCCCATGCTGATCTGTTTCAAGTCACTATCCAACAGCATCTGCATCAGAGAAGTTGAGAGATGCTGGCAAGCAGACATACAAGCGGTCTGAGCTACTTTTCCCTATTAAAGAAAAGGCAATACATTACGGAAATAAACTGGCACCTCTTGTCACAAAGATCTCCCAATTCTCCCTCCCCTCCCCCCAGCATTAATTCAACTCAAGACAATCAGATAAGGAATGCTTGGCTTTGTTTCACAATAATCGTTTCCCTTGGATGCTTGAGCCAACATCCAAGAATTTTCAAATAGACAAAAATGGCTAAGATATTATTTTTCTTGTTGCTGTTCTTTAGTCTTGTGAAAACATTAGGGGGCAAAAATGGTCTTGATATTTACAGGATATTACTACAGATGTCCCTGGAAGCTATATTATTTTCTGCCAAAATCCTCAGTTGCTTTCCTCCCGATCCAATATTTTGTGTGTGTGTGTAAGTGGGAGGATTCTAAATATTAAAAAATGACCAACTTGCATGAAGCTATCAAGATATTCATAACTGTACAAAGACATTTCATATTAACAGTTTAAGTCCCATTGGCCAGTAGCTAATAAAAAGAGTACAGAAGTAGTGGGTGGGAGAAAATACAAAACTTTTGGTGGGTGGGTGTGTTTCCAAGAAAGGAAGCTCCATTCATTTTAGTGAACTTATGTTTTAGTAATTGACCAATTCAGATGTAAGCTAAAGAAACAGTGTGTCAACTATTAGCAAACATTGCACTTTGCTAAGTAACTTAGGCTCCTTCTAATTTCAAGATTAAAAAAAAGTCTTTTCCTTACAACAACCATAATAGGCTTATCAGTCATCTGGCCATATAAACTAATCTATAAATTTAAGTTTTGTAGCCTTCCACAGTGAATTCTTGTGCATCTTTATTTAATACTAAATTGCATCACAATTCTTTACACAATCCGGGAATAAGCACCACAGGATATTTGCATATGGATTTAGGTTGTGTTTTTGGATTGTTTAAAGTTCAGAACGAATCAGGTCAATCCATGGAGACGATTGTAATGGCTGATCTCAAAAAGGTAAGAAGAGTCAGACATATTAGTTGGATGAAAAAACATTGGAAAATACCAAGGCTTTACACTAGATTGGGAAGTTGAGAGAATGTACCGATACTGCTGCAGAGAAAGCTATGTGAGTAGTTCATGTAATCCCCAGAAATGAACATGACCAGTCTGTTTATTTTATCTTGTGATATGAAGCTTCCAGAGGAAAAAAATGGAATAATGTAGAATAATGTAAACATAAGGGTGTTTCTGGATAGGATATTTTATACTAGAGTAAGTAGTCCTCAATTTATGACCATAACTGAGCCTGCAATTATGGTCATAAGTCACTGTGGTTGTTAGGTTGGTCACCATATGACCATGCCCGATCTTACAACTTTCTTTGTGGTGGTCATTAAGCAAATACAATTGTCAAGAGAACACCAACAATCATTAAGCATCCAATGGGAAGTTTTGCTGGAAACTAAAAGTAAATGCTAGAAACCGGCAAAAAAAAATGTCAAAATTTGCCGTGTGACCACAGGACTCTCTAAATGGTTGACAAGATTCCAGTTGGTTGTCGAGGACTACATGTAAATGGTGTGTCAAAAGACATTTCACGATTATTCACACTTTTTAAAATAAGTGGTTTTGTGGCAAGAAAATCCTTGAAGGAACCAATTTGAAACAGAAAAAATCCCTCAAATGAGAAGGGATAATGGCAAAACCACAGCCTCCTTGTGGCTTGCATACATAGAGATTAAGCAAGTGGTCTCACAGGAAAACAATATACTAAAATGAATCAATATTTTCAAACCAATTTAGCATTTATATGTTCCCAACTATAACAAAATATTAAAAGTATATCTTTAGGAAATTCTACCTATTTTGCTCCTTGGTATTTATTTGTGGGCAATACATATAGTATCACGTAAGCCATAATGGCTATGTCACACTTCAAAAATTATTTGGAAAAATGTGCAGACATTTTGCGTCTCTGCTCTTCATTAATATAGTCCAGCCTTTTTCAGGCCTCCAGAACATACAGCTGCTTAGAGTTTAATGAGTGTCATCTTGTTATTCAGACTCCTGTCAAAGCTTCAAGAAAGTTGGGTTATTTTAATGAGTACCAGTAGTGTTGTGGTCACGCAAGCTCCAAAGTACTTCTTCCAAATCATGTTTGAAGCATGTACCTACTATAAATCTTCAGCAAGCTCTACAGGCCGCTTCTAAGGTGTCTTTTTGTTGCTCATTCAAAAATTGAATTTTTTTTCCTAAAACTATACAGCGACTGAAACAAGCCAACTACCAAAAGCCAGCTATCAATCAAACATATAAAAAGTGAATACACAATCCGCATGCTTAAACAGCTGCCAAAGTCACTCATAATTACACTAACAGACATGCAGTGCTATTCCCCAAATGGAACAGTATCAATATGAATGAAAACAGAGCCTTGAAGGGGAGGGATAGAAGGAAAGATAAGAATCAATAGGCTTAACTGAATTATGAGATAACACATTTAAGATACAAATTGGAAGTCTTATTTTGATTGAATCAAACAAGTGCACCTTTTGATGTAATGCAGGGCTCTGTGAGATTAGTCCCATGTTTTATGTAACAGATTGGCTTTGATGCCTTTGCAGTATTTTATTTACTTGTATCCCGCCTTTATTATTTTTAGAAATAACTCAAGGCAGCAAACACATCCAAGATGCCTTCCTCCTCCTATTTTTCCCACAACAACAACCCTGTGAGGTGAGTTGGGCTGAGAGAGTGTGACTGGCCCAAAGTCACCCAGCTGGCTTTCATGGTTAAGGCGAGACTTGAACTCACCATCTCCTGCTTTCTAGCCTGTTGCCTTAACCACTAAACCAAACTGGCTTAGATATAAAACATATATCATGTGACATATATAAAGAATAAAATATCGCCGATCCCCAAACTAGCAACCAATTAAACCTCGTTAACATTTTATTGCTATATATTGATGTATTATATTGCGTTTCCTGTTTGTCTTCCAACCTAGGCATTCAGAGTTTTCAGATCAATGTATTAATAGTAGTGGAGCACAAGGTAATGGTTACAATGCATGATCCAAGAGAAGCTACAAGGCTTTTTTTTTAAGTCGAGTTTCATAAATGTACATCAAGTGCATGTTTTATGATGATAGACAAATGCTAACACCCTATTCAAAGAAGCAACAGAACTGCTTTCAACTATGCACTCTGACTACAGGCTTATTGCTGTTATGGCATTAACAAACACATGCACAAGGAGAAAAAGTTTGTATTATCTCTATTTGAGATAACCAGGTTTTTATCCTGGCAAAAATAAAAAAAAAGCAAGCCCTAAAATTTAACCATAAGCTAGAAGGCTACATAATATACTAGAATAATTTTGTTCGGGTCTGTGTACGTTTATACATGTAAAATTACACTACACATTTTTTAAAAAAATATAACTCTTCCAAGTTGAAAATATAGCTGTTAAATTCATTTATTTATGAAACTATTAATCCAAATTCACGTTGAAGAATTTAGCTCTCTGTACTTTATTGCTTAGGCTTATCACATTTATGTTTGAAACAAACTAAAAATAAACTTATTCTATATAATGCATATATGAATCCATTAATGTAATATTGCTTTTTGAATTATTGTTAAGTTGCACCCAAATCATTTGTAATAATAAATACTAAATTTATCGGTGATGTTTCCTCAACACCAAGTATGTAATGACTATTACTATCTCATCACTTCTAACATTCTTGCATTTATTTGTCGGTTTCAACTATCTCTACATTTTGTTTTACCTTTGCAAAGCACAAGCAATAAGGCTTTTGACACATAAAAATAACACCTGCTACAAAATATAACACCTAGAATCCCCCCTCTTCTTCACATCTGCTAAAGACCACATTGGTAAAAGGAGAAAATCCTCGGACAAACGTCTTATATTTCAAAGCTGCTTGTAAAAGAGAATCTGCTGACATGTTAAATCTTTTCTGTACTGCCCCAAAGCTTTTCTCTTAGGAACAATTGCTGTAAAGAAACATTCGGCCCTTAGGAAATTCCCAAAGGGTCAGCCATATGCATCCTTCCATGGCACCTTGGTGGTGGTGCTTTCTCGGCCTACGCTCGATGTCTCAAAAGCAGCTTTCATCATTCAGTGGGATGTCAGTCAATATGATTTATGGACTGCATTCAACAAAGTCAGAGCACATAGAATGAGAAATATGACTACAATCTCCTAATTTGTTTTGTATTGAGCCACTTAAGAGTCAAAGAGCTGATGTCAGACTGAGACCAGCAACACAATTAACCAGCCGGTGACAGATTCATCCATCCTCCCTGCCAGGCTGTGCCAATCAAGGACAGCATGAAACGACATTTGGAAGGATCAGTAAGAAAGTCCTTTCTCTAAGTAGGCAATGTGGGCTTCTGATGGACAGTTTTTGACTATAGCTTGCAGAGCACTATCACACTTCATCCAATAGCCCCCCGCTGCAAGCTGTGAAATAAGGCTTTTACTGCCAATCATAGAAACAATAAAACACAGTCCCACAATCCCCAGGCAAACAGCGAACAACAAGACTTGTCTGTTAGCTCTGACAGTCTAGCTTCATTGTTAATTTAACAATATTACATGACACATTAAGGGGAAGCTTCTTTCACTGCCTTAAACACAAAATTCAAATTCAGATATTTAAGTGTGTATCTTAAAATGGATATTCTGGTGACGGGGAGAATTAAAATAGTTTGATCAATGATAACAAAAAATGTAACCTTCACTAATGATGAATATGTTTGCCACTGTGTTGGGCAATAACTGATAAACACAGTGTCCGTTCTCCTGTACTAAATGAAGTTTAATAAGCACCTAAAGATGATTGGCTGACAAAAAATAATGAGGATGTATTTATATGAACGCATAACAAGGTAATATGTAGGCAGGCTTTTTTAGATGCACAACTGTGATCTTTTGGACAAAGGACAAATTTCACCAAGAACAAGAATGCTTACTATTCAAATAAAGCAATCCTGAAAAGACTGTTAACACATACTAAATCTCCTTAATTTCTCCCTTTTTTTTTCCAAACAAATTTTAAGATTTATTTAAGAGGGAAAAAATATCCATTATATTTGAAGTCTTTCAGAATGATTCTAAACCACATAAGAACTGATGACAGAATGTATTTCCATAGCTACCAACTTGCACATCAAAACATCTGTTGATCTTTATTTCTGAAGATCTACAATGTGAAGATAAATGCATCCTATAAAACACATAGCAGTACCGGGAGATGACTTCCGGCCCCTGAAGGCGACGGATGTGTGCGTCCGCTGCTTGTCTTCTCAGTGGCCTCCTTTTAGGAGCACAGGGGGCCTTGGAGGGGCTCCCTGCTGCAGGGCGGCTTGTTGGGACCCCCTGGATCGGCGGCAGCCACAGGGGGGGTCTCCAACTTCACCCCAGGAGCCAGGGAGCGTGGGGGGTGTGCGGCGGCGCTGTCATGTCGCTGCGCGCCTTTGCCGAGCGGAGCCTGGAAGGAAATAATCAATTGGATGCTACAGCTGAAATGCGGTGAGGTGGGAAGTTTCCCTCAATCTCTTTTTAAGCTACTCAATTTATGAACAGCAGCCTTTTAAAATCCTGGTTTCAATCTTTTGAAGTGTTAAGATTGGAGGGGGGGTTCACCCCCTCGGAAAAGCGGCATTCGGAATATCTCTCTCTCTCGGAGGAGAGAGAGAGAGTTAAAAGTTACTTTCACTTCCTCTAAGCAATGGGAGAATGACTTTTGGCTACAATTGCAAGAGATGACTGCTGAGTTGATTCTTTTAAACTATTCTATTGAAACTTTGGACATGTTGCTTTCTGATCTCCTGTGAAGGCGGAACCAAGATGGCCAACTTCCTCCTTCTTCTTTGCTCCTATGAATGAAGTTTCCCTTTTGAAAGAATTTCTGGCTTTGTATTATTCCACACCCTAGAGATCTCCAGGAGCCTCTCCTTTCATGTATCTCCCTTGGATTTGGAACATTTGATTTATATCACCTGGCGTGGAGCTGTATAGGAAGACTAACTTTCTCTTCTGGGCTTGCTTGCCTCACGATCTCTCCCAGCTGTGTTTTTCCACAGACGCCATTTCTTTTGTATAGACTTATAGCTATCTCGGAACTTAATATGGGTCCTAAAAAGCCACTGCATGGTAAGGCATCTTCGGCCCCAACATCTTCTACGTCCAGCCTGATTACACAACAGACACAATTGGCTTCATTTCTACAACCTAAAACAACTGAAGAGAGTTCAAAGGATTTATCTCTTGCCCAAATGTTTCAAACTATCATGAAGGGACAAGACGAACTGAAAAAACAACTGGCAGACTTAAACGACCAGCTTAGAGAAACGCAACAACAAGCAACAAAAAATAAACAGAGAATAGGTGTGCTGGAGAAGGACGTGACTGGGATGAGGGAAGAGATTAAGACAATTCAGAAGGGGAACATAGAATTTGAAAATCATATGATAAAGGTGGAATTTGAAAGAATGTCCTTTTTTCTTAGATTTCAAAACTTGCCAGAGACAGAGAATGAAGACCTTAAGGAGATTATGACTACAATTTTAGCAGAATACATTAAAAGAGATAAACAACAGCTATGATGGGATATTGATTTGATTTATAGGACCAATTCAGCATACGCCAGAACACACAATGTTCCAAGGGAAATACACGTTAAATTTCTTAGAAAGACCACAAGAGATGAGGTCTTAGGAGCTCAAAGGGTGGGACAATTTAAATATAAAGACAAAGAAATAACCATTCTTAAACAAATTCCGAAGAAAGTAAGAGATAAGAGGAAGAAATATTCCTCTTTATCAAAGAAATTATATAATAAAGGAATTTGGTTTAGATGGTTAGTGCCAGAAGGAATGCTGATTTTCTGGGAGGGCAGTAGAATTAGAATTAATACAGTTGTGGAGGCGGAGGCCTTCATTAAAAAACACAGTGCCCTCCTACATGAAATAGGGGACAGTACACAAGATATGAAGGAGGGAGGGGCTGTGGCTCCGCCAGCAGACAGGGGGGAGGATGCAACAGAGAGAAGACTCAGGTCACAAAAATGAGTTTGAAACATTATTGCAATTGTTGTTATAATGTAACTGTTGGAAGTGACATAAAAGACGATTGAATATATTGATGATATAATGTAAAACAAAAAGCTGCCAATGTCTATCTTTAATTTTTTTGATGTTTTTTTTTCTGTAAAAGTTGTGAGATTTGGGGGGATTTCTACCTTTCGCATGATGTAGCTGTCAAAATTTTCTATACCTATGTACCCTTTTCCTACAAATATCTGTAAAAACCAATAAAATTCTTTTTTTTAAAAAAACACATAGCAGTACCAACACCAGCCAAATGGTCCACAAGCACTGATAACAATTCTGAAATAGAAAACCAATTAGCCCTTGCAAATTATCTTGGTTATAAGGTCCAGTCCAAGGAATATATAAATGAAGAGTTCTGTGGATTTACTTCTCCAACATATGGATGTCTTTTGTAATACTGAACAAATTGTTCAATTTCTTACTGATTGGAAAACAAACAATAATTCCCCATATTATCTTATAAGGTGCACATGGGGAACAAGATACTTTTATAGAAGATCTGACACACAACCAAGAGCAGGAAGAAGTCCCTGTGGATTTTAGCCCACTAGTCGTAGCTGACTTTAGGAGACACTGCTCATCTCTATTTCTTTAAGCCATTGAGCCATTGACATGTGTCCAGCATGACATCCTGCCACAGCGCAAGGCAACCGAGCCACATAATACATTGGAAGCAATATTTCCAATAAAATATAAAGCAGAGGTAGATTATGTATCAACTGGGTTGAACATACGGATAAGTCAATGAGTGCAAAATGAAGTGCCCACATATGAATTTTTAAAAAATGACAATCATCATATAACACCATTGTTACAGAATCTGGGTTATTTGACAGTTTATGTTGGTGATCAGCCTTAAAGTTCCAGATGGTTTGGGGCCTGGTCACCACCTTCAAGACCACTTGATCCAAAGGATGCCTGCAGGAAGTGCTTGGCAAGAGTCCATGCCCTGTATGAAACATAATGACTCACAAGGGACCCTCAGATAAGTATTCCTTGGAGAAGATCCCTCCCATGGAATGTCCTTCAAACAGGCATAAGATCAAAACCCTCACTCCTAGGAAGTTGTTTTTCAAACCGCTTTTTAAATATGCTTTTGGGGATTGAAGTGAGAACAGGAGATATACTAAAACTGAGATGAATATGGAGATGAGTTGTAATTTTTATTATTACGATAGTATTTATTTAATAATCGTAATGTATTTGCTTAAATACCTACAAGATTCAAACATTTGTAATAAATTAATATTCAGCAAAGCAAGGCTAATAAATAAAAGCTTAAGAAGGATGTGAAGACAGCCGTGGTCAATTCTGTGCATTAGTTTTATATAATTGAATATTCTGCAAATTGCTTGGCCATAACAGACAGCATGGATATGTATGAAGGGAAAGCCAGAAACGAGTATATTTGGAACATGCTCTGTTGGGAAAAGTACTTTGTATGATAAAAAATCACCAAAACTAATTTATTGGGCAACTCTTAATAAAAGTTTTAAGAAACAAAGAAAATCTTGTAGAATGACTGGTAGTTTATGTATGACTGAGTTGGGTGCTTTTTCTTTCCTCAAATTCACCTCCACCCCCACACCTATCTTCTGTTATACAAATAGACTCAGATGCTCAAGCAAATAATATTTACCAATCTTCAAATCAGAGGACATTTTGGACATAACAATCGAATGGAATTGAATATCAATGGCTTATATGCTGATTGTTTATCCCATTGACATATCCCATTGACAGTGTAGAAATAATGACATTTTCTACACTGAATCCTGAGGTTATGCTACTATTTAAGAAATGTATGGTGCTATATACTGAGAGCCAGTTTGGTGTAGTGGTTGAAGTGCTGGGCTGGAAAGCAGGAGACAGCGGATTCCAGTCCACCTTTAAGCATTAAAGCCAGTTGGGAGAATTTAGTTGAACTGAACACTTTTGTAATATGAGCAGTATAAAATAATATGGGTCAGTGTTTCAGGGACTGCCTCTCCTTTATTTCTTTTTCTTTTTAACTAGCTAACAATTGTAGTAGTATTTATTTATCTATCAAATTTTGAAACCACCCATCTCTCTCACGCAGGGACATATAAAATATTAAAACACAAAAACATATAAAATTTAAAAAGAGGCAAGGATGATTAAAATTCAGTGTTAAAAATTAGTTAAAAGGCTAAGAGTTTCCTGAATTACAAGATGGACGGCAAATACATTGATAGATAGATAGATAGATAGATAGATAGATAGATAGATAGATAGATAGATAGATAGATAGATAGATAATGAAAAATTAATTAATTTGGATATATCCATTGGATCCACAATATTCAATTAACAAAATTAGGGTGACCTAATACAATTCTTAAAACACCTAAATATATTCTTCATAAAGTTCAAATTCAAATTAGAAATCACCTTTTAGTAAATTAAAACATATTCTCATAAATGTTTGCTATCAGAGCAAAACACAGGTCCATAAATTGTCATAACAATTGATACTTATTTTGAATAAGTGTCAACTTTGAATTCGTTTAATGGGAAGCAAGAAACTTTATTCCTAAAGGAAATGTATGTGCATTGAGCTAATAAGTATCTTTCTCTCTTGGAATAGATCATTAATCCATAAATCCATAGGACAGTAAAAAAATAACTGGGAAATGTTGAATCACAGAAACAACTGCAGCAAAACCTTTAGCATCTGTAAATACAGAATTTACCTAAATACTTTAGTTTCATTATCTATATAAGGGGCATGTCAAAAAACTAAGAGCTATAGAATAAAATGCAGAAACCGATAAAACTAGAATAAAACAAAAGAAGTAACTGTTTCAGGTAATACTTTCTTTGATATTTCCAATTTACAAGTATAATGCAAGCAGGATTTCAATTTAAAGCTGGGATATGCCATTTCTCAAATTTAAAAGGCAAATAACTGCAGCTCTGTCTGAAATTCAAGCTGCTTATAAGAGCACATAAGTGCAAAACTTGGAAGTGCCCATGTTAAAACTGCAATGTAAGTTAGTTCCTGAAATCGAATATATTTGTTAGAACGATAAAAAACTGGAAAAGCAGTCATTTTGCTGCATGGTCAAAATTCACGTATTATTGTCCAGTACAAACTTCTTCTACTTGCGCCTTCTAAATGTTCTTGTCAAAAACTCCTCAAAACAAGCACAATGGAATAAATTCCAAAGCATCTGAAAGCAGCTAATTTAGGAAAATGAGTATATAAAAGAGTCTGTCAGCTAGCACTCTCTGTTTCACGTTATCCATTCCTTTATGACTATATATTCCAATATATCTGCATGTTGCCTCATAAGTATTGGCCAGTTCTTGCCTTGAATACATCAGTTTTCACAATGGAAGAGTGAGAGGAATTATTTAATCTAGAGTGGTAAATAGATCAGTTTTCCTGCTCTCCATTGATACCACTAACATTTG
Organism: Natrix helvetica; assembly: GCF_964273705.1. NCBI lineage: Eukaryota > Metazoa > Chordata > Lepidosauria > Squamata > Natricidae > Natrix > Natrix helvetica. Next base: position 76,320,237 of record NC_138551.1, on the reverse strand, counting down.
GTTTAAACGGTTAATTTCATGGCTAATTTTTTGCTTATTTTTAAATGCATCAAATTAGATTTATTAAGCATTTACTAAAGATAGTTAAATGTGAAAGTGGTATTATAGTTTTCTCTAACTCTTTCTCCAACTCTTAAAATATTCAGCAAAACATTTTACATAGCTCCCAGCCATTAAATTTGGTTGCTTTAATTTTACACAACTGAATCATATTTTTTAAATTTTTAGTAACTTGTCCTTTTTAAATTACAGTGTGGATATTGAAAATTATGCAAAAATACAGAAATAAATGTGACTTAGATAATGCAACCTAGGCAGACAGAATTCAATTATGCATTAATATAAATGATTCTGCCTATTTAAAAGTTGCAATGGTTCATCAAAATGCAAATATTGTGTTGGACTAAAGTAAAATACTTAAAATAAGCTGATGACCTGAAAATAATTGGGGCACAAATCCTTTAAAGCAATCCATCATCTTTATGAAATACATTTGGGTACAGACATTCTCCTCACTTCAAAAAGCATGTTTTTAAAAGAGGCTAAAACTTTCACCAGCTCTTTATTCTCAGCCACTATCTGGCCATTTTAACCTGATTTCGTATGCACATCCCATAGTTGCATTTTGACACCTGACCTCAAATCCAAGAGGTCTTAAAAGTTTCCTTTGAATGATCTCATTTCAGATGCAACACAGGCTGTATCATGTTTCTATGAGACTTTAAAAAAGTTCCTTCTGCCTTCTGTCCAAAAGACCAGGGTTAGTCTTCAACTTGGATTCCGCATGCTGCTATACAATTTAGCAGCCAGTCAGATCAAACCAAATAGAGGGCTTTATAAATAAGTCACTCAATACTAAAGCAATAAGCCTGCAGGCAGTCCATAGTTAAGTTTTCCAAGGGCATGCTTTTCTTGAGCTTGCAATCTACTTACCGACATGGCTGCATAGTCATTGTTGTTATTCTGAGAACGAAATCAGCAAGGCAATCAAAACAGAAAGTAAATTAAAATACACTTGTCAACATTAAATTACATTTGAGTAACAGAGGTGGGGGAGGGGGGCTGATGGAACCCTCAAGAAAATAAATAATACCTACTTCTAAGGTTTATTTCCTAAATATCTCAACAGTTAAAAATATGATTCGAAATGTGAATGGTTTTTACCTCGTTTTGATAAAGTCAATGAATCCCGCTTGTAATTTGTAAAAGCCTAACAGGTACTTGTCTAATTAATCTAATTTTATTTTATTTTAATAGGTTATCATTTACTCTAAACTGATATTCAGGCATATTAAGGAATAATATAAAGCACAGTACATTAAAATACTCTGCATAAAGTTGTGTTTCTTCCAAAAGAATGGAAAGATTTATCTGGCATGCACTTGAAAAAATTGAGCATCTATTCAATTAGTATGACAACTTTAGAATCTGAATAGATCCAAATTGCTATAGATGGTATACTCATATACATAATGGGTGGGGGATTTAAGTCCCTCTCTTCTAGCAGCCCAACGCTAACCCCTCCATCTCTAGAGCCTCAAGCTCCAAAATTCTCCAGAAGAAAATTCCACAACATGCCATCAACCAAAGGATTAATCATCCAGTTATTTTAAGCTTCCTGTGTGCTCACATCTATTTGTGATCCAATCCTGCCTTGTTATCATCAGTTCTATTCAAGGGCTTTCGCTATTAAAACACACTTAAGGCATTTGTGACAATCTGAAGTAACATTTCATAAAAAAAATATTCTGCCATTACAGTAATTAACAAAGTTTTAAACACTGCTTATTTTCATTACAAGTATGGTCTTTTACTTTATTTTACATCAGTGTTTTTCTATCAAGTGACAACACAGAAAAGGGAAAAGCAACCAAATTTTGAAGAACAAAGCAAATAAAAATGAAAGAATGATTATACAACAATAGCCATGTATGCAGTGTTAACCTTAGGTCATCCTTCTCTGATTCGGAGCCTTTCAAACATGTTGGACTACAAGCCTCATCATTTGCCTCTGAATTGGGATAATGTCCAACATATCTCAAAGAGTATCAGTGGTGGGAAATCTATCATTGATAATGATGATAATGCCATCAAGTTGGTACATTAACTTATCAACTCTTAACTAGCACATAGGTAAACATTCTCCAGAAACATCTGTTCTTACCCTAGCATCTGAAGTCATTGGTATGTATTTAAAAAAAATCGGATATTCATACATAATCTGGATTGCTTTCTTTACTGCATTGCTATTTCAAATTTCATTTCTTAAGACAAAAGTTGAAAAATTATACTTTCCCTCACATTTTAAAATTTTTCTATTGAAAGGAAAGAAGAGAATTCCAACTAAAACCTTAATTCAGTATGGCCATGATATCAATCATTTTATATTCTGAAGATGTAAGTAGGCACAAGTAAAACAAAATTATGGCTGAATATGTTATGTTTGAAAAAGCTAAAAATGTCCAGCTACTTAACTACTCGAGGGTTTCTTACTTGTCTTATAAACCATTATTCCTTATTTTTAGTTGAAGTCAAGTTCCACGATTTTATTTACAGTGTTTGTTGATTTTACTGGCATAGTTAAGTTATAATTTTCAACTATCTTAATCATGGATATTACCCGTGCTTTCTAGAAAAAAAATCCAGATATAATTTTTCTACATACGGAAACCATTAATAAAAATGCTTCTCTAAGTGAAGCTAGATTGATTTGTGATTGATCTCAGGAGGTTTGGAAATTTATCTGGAATAGGATTCGGCAGAAATGAGGAGTCACAGAAATCTTGCTTACTTCACACAATAGCAAAGCCACCGCTTGGCAAAATCTACACCTTTCAAGATCTGTTCTGATGTATATAATATCCTGAAAGTATACTTTTATCAATAAAAAATAATGGTCATAAGCCAAGGGAGAGCAGATAGGGTTTTGTTTCAGATTTAACAGGTGATGTTGCAGGTGTGAGATATACACTGAAAGACCTGTATTTCCGTAATTGCTAAGTGCCTATGAGAAATATTTCAATATTTTAAATTTAACTCAAGTTTTTATTGACTTTTAAGTTAACCAAAGTGTTATCTTAAGTGTGCTATTATTTGTCCTCCTATCCCAACCAAAATATTTATTTCCGTTTAGAAGTTTAAAAAAAAACCTCCTTGTTATGGGAGGTGACGCTGCAGGGAGAGTAAAGCAGGAAAGCATTTTATTTAAATATGGAAAGGTCCCATGAAAGCCCAATATTTACTTTTTTTTTTTTTTTTTTTGTAATAAAATTTTATTGGTTTTTCAAAATTTATAGGGAAAAGGGTAAATGGACAGGTATACAAATTTTGGCAGTTGCAAAGTGTGTGAGGCCCCCCTCCCTCCATACCCATAGCGTACATTTATATATAATGCATTAGTATATAATTGATTATAATCAGCATATTAGTTCTATTATTAAATTCAATCAAATTAAACATTACAATATAAAATCCAAATATAATTCCATTTTCACTTTCGGTCAATTTATAATAATATGATTTTCATATTTATTTCTGTGATCTGAGTCTTCTTGCTATTGCCCCATCTCCCTCCACTGGCAGAGCTCTGGCCCCTCCCGTGTCCTGCGTGTCCGTTGTAGTGTCTGGTGGTTTCTCTAGGAGTGTTTTATTTTTTTCCATAAAGGCCTGCGCCTCTATGGGTGAATTAATTCTGATTCTTGTCTCCTCCCAGAATATCAGCATACCTTCAGGCATCAACCATCTAAACCACACCCCTTTCTGGTATAATTTATTCGCTAATTGCGAATAATTTTTTCTTTTTTCTCTAATCTTCTTAGGGATCTGCTTCAGAATGGTTATCTCCATATCATGATATGTCAATGCTTGCCCCCTTTGTACACCCAGAATTTCATCTCTTGTGGTTTTTCTAAGGAATTTAATGTGAACCTCCCTGGGTAAATTGTGTGTTCTAGCATAAGCTGAGTTCACTCTATAAACCAGATCTATATCCCACCCCATCTGTTGTTTTTCTTTGTGTGTATAGTCAGCCAGAATGTTTGTCATGATGTCCCTTATATTTTCCCCATCTTCTTCTATAACATTTTGAAATCTAAGATAATAGGACATTCTCTCAAATTCTAATTTCATCTGTTGGATGTCAAGATCTTTGTTCCCTTTCTGCACGGCTTCCACCCCCCCCCTCACCTCCTCCACCCCCCCTTCCACAAGATTCAGTCTTTGTGAGTTCTTATATATTTGGGCTTGATTTTCTTTAATTTCATCTTTCATTTCCCTTAACTGTTTCTTGATTTCCTCCTGGCCCTGTAGAATTTGTTGAAGCATTTGTTGAAAGTCCATCTCTGTAGTCTTATGGTGCATCAGTTCTGTTATCTTTGACTGTGTGGCTGGACTGGATGTTGCGGATGTTGGAGCAGAAGTGGCAAAGCCAGGTTTTCCAGGAGGGGGTCTTTTAGATGCCATCCTTTATAACGTTAAAAGTTCAGTCCAAATATGAAGTAAGCAATTAGAAAAGAAGGGTAGCCAGGTGAATCCGGGAGCAGAATAACCAGGCAGAAGAGAATCTCTCCAATAAGTCTGGCAATAGATAGAAAATTTCCCCTAGAAGGTTAAAAAAATACCAATCCACAAGAGGTTCCTCTGGGAGACACGGAGACAAAGACCGGAAGCCTGAATTTTAAAGGTGGAGTCAGGTTTCAGAGTTCATAAAGACAACGGAAGTGTGCCATCTTGCCCTGCCAGTTTTGGGCACAGAGGCGTAACAAAGTTTTAGAAAGTTCCAAAAGTCCTCAAATCATTGTAATATGTAAAATTAAATTGAAAAGAAAATCATCTCAGCCTAAGTGAGGCTTCATTCGTTGGCTCTCCCCCCTCCTCCTTCCCCGGGGGCTGAGAGCAAAATTGTTTCTTGCCGCTTGTCCAAGGGGGGGGGGGGAAACCCCCCTCCCTCCAGCCGCACCTCCAAAATGCTCCGAAAGTTGTTTTAAAGTTTTAAAAGCTGAGTCAAATCTTCATGCAAAGTAAGGGATGAAGAGAGAGGCAACCTCACCGCACCGCAGCTGCTTCCTTCAATTGTAGCATTCTCCAGTCGGCTTGTAGCGAGGCGCGAGGCGTGGAATCGCGATGCGCCCTCCGAGCTTGCTCCCCGGTGCCTTGGGCGCGCGAGAGAGCCCCCGCCGGCTGCCGCCGCTGCAGGAGACCTCCGCGATGCCGCCCCTCCGGCAGGACCCCTCTGCGGGGTGTCCTGTGCCCCCCAAGGAGTGGGGAAGCCCACCGGGGAGCCGGAGCGGGCAAAGAGCTGCCCGTCGCCGCCGCCGCCGGAACCGGAACTCGAAAGCCCAATATTTACTTGATGAGGAAAGCCAATCATTCAGCATTATGATTTCTGTGAGATCTCAGAAAATCATCAACATGAGATCCTATTCTGAATCACTTGGGACTTCTTGTATATTCTCACGTACTAAAGTTAGGGCTTTAGGGAGAGGCCTTAACTGAACCCTTGAACATGTATATTGCATGTAGAAAACACCTCTCTCTTCCCAGTTAAAATATTTTTAGGCGGAATACGCTGGAGAATATATAGAGGAGTCTGTAGATTTGTTAACCATCCTGGAATAAAATATAGCCCGAGATGGACAAGTAATTTTATGCACATATCCATTCCTTCTCTGGAGATTAAACTTTTTTTCATTCACAACTACTTGGGATGTTCTCAGCAGAAAATGGAACTACTCCAACTACAAAGAATATGAAGAAATTTAGTCAGAATAAATGTTTCTCACTTATCCAGAAAGAAGTGTCTTCACATCAATTCTAACCTTGTTTTTCTTAAAATAAATCATTTTTACCCCCGCATTTTCAAGCATGGGAATATGTTTTATATTCTGAGCCTACTGTACGTTTTCATCATATATTTATTTAATAACTTCCTGCATAAGGGTAATTAATAACAAGAAAATATTTGGAATGAAATTGTTTTTCTTCTGAGCTTGCTTATTTTTTCAGACTAGGGATATAAACATATCTCCATATATGACGTAAAATGAGATTTACACCTTCATCTTCTCTGTGTAAAGACCTGGATAAAATTTCCAAATACATTCTCAGATAGAATAACTTCATTTTCCTCCTGGATAACTGCCCTGATCTGCTCTATTTTTGCCATCTTCACAACACGCTGACATGACCTTTCATGCCACAGATTCTACAGAAAAGTTGCAGAATAGCCCTGGTTGAATATGCACCAGTTCAGATCTTGAAAAGAGAAAAGAGTGTTAGCCGTAGAAATCTTCACATAGAAGTGTTCTGTGAACTACACTGTTTAAACATTAGTTCTTTATCTCTCTCCTCCAAAGTGGCTGAAGGGGAAAATCGTGGCAATCTGTAGGTATGTTGGTCTTGTTGTATTCGGGTGTTTTCCCATGTAAGATTGAGATTGTCTTGGCAACATTTCGGCGAGGTCTCACTCGCCATCTTCAGGCTGGGTTTTGGGCTTAAAGCGTGGTCGGAGCTGCTTTAAGTCCAAAACCCAGCCTGAAGATGGCAAGTGAGACCTCACCGAAACAAAGCTTTTCCTAACTCAAAATTCCAGAACAATATTGTTTGATTCATAGGGTATTTTCACATAAGATATGGAAAAAAAAATTGTAGGAGACGAAATGACAAAGTCCAGACTAACAACCAAGACATCACATTGATAATTTCATTTAACTGAGGCACAATATATCTCATCCAATAACACTAACAAAACAATCAAATCATAACTTGAATTTCTAAATAAATGTGAAATAAAAGTTTGTGAGGGAAAAAGTATCAAATAATGCACAAAATCTAAAACATTGACTGACAAGGGCCATTTACACCATACCTGTAAATGTGGTTTTAATATACATTCCCCTACAGTAAACCAGCTAATGTTAAATAAAAGTATATATATATATATATATATTTAATCAAGTTCAATAGTGTCTATTTTAAAAAAACACCTTTTGAAGTTTACAGATATATAAAAATGATTCAGAAGTCTTATTTTACCCCTCCCAGTCCTCATAGTATATAGATTAAGACACATGTGTTATGTTGCTTTTAATGGTCCAAAAATGGGTCCCATTTGATAGGAGCTGTTGGAAACATTCAACCATTCATAAGAAGCAGAAAATGGGTAGAGAACTCAAAAGACTGCCACCTCTTCCTATTGCTAAAGGAAGCATAGAATGCCATTAATTAATTCTAAGTTATTGTTGAGTAGCATTCATTTTTTAAACTAGAGGGTGAATCCTGATAACTCAATACTAATGACATTATTACGGCTAGACTTAATGTGGGCCTTCAAGTGACTATCCAGTCCCCTCACAAATTCTCAGACTAATTTGAGCCTGTAAGGGTGGATGCTGCTCACTGCAACAGGTTTTCTTTTTTTAAAAAGTGCTTAAAGCCAAATGCTCATTTCACTATTTTACTATTTATTGATTTCCTACAATAAGTGATTACTGTTCCCAAATAATGTGCATGACTGTCTAAAAGATGTAAGTTAGTAAGTCCACAGTGTAAAATTATCTACGGTAATTGCCCAAAGTGCTCACTACAAATGGAAAAGGGAAGAAATTGAACGGGATATCCTTGATTTATTGAGCATAGTTGTTGTTTTTCTGATTGATATTATTACTCTTAAGATTTCAGTTTGTATCCTATCCTTCCGTCCCAAAGCTGATCACAGATTTGATTAAAAACAACACTAAACCCTTGGTTTAAGATTTTTTTTAAAAAAGAACTTCTTCCTTCTTTTGGTTTTGTTGAAAGTCCAAGACTACAAGACATTTTTATTTCCCCTTTGGATTAATCAAAGTTTACTAAATCATCCAGATAATCGCTGGTTAATCTTAAATATGATTACCTAAAAGAAACCATATGTAGCCATTATTTATAAAGGTGGTTTGTTGACCTAACCCCCACCTCCCTAGGATTGCCTTGCTAACTGAAGTTGAACTAAAACAGGAGCCAATGCTTTCAAACTGCTTTTCACAGCCAAACAAAAGGGGGGGAAAAGAATAAACCTAATCTACATTTTTTCCTATGTAAGTGCTGCATTTCTGCATTCCAGGGATGGGGATTTTCTCCTCCCATCTACCGGTATGTCCTTAGATACGTAGAAATTAAAGCGAACTGCTATAGATTTGATTTTCTATACTTACAGGCAAATGAGTAAAAACCTGAAAGGTGCTTCTTAAGAAATTAATTAAATCCATTAAATAGCCACTAGCTCTCCCATCAGGCTCAATCATTGTCCAATCATAATCAGCAAGCTGGATAAATTCATCAATTTTCTGGTTAAGTTTTGTATAAATCTCCCCTTCAGCAGCATGTCTTGCATCCTGAAAAGAACAGATAATAAAATGTCAATATAGCATTACTAACTTAAGGATAACTGCTTGAAATAAATTTTGTAAACCGAGCAGTTGTGGACCAAGAAAAATGGAAAATAAATCTTTAAAATTCAAACTGTAAGGTATTTAAAAACAAATCGACTACCAATATCAATGCAAGTCAACTTTTGCTCCAAAAGGAGTATGATGCTTAATGCTTTGACTCCTTTTTAATACATTTACATACATCTATAACTACTGCATGCTATAAAGCAGCAGTCCCCAACCTTTCTGCCACCAGGGACTGGTTTCATGGAAGACATTTTTTTTCACAGACAGGGTGTGGGATGGGGTGGGGTACATTCACAGATGAAGCTTTGCTTGCTTGCTTGCCTGCCACTTGTGCAGCCCGGTTCCTAACAGACCATGGACCACTACCAGAACCCTAGTATAAAAGTTCTGAAATAATACTCAGATCTTGCTAGTTTTAAAGAAAAAAAGAATCAAGCTATTATTCAAAAGACTGCATTACTGTTTCATCGGTATAGATGTATTTATTGCAATTTTAGAATCTTGACTTTTGTATTGCTTTTTGTAACTGGATGAGAAACCAATATTTCCAGCAAGGCTTGTTGTATTTTATCACTATACTCTATGATGTCATTCTACAGTTTTAAATCTTAACATTTTAAGTATGTGAAAAAATATTTCTGGATGTAGAAAATTAATGAAAAAAATAGGCTGCTAACAGCGCAATTATATATAAGTCAGAACTAGAATCACAAAGTTGGAAAACCTAGAGGCCATTTAGACTAAATTGCCATGTATTCTGCTCTTGAGTTTGGTATATAAATGGATCCTTTTCAAACAAACTGAACCTTCCCTAAATCTGTTCCAGAGAAACCAGAGTTACTTAGCACAATCCCATACAGATGTCACAAATGACAGCCACACAGCATGATCCCACAGAGCAATAATATGGATCATATAGTAGCCACTACTTTAAAGGTAAAGCTTATACATGTGGAACAAATTACAAATTCCCACAGAACAAAATCAGAAGGCCCCAAACAACTTTTTATTGGAGAAAATAAAACAATAGTTTTGTTGACAGCAGTTGTTCCTCAGAACTTTCATCAAAATGGGATGACCAACTTCTGCAGAAGAATCGCAACAAGCGGTTTCAGTAACTTTCTGCAACTTAGTGCCTTCCAGTTCTGTTGAACTGTACTTTCCATCATCCTCAATTAGTTGATCACTGACTTGCTCACAAGGGATGATGGACTTATTGCCCACTCACAAGGGATGATGGACTTATTGCCCAACACATTAACAGTAGCATCAGATCCTCCCATGCTATGTAGCGTATTGGGCAGCAATGGCTCTCAAGCATTTTCTGTTTTGAGCAAGCAGTTCAGTGTCTTCCCGTGTGATGTTTAGAGTCCTTAAGGCCTGCCATGAACATTTTTCACCATGTATTTCGAGGGTGTCCTCTTGGTTGTTTGGCAACAGGCGATCCATTTCATTGCCATCTAGGGGATTCGATTGTTCTCCATATGGAGAATATGACCTACAAATTGGAGTCTTCTATGTGTGACAATGTTATGTAATTAGCAGGAGAAACTCTTTTGGAGTGCTTCTGGTCAAAATAGCGAATCTTTTAAGATTTGGTGAAGGCATCATTTTTGGAAGACATTGAGTCTCTTGTTAAGTAATGCTTGCTGATGCCTTCCAGGTCTCACTGGAACAAATGGTTATTGGGATCACTATAGAGGTGAGCAAACAGAATTTAGTGGTATAGAGTAGACAACAGTGATACAGACGAAAGGACCATTTCATTCATCCTCTGGAAAACAGCTGCTGCCTTTCCAATGCATCACCTGATGTCCATCTCTGCATCTCCATTTCTGGTGACTGTATTTGCCAAATAGATAAACCTTTCTACTTCCTCAAGTCACTGTGATCTGAGTATGCTTCCCCATATCTGTATGGTGAAGCTCACAAACATGATCTTCGATTTCTTGACACTTACATTGAAGTCAATTTTGGTTGCTTCCTCATCTAAGATAGTTGTCACTTGTACTTTTGTCTTATCTTCCCCAAGTAAGGCAATATCATCTGCAAAATCCTGGTCTTCTTCAGAATAATGAATGCCTTCTGGGTTACCCCTAAGACAGGGGTGTCAAACACAAGGCCTCCGGCCACATCTGGCCCGTGATGTGGTCAGATCTGGCCAGCAGGACCGTCTTGAAAAAAGTAAGGGGCCGGCCTGCTTCACTTTGGCCCAGTCTATCCAGTGTGAAGAGGAAACATGCCAGCAATTTGGGGAGTGCCATCAATCTGGCAATGCCCACCCAGTCAGCCACGCCCAGTCAGGGCATCAAGCTGGCCATGCTCACCTAGTTGGCCACCCCACCCAGTCAGTCACGCTTGGCCATCCCCACCCCCACGGTCAACCACAGCCCTGATAAGGCCCTCAATGAAGTTGAGTTTGACAACCCTGATCTAAATCATCAAGGACCATGAGGAAGAGGAGTGATGATAGAATACAGCCTCATCTAATTCTGGTAGTAATTTCAAAGATGTCCGTATGGCCATTTTTGGTCTTAATACAGCAGTTTAATCATAGGTATAAGTCCTATTAAAGATAATAATAAAGACCATCGGTACATTGTATAAACATAGGATCTGCCAGAGAGATTCTTGGTGGACACTGTGAAATGTTTTCTTAAAATCAATAAAATTAATGGTCAGTGGATGTTAATATTCAATGCAAAGTTCTATGATATTTCATAAAGTGAAGTTTTGTTTGCAGCAGGACCTTCCACAGCGAAATCAGATGGTTGTATACTTTATTAAGGAGAATTATGCAAAAGGTCTTTATGGGGACCGAGAGGAGGGTAATGCCAATTGCCCAACACATGAAGAATATTGATCATATAATTAAAAAGGCTCTGATAGGAAAGTTGAAGAAGTTACAATACAGCTTAAATGAATTAGGTTGCTCCTCATATGATTTATTGCTCATCATATAATTAGCATTAAACATGAAAATCTCAGATTCTATGAAGAATTCATTGAAGGATTAAAAGTAAGCTAAGAAGAGACCGTAAAAGACTCCACAGTCTTCCTGATTCTTTTTCCCCTTGAAACAAATTCTTAAACCATACGAGATACATGGGAGGGAGACATTGCCCCAAGGACATGTTTTGTGATCTTTTCTACAATTTAAGGAAGGAAACCCTCCATCTCTAAATTGAACTGCTTTCTGGGATATGAAAATGAAACAGATGCAGCAGCTTCCTTAGTGATCTTTTTTTTTATTTCATTTTTTTTTTGCAGTAATAGGGGAAAGAATGAGGCACATTAAAGGAACTTCCCCTCACATTCAAGCTTGAGATGTAGGGAAGGCCCACTAAGCATTCTCACCATCCCTATTTTTGCTGTAAAGTCTACCAGCACACACCTCGTATTTTTCAGAGTATAAGACACACCGGAATATAAAACACACCAAGGTTTTGAAGAGGCAAATTTTAAAAAAAGTTTTTGCACTCTGCAAACCTCCCAAAAAGGCCCGTTTTTCGCGAAAACGGGCCTGGTGTTTTTTTTTCCAAAAAAAAGGGCATGAATAGCCTAAGGAGGCTTGTAGAGTGTTCCTGGAGGGGGAGCAAAAATGAGTAAAAAACAGCCCATTTTTTTGCAAAAATGGGCCCGTTCTTTGTCAAAAAAAGAGCATTAGGAAGTTTATAAAGTGCTCCTGGGGGCTGCAGGGGGGGGGCAAAATTGAGCAAAAAAAGCGGCCCATTTTTTGCTAATTTCTGCCCTCCCCAGCCCCCAGGAGCTCTCTGAAAGCCTCCTATAAGCTCTGCACAGCCATTTTGGTGAAAGGGGGGGGGGGGTTCAGGAGGCCAAAAATGCTGTATTCAGTGTATAAGACGCACCCAGATTTTCAGCCTCTTTTTGAGGGAAAAAGGTGTGCCTTATACTCCGAAAAATACGGTATATCAGGATTCTATCTATTCTAGATTTCAGGATGGATTCTAACTCCTACAAAATACTCAATAGTCTAAAGGAAGGGAAAGATTGAAATAAGCTAGGGCTGAAAGCTTGCTGAAGCAACACAACTTTAACTTGTGTGCAGAATATTTTGGAAGCAGCCAAGGTAGTCCTTGTTTAGTGACTACAACTTAGACTGGCCACTAAGCAAAGTAGATTAACTGCTATGTAAAGATAAACTATGCTTATGATCTTACTTCAGTTTTCCTTTGCTTTGCAACCTTGTGAAGGTTGAAAACGCGAGGATTAGACTCGCTTTTTCAACAGTCATAGCTGCAAACTGTAGCCGTGTGAGATGCTATAATGATATGCAGGAATGAATTTGGGGGACTGGGCCCACAGGGGTTGCCTAGAGAATGGCGAGACAAAGAGACAGCACAGTCCAGAACTAAATAGTAGGTGGGTCAAGAGGCTTAGAAGAGACCCTTCCTAATTCCTTGGGTGATAAAGGAGATGGGGGAAGAACTATACTTTCAGACTGGCAAGACTCTGTTCGTGTAGCCTTACAATTCTTACCAAAGTAGAATTACCTCCTCTGGTCATGTTTCTTCTCTGATCTACCTGGAAAGGCTGACCTTTGGGGGAATAAAAATTCTACAGAGAAAAGGCTGCCCTGGAGATGGGGTGTCACTTTGTGCATTATGCATGAACCTTGAAAGGAACAGTGCTCTCTTGAGATTACCATCCTGGTCAAGATCAGAAGTGGGTTCCTACTGGTTTGGACGGTCCGGAGGAACTGGTAGTGGTTTGACGGCCTGTGTCGCTTGAGCAGGCAGCAACGCAGGCCTGCCATGCCCCCAAACTGGCTCTCCTATGGGACCGCCATCTTGATTTTTGGTTCTGCGCATGCGCAGAATAATTGTAAATGCACAAATTTATTTTTTCTTTTTTTAATGATTTGTGCATGCACAGACCTATTTTTGCGAATGTGCACATGGGCGGAGCGTGTGTCTGATGTGTGTGTGAGCGAAGCTAGTGCGTGTGGACGCAAAGTTTTTGTGCGCGCCAAATCAGCAGTAATGCCAGGAGCAACCCACCCCTGGTCAGGATCCATCTCTAAATTAAACAATCATGTTGATTCTATCTACAGCCAAAATTTGGTCTCTGATTTGCTGTCTCTTATGATTAAGACAGCAGCAGACAGGAGACACAAGTTGTCATAGGAGAGCTTTAAGGATAAAGAATTGTTGCATTTCTTATTATTTGTATAAGAAGCTACTCTGTGTTCTTGGTTTTGTTCCAAAGATTTACCACTCTTTCTTTAGGAATTTTTCACAAACATGAATAGTTTTGGAGACTTTCCTCAATACTCTCACAGATTCTTTAATCTTTTAAAAAAATGGGATAATTTCCATAATTCTCTTTTTCACCTAGGATTTTTCAACGCATTTTTCCCAACACAAGCACTTTTTAAAAAAAAAGTAACAACCTTATTCCTCTACATAACTTTTACAAAGCACCTTCCTTCAAATCCATCATTTTTAAAAGGAAGGCTTGTATGAAATTTTGATTATCAAAATACACAACTTAAGAACTGTTTTTTGATGTCTTTAATGCTGCTACAGAAAAGTCCCTTTGGGCAAGTCTTGCAAATCCACTTCAGCAGAAGACCATGGAGGATTTCTACTTCAGCTCTATCACCAGGTGTCTAAACTGAAGGCAAAACAGCTGCAAGCAAAGATCCATAGAGCGCCATGAAGAAGAGGGATTTAACAGAGAATAACTGACAAGCTCTTCTGAACTTTGCTGTGTTAACAATTCCCATTTGTCCTATTTATAACGTTCACCAACGGTCATATGTAATGGTAACTAAATGTTCTCCACGCAGAAAATACAAGAGGCATGATGCTAATCCCTTGAGCATTTCTTTATCCTCCCCATCTTCCTTTAACCTTGATGACAGAGACTAATGCTGGAATTTGATAGGTATCATTTTAGATTTAGTTACAAAATAAAAGTGCTGAAGACAGAATTACTCTCAGTGGGAATAATCCTCTTTTAGTTTGTTGGTCTGTAAAATCCTGCCCTGTTTGGGTGTATACACAGTAAGGCAATTACTTGAAACTTAAGATGTAATTGTTAGGGAATTAACCGATGCTTGTTTTGGTGTACTTTAAAAAAAAGTCAGTGAAAGAAAACATTCCAAATTTGTACAAATAGGTTCAGAAATGAGAAACATAGACCCCTTATTTGCATTGTTGTTCCACAGATCATTATCTAAAGTAAACACAGGTCATTATCTAAAGTATTAAAATAATACCTATGTGGGGATAGGATTCAACAGATCATGCAGCTAGTTCCATGAGGCCAAAGAATATAAAGTTTGAATCTTCTCAAAACAATGATATGACAAACTACATTTGAAATGGGTGATTTCAAAATGATTATTCTAGGATAAGGTTATGAGTAAATTTATGAATTGATAAAAGATGTGCACACATGTATACAAACACACTCCTTGCGTAAATCTCCTATAGGAACTTATTTGCTCTTTTATACACATTAGTTGGAATAATTTCACTGAACAGAGAGGGCCTTACTTCTAAGTCAGTTCAGTTAAACTTAGCTGTTTGAAATTTTATAAATCTGGTTTTATAGTCTCTAAAGTAGACACATGAATCCCTTTTTATTTTTTTATGGTTGATCACACAGTCAGCCAGATTTTTAGGTTGAATTTGGCATTTTTATCCTTTTATTAAGTCCTTCCCAAGGACCTGGGATAGGCAGATGTTGTTTTTGATGGCGTTAAAGGTCACTTTGTAGAGATTCTCCATCATCCAGGTCATGGTTGTCCCAAAGGTGCATTTTCAGGAGGCAACTGGACTTTCAATAGACAACTGGACTTCCTTTTGAAAACATTTTGCTTCTCATCCAAGAAACTTCTTCAGCTCTTCCCCACTATCCTGTCAGAGCTGAAGAAGCTTATTGAATGAGAAGGAAAACGTCTTCAAAAGAAAAAATAAGGAAGTCCAGTTGCCTCCTGAAAAAGCATCTTTGGGATAAAGGTTATTTTGTTCCTACATAAAATATGAATATATATAATAGTTTCCAAATTTGTTCATTGGGGAAGTATGTCAGCCTGGTGATAATTTTGATAATTGTTTCCAACATCTTTCTTAGCTCTTCCCCAAAATCATTTTACAATACAATACAATACAATACAATACAATTGTTTTTCTGGTCTTAACTTAAGTTAATATCATCTATTTTATGCTTAGTTAAAGTACTCTTTATAGATGAATGGCGTGGTAGCCTAGAGGTGGAGCTCACACCTCACAATGAGGGGGCTGTGTGTTTGATAGATAAGGCAGTTATTTCTCTCTCTGGATGCAATGAGTAATTCTCTGCTGTGAACAGATATTTCTCTCTCTGGATGCAATGAGTAATTCTCTGCTGTGAACATCAGGAAGGGCATCCGGCCAATAACACTCAGCTCCAATCAGTCACCCCATCCCAAAGGGATTACAGGGATTAAGAGAGAGAAAAAAGTACTCTTTACAGGTAAATATTTGGAACTTTTATGATGCTGAGTCACTTTACCTAATATGTTTGGGTACTGTTATTCATATATATATATAAACTGCACATAAAACATGAAACTAAAGCAATATATCTAGAAATTAAGAATTTGGCTATTTAGACTTGAAAACTGATCACATCTCCCATACCTTAAATGTTGAAAGACCATACAGTCTTGCTGTGTGGAGAGTTTCTTGGGAAATATTTGTAATGTTAGTTATAAAGTCTTCAAGGTATTTACATGCCTGTTCCAAATGCGTTGTATTTATGATAATTTGCACCAGCTTAAAAAAAAAAGTGAAAACAAAGATACAAGAACAAATTGTAATAAAGCACTTTTTAAAAGTTTCAGATTATATTTAAGACACTGTTAATTACAGAGCCCCCTCCCAAACCAGAGTATATAGTACAAAACCTAACATATAGCATGTCATGGATTGATTATAAAAAAAACATATATGTCTATTTTAAAGGCAGATTAATGTGGAATACCAATGTGTGAAAAAAACCTCCATTGTGAACATTATGTGTAATTTTTCTAGCTTCAGGAAATCTTTTTTACCCTTATATATCCATTAAGAAAACCTTAAGTTGTTCCCTACAGAATATCTATGTGCTGGATAAAACATATTTTCCTATGCCATTTTTTCACCATTTATTTGGATTGGAATCTATCAACTCTAGGAGTCTGTCAAGCACTACAGATTTAACATATGAGCTCAAATTACCTGAAAATCTCCCCAGGGCAACGACAGGATCAAGCAAAGCACTGAACTAATACCAGGATGTATTTTTTTAAAAAAAAAAAAATTATCCACAATTCGTGATTTATTTTTAAAAGTTCTGGGGAAATTGCATGTTTCCCAAGGAGAAAGTTTGGAAATCCCCAAATAACTGAAAAAGTTTGAAAGTCCCTGACAATGTATTGAATATTAGAATATTAATATATATCTCAGCGCTTACCTCTGTCAAACCTATGTGAGGTTTTTTTATGAGGTTTTGCAAACAGCTGCTTAAAGTTCTAGTCAGCAATAAATTTGTCGATTTTCTAAGCATGTCATCTATCTCTGTTGAACTGCAGGAAAAAATGAGATACTCTGAAAACAGATGAACACTGCATATAAAATTACTAAATAAACATGCAGTTTTGTTTCTTTCTCATTACCTGATTGTGATCCAGTGTCAATATAACTCTTGGCACATTGATTTTCTGGGAGGGCTTGGAACAGCTTTCCATTTAATAGATACCCTTCTAGTCTTTAGCTCCATATCCCACCCTATATGGGTGCGTTTTGCAACCAGTGCACCATTTGACTACCTCCAGAAATTTAAACCTTTTCCATGTGACTGTTGGCTTTGCATTCTTCATTTTGGGGATTCTGCATACCACCCACCAACTGTTACTCTCTTTCCCATTATGTACTGCCAGCATTCCCCACAGCCAACCAGAGTGGGAGCAGAAATGAAAAATGAAATCACCCATCTTTGCCCCATGTCTTAGCATTTCATAATGAGGAAGAAGAAAAAGTCAACTATTGTTGGCAGAATAGTCATGCCATTGACAGGGGTCTCCAACCCCCTGTCCTTGGACCAGCACCGGTCCGTAGCATGCCAGAAATTGGGTGACGCAAACAAGCGAAGCTCCGCCCACAAGATGTAGGCAGCATGTGAAACCACACCCACTCTGGTCTGTGAAAAAAATTCTCCCCGTGGAATGTTGATTGTCTGGGAGTGCTTGGAATTGGTGTTCACTGGTCTAGAAAAGGAAGCTAAGGCACTTTGCTCCACAGCTTCAGTGGAAAGATGATGAATCTGTGGGGCAATGCTCCCTGTGATGCAGAAGCCAAGTTGATTTACCTGGAAAATTAATTAGTTTGGTTTTTCCAAGGCTAAATGGAACACCAATAGAAACTTACAAGAGGCGCACTAAAATCAGCACATCCAAAATACTGCTACACTACCACTACATCATCCCTAAATCGTTAAACTGGTTTAATATGGAGCTAACACTAACAACAAGGTGTTAATCTTTTGTCTGCCCACAAAATTTAAGCTCTAGCACATATTATTTTCCAAAAGTCCAAGGAAGACAAAAAGGGTAACATTTTGGAAGGCTGTTGTGTATTCATATCAAATAGTGTTTAGACATAATTTGATTATGAAGACATAATTTGATTTTTGTAATTTGTTGTCCCTTCCTTCTGGAGGCATGGTAATACATAAATTATTTTCAAGATGTAGATACAGTATTTTACACAGACACATTGTAATTTTTATTTGTCCACACATATAATCAAGTATGTTTGCTTAACTACTACGAAGGACTGGATTTCACTCATGCTAACATTTGTTAATAATTTGACAAAATTTAGCATGTGTATCTATGTAATTTGAACTCTAGCTGTTAGTATATATTTGTGAAGAGTAATTTGCATAATTAATTAATTCCTGTTTGGAGATGGAGATTAAGAAGCCTTATTAGCTCGGGTATTTGTGAAAGGGGAGTAATTTACCATTGTCAACAGTAGGCACAGCTTGACAACAAACTGAAATAGTTTCCAGATTTCAACAAGCAAAGAACTACGCATTCCATCCAATTAAAGGCAAGTAATGCTTTGAGATTAATGAAAATGGAAGCCTTTGAAAAGTGGAGTAAATTCTCCTTTGTAGTGTGTTCTACCTATTAGAAAGTGAATTTCTCAATATTCCAAGAATGACCTTTTTTAAAATACAAAGATACAGTATTATTGAATGGGGTGATAAAAGTAAAATTTGAGCTGAAGATAAATTTATTCAAACAACAAAAACATAGATTTATTCCCTTCTACCAATCTGCATTTGTGTGTGTGTGTGTGTGTGAGAGAGAGAGAGAGAGAGAGAGAGAAAGACAGAGACAGAGAGAGAGTCAGAAAGAGAGACAGAGAAGCATTTGAATATCTGTTACTTTTTCTAAATAATCTAAACTAATGAAAAAAAAACCTTCCTTATAGGCAAAACTTGTAAAACTCACTAACAAATGTCTCATGTAGCAACAGAAATTTTAGGGCTCAGCTGTGGTTGTACGTCGAAGACTACCTGTACTTACGTCCTTTTATAGTTATCTACCATAGTTATAGCATTTATAGGATCCATTAATTGTAAAATTGATTGCAATTTTATGGGTCTTAAATGGATTTTAATTTCTGCACTTTGTCATTTGATATTATAATTTATGTTTACGTTACTCTACCAATATGTTTTTTTTTAAAAAAAAACAATTCTAGTTTACAATGAATTGTTATTAGTTTTAGAAATAAAACAAAATAAAATAAAAAGCAACTTCAAACACTGCACGCAGAGCAAATAGGAAGACAAATCCAGAAATATGAGGAGAAATTGCCTAGTTCTGAGACAGATGATTGATCGAGCTCATCCCTGGCTATATATACTGGCATTTTAAAGAGGAGCTGAATGCTAGGGATTCAACACAGGGCTTTCCAAAACCAAAAACAGGTTTATCAAAGCTTACCTCCGATGAAGTGACTCTGAAAATTTAAGGCTTGCATAAATAAATTCTTTAACCTGGATATAAATCTGAGGCACTGACTGTGACATCGGAAGTTTCTTTGGAAAGCGGTGCTGTGGAAGCAAAACAGATTTTCCATGTGGTACTTTATATATCAAAACAGGTCAAGTAAAAAAGAATCTGATCTCTAATCTAAATTATATTTGGTTGCAACTTAATTACTTAATTCTATTACTGTCTATCTACAGTTTCATACACAGATAGTCCTTGACTTACATTGGTTCATTTAGTGACCATTCAAAGTTACAATGGCACTGGAAAAAGTGACTTATGATGATTTTTCACACGTATGACCATTTTTTACACCGTTGCAGCATCCCCATGGTCACTTGATCAAAATTCAGACACTTGGCAACTGACTCATATTTATGACCGTTGCAATGTCCTGGGGTAATGTAAATCATCTTTTTTGACCTTCTGACCAGCAAAGTCAATGGGGAACCCAAATTCATATAACCACTGTGTTACTAATGTAACAGTTAAGGTGAAAACCATTAAAGAGATACCTGCCTTTATACACTATTAATCAATTTGGCCATTGCACGCGTGATAGGCCAATCCACCCGTCTCCCACCTGTAATTAGCTTTGTTGTTTTTACATCAGGCATGTTGATCAATGCTCCTATTCCTTCCTCCCCTATCGATTAACATGCCTGATGTAAAAACAACAAAGCTAATTACAGGTGGGAGACGGGTGGATGGGCCTATCACACGTGCAATGGCCAAATTGATTAATAGTGTATAAAGGCAGGCATCTCTTTAATGGTTTTTACACTCTGACGATGTTAGCAGTGGCTAACAAAAGCTAAGTAAGCAATATATTTTAAACTTCCGGAGATCGCAATGTCTGTTTCTTCTTTTATAACTACACCTGGAACTTGAATTTTTAGGATAATTCGCATATCACCTGATTATGTATGTAAGTTATGAATTTAACTTGTATATAGTTAGGAAGCTTATTGTTTGCACATTTTGATAATTTCCTCCATTAAAATTTGGAGATGTGGCCACGACTAAGGCTTTAGAGGGATATACATGGCCTGAAGTCCCATGTTATAGATCTCTAAGCTACTATGAAATCTATTGGTTTAGGACACCGTGCAACTCCCACCATTGCAATTTGTGAAGAGTTTGTGTCCCAAAGGTGCTTTTTCAAGAGGCAATTGGACTTTCTGGTTTTTCTTTGAAGCCATTTCACTTCTCATTCAAGAAGCTTCTTCACCTCTGACTGCATGGTAGGGAATGGAAGGATTTATACTCCTTGCAGATAGCTGGTCATTTGCATTCTTTTGATTTGCATTACTTAGGTGATCCTGAGGACACAGATAAACCTCCAGGTGGCCTCAAGGACTCGCTTAAAAAATACGAATGACCAGCTGTCTGTAAGCACGATAAATCCTTCCATTCCCCACCTTCAAGTCAGAATTGAAGAAGCTTCTTCGCTGAGAAGTGAAATGTCTTCAAAAACCAGAAAGTCCAGTTGCCTCTTGAAAAAGCACTATTGAGACAACCATGATCTGAATGACTGAGAATCTTCATAGACATAAAGAGTTTGTGCTTCGTCTGCCACTTGAACTCAACCCATTGTGATTTATTCAACCACTACAGTTAAACAACCATGTGTAAATCAGGTCACCGGAAACAGATCCTGGTTAATGATGAAGATATGATTCAATCAAACTGCAGTTTGCTGCTTTTTTTCAGTTACAATGGTAATCTAGTTTGCCATTATTTAGAAGTAAAAAAAGGTAGCCAGTTCTATGCTGTTCTCCGTCTTGTTCGAACTTATATTCTCTTCTATATATTTCCTATTGTTTTTTTTAATGTAATGGTATTCTTGAAATAATAACCTTGTTTTGTGCATGAAAAAAGGGAGGCAAGCGCCTCTGAATATAATCTACTTTTCTTTAGTTTTAAAAACTAATACGCGGAGTCCTGGGTAGTCTCTAAGCTTGGCTGTTTGCTTGCAGATGTTTCATTAACCAGCTAGATAACTTAATTAGTGCTTTGCCTGCTTTCCGAAGTATCTGATACCCATATATGATTCCAATAGAAGAGAATGTAGGCACACCAGAGTCTCATTCATTATTGGAATTAAAGCCACACAAAAACTAATATGCCATCAAGTTCTCTTACCTTGTCAAGTTCTGGATCTTGAAAAGGAAATTTACTAATCACAAGTTTGTACTCTTCCTCATTTGATACAGGAATTGGACTGTAATTATCCGCTTCAAAAATATCCCTGCAGGATTTAAGGAACTAGTTAGGAACATACAGTGCAAGTACAAAAGACAACGACACAGACGGGCACAATCCAGCCAGGGTTAAGCTTTATTGCCTCGCATTTCTTGCAAAGGCAAAATTATCCATTTGTAAATTGTCAAGAATGTTGGTGAGTTAAAAAGTGCTGTAAAGTATGGCTAGAAAAGGAGGCAAAGAAGTATCATAGCCGCAATTAATTGTTAGTTAACTGTCAATTAATTGTAATTAATTGACAAGAATTCATAATACACCAATCAACAAGTATTTGTGAAGCTACAATAAAGAAGCGGCTTCATAGGGAAATGTAAACTTTTTATACTACACCAAGTTGAAATCCCCACAATACACACACACACACACACACACACACAGAGAGAGAGAGAGAGAGAGAGAGAGAGAGAGAGAGAGAGAGTATGTGTGTGTGAGAGAGAGGGAGGGAGAGAGAGAGAGAGAGAGGGAGGGAGGGAGGGAGGGAAACAGACAGACAAAATAAACGCATGGAATTATCAAATAAATAAAACCTCAAATTTAAATTACGTTCATATACATATCCAGTCTGTCATAAATGTTGATATTTCTAAAGCTTTCTAAATTGCTGTCATTTCAGGAAACATATCATCATTACAAAGATTGGATAATGAAATCTTCAAATATTTAGCCATTCAAAATAAAACCAAAACTGGCTGTTATTTGGAAAACCTTTCTTCTTATCTTGCAATACTCACCTGAACAATGTAGCCCATTTTTTAAGAAGCGTCTCGTTATACTGGTCTCTTATTTCAAATAAAAGATCGAATAGTCTATTGACGTGGAAACCATAACCCTAACAAAACAAAAGTAAAATGAAAAATATTTCAAAGGTGCAAACAGAAGCCAGCATAGGATATTACAAAACTGAGAAGTTTTAAGGCCTGTATCCTTCCTTGTTTTTGCAAGTAAAGGTCAGCATACCACAATCCCTTTTCCCATTCAATAGTCCACTGGGGACTTTCTTTCCTCCTCATTCCTAAAGTGAGCTTGCTCTAATTTCTTTTCTTTTCCACAGCTTCTCATTTATCTCTGGCCTGCTTCATATGGTAATGCTGGAGCTCTTGTGAGGAAGGAAGGAATGGGTACCACTTTCCTTCACCACGCTCTTTATACAACATAGGGGCCAAGTCCTCTACCATGATTATCTGAATACATAAAGAGAAACAGAGGCAGGAGGAGGAGGGGAGGAGAAGGGAAGGGGTTCCATATGAAAAGTCAACCTTCCCCTTCAATTAATATGCTATTATATATTTCTTGCATCAATCTCCCCTGCCATTCCGGCATAAATATCAGCTTGTTCTCTTCCTATCAAATGATGTACAGCAGGTCTGTTCAAAGCACAGCTAGCCCATAAAAAGGTTGTAAACATTTTTAACATAATGTGTGTTTATATACAGTGACTATGTTATATATTTTATATTCAGCCCAAGACAATGCCTCTTCACTCTATGGTGCTCAGGCAAGCCAAAGGGTTATGCAAGCCTAATATGGGCTTATAAGGGACTATTCTACCTTCACCACATTTGAGCATCTATTTGTTTCTTTCTTATAAATTTGATCTACAAGGCCAATTGCAGACAACAAATACTAGACCTGAGGGATGGAGGAAAATGGACTATTACTGGTATCACATACTGAACCCCTGACTGAAGTGCAGAATATATCATAAATAAATATTCAGAATGACCGGGGCTGCAACTCTTAGCATTTTCCTGGAGCTTTGATTTTGCTGAATGGGAATCCAAGCACTGCTTTTCTAACAAAGCTAGAAGATGCCAGGTGAGGATAGCCAAGTCAAATGTTACTGCAAACACAGATCTCTTCTTTGCCATTCTCTTGTCTTTTTTATTTTTATTTTCATGTCTTTTCTGTGTTTGAAGACATTTTTAGTGCATGCTTAATTTTAAGGCAGGCATTTCTTGAATCTAGTTAAATAAGAAAAAGATAGTAAACAGACATTCCATAGCTGAAATGCCAGCATGTTACCAACCTGCAAAGTATCCGCAAAGACAACTATCAGATTCTTCAGCTCCAGAACGAGATCAGGGTCAGTGCAATAGGACTGAAAGTTAAAATATCAGATTGCGTTTAAGAAATTAAGCAAATTGGTGTTTGTCTACTGATGTGTTGCTCATTTTCAACAGCTGTAAAGCTGACTAATGGCTGCATTTCCAACATTAGTGTATGGAAGCTTACAAGCAAAGTATATTGAAAATAGGACTTTCTTCTGATTTATCTTCCTCAGAAATATTTACTTGGTTTTTTTTCCCCTTGTAAACGTTTTGCTTCTCATCCAAGAAGCTTCTTCGGTTCTTCAATGCCAGAACTGAAGAAGCTTCTTGGATGAGAAGCGAAATGTTTTCCAAGGAAAAAACCAAGAATATTCATTGCCTTTTGAAAAGCATCTTTGGAACAACCTTGACCTGAATGATTGAGACTCTCCTTAGACATTCCTCAGAAATAATATGTGAGGACTGTATCTCTGAAGTGTGTATGTATATATATGTGTGTGTGTGTGTGTGTGTGTGTTTGTGTTACAACCCCTGGTATGCCCTTTATTTATTTATCAGCACAAATACAACATATATATATATATATATCCCCCTCATGGCTAGAGACTACCCATAAACTTATCTACTATTAATTTCCCCAATACTCTTCTAATGCCACCCACATTGGCATTTAAATCAATTTGTGAGAAAGTGCTCTACCTCTCATTTTGCTCCCCGTCACTAAATTTCAGATGTAAAATGTTGGCTATTCCAATTTCTTCTTTTGAGTAGAAGCTATAAAAACATTTAAGATAATCGCTGTGTTTCATTAGCGGTGAGGGCACCGACACATTCATGCAGTTTTCTTGGCAATTTACAGATGTGGTTTGCCATTCTCTTCTTACAGAGTGCTGGCTGGGGAATTCTGGGAGTTGAAGTCCACAAGTCTTAAAGTTCCCAAGTTTGGACACTCCTGTCCTAAGAGATGAGTAAAGGGGGCGTGCATAAGCACACCAGCGTGCCTTCCACCCCTGTCCTACTGTCCCCGTTTATTTGTACTCATTTCCTTTGTTCATGTCCATGTTTATACTTATACCTGTTATCTTGTACATGTTTGACAAACTAAATAAAAGAAAAGAAAACATAAAAGAAATAGCCTGGGTTTATGTTAGATAACCATTAGCTTCTATTTACAGATTAACTTTCACAATAAAAGTCCATTGGCTATTAGCAATTTTTGCTATTTTATTCCTTTACAGGAAGAAAATTTGCAAACAAAAAATCAGGAAAAGATCACTTTATGAGACTAAATGACACTTGTTTATAATTCCCCAACCAAAGAACAGCGAATAGGGTCTAGTAGCTAGTGTACAACTCGGTTACAATGGAGAGCTGTCATAAGGCTTTTGCCAGTGAAGTTCACTTTGGAAAAAGGGTTTGGAATTATAATTAGAAACTATTTCCCCGGTGCTATTTTCAATGCTAAACTAATTCACTCTGATCTAATGAAAAGGTCAGTTGAAACTAATTAGGACAGATTGCAATAATAAAGAGCAGATTAACTCTGCATATTCTAAACTGTTCAGACTAAGAATAGTTGGGAAGACCTGGGGAATTGTAACTCAGTGGGAGATTATGCAGATTGCCCAGGGCTGTGACTCAAAGCCTGATACTGCAAGGACAAACAAAGGCTTGATGGGGTCTTCCCCAAATCTGAGCAATTTTTAATTACCAACACCCCTCCCCACCCCCTCCATGTTAGACTTCCATTCTGCACCACCACCACCAGCCTTCCCCACATTCTCCTTCCCTTAAACCTACTCTACGGGGTCTTAAGTAAATAAATTTAATGGGAAGCTTCAAAAAAAAAAAAAAACGGCTCACTCACCGAATGAGTTCTAAGGACAGCAATAATCTTGGAAAGCGCCATGTTCCAAAGTTCATCTGTGTAAGCTCTCGTTATTAATCCTTGGGTTGCGTGTAAAATGTGATCCTCCACGACAAAAAAACTGAACAAGGTAACAAATCGTGGAATTAATGTGATCTTAATGTGAGATATCATTGATAAAGAGCAATAAAGCCCAATGCGCTCTCTTTTCCCCTCCCCCTTTCCTCCTCAGCCCCCAAACATGGAGGCTTTGCTGGCCTTTTGCGCCATTTGCAACTTTGGCGCTTAATTAAAGCGAATGTGTGAAGAAACCCACGCTTCGCCATTTAATTAGGACGAGTATATCTGAGATGCAGTAATAAATGTGGACATTTACCCCTCAAAACGCACCTCAGTGGGAGAGCACATTTTTTGTTCATGCATTCAACACAGCAAGATTGTGGGAAAGCAAGGTAGGACTGTGTCAGACCTGGAAGCCATCTTTTACATTGGGCCTTCAGACCTGTCACATTTTTTACTGTGGGAAACTGGGAAGGGGGATTATATGGAGTATGGGAAATATCTAGTCAAAATAACATTCTTTTCTCAGAGAATCAAGGACACTTTGCCCTGCAGCTGCAGTGGTGTAACTGGGAGGTATCTCCAGTTTTGGATGATGTCTGATTGGATCATGTGATGGACTTGTGGGGGGTGGACTTGAACTTTCTTTTGGGCGGGAAAAACCTGGAAACTTTCAGATTTGGGTTTTCTCAGATGTGCCAATATGACATCTCTAATAAAATGGAACTTTGAGGAAACTCAAGCCTCAGAGTCTTCTTTCATTAGGGGTGTTATTTGGAACTCTGACAGACTGATTGCCTCTAGATTGTGAACTTTATTATATGTCAACAGAAAACCAACAATTGAATATGGGCTGGGCTGTGGTGCATTGAAGACATCTTGGCAATCAATGGATGTTGCATAAATGAGAGATTCCGACGATTGCTATCTAAGAAGAGAGCAATGTTTTTGCTTAATTTTAGATCTATAAGGTGTGTGGTTTCAAGCTATATACCATACAACTTCAGCCTGTAAATTCTGGGATGTTGTAGGGCAGGGGTGTCAAACTCGTGGCCCATGGGCGAGATGAGTCATGTGCTGGCCACCCCCACCCCCAGTTTAGCGAAGGGGGAGGAGAAGTTGCAATATGTCACGTGATGACAAGGTGACGCCACGAGTCTGATACCCCTGTTGTAGTGGAAAAATGATAATTGTCAGCGGGCACTAGAAGGAATATCTCACTAAGGCATCTACAGACTTTATACCCTAAAAATACAATTTTATGTTTAAAAAAAATATTATTAAAAGTTTTGAATAGAACAATAAAAGATAACACAACTTACTTTACTTTATTCATATTTATAGACCGCCCCCTCTCCCAAAAGGGACTCGGGGCGAGTCTAAACTAAAAAAGAAAAGAGAAAAAAGTTCCAGAAAAAAGAAAAATGTATTTAATGTAGTTGCCATCAAAAGATCCAAAGATTTTAATATCTGATAGATCCAGTTCTTTAATACACACAAGATTTACTTTCAAGAAAACTTAATTTATCATACGATGATGGGAGGAGCAAGGGGGAGCAACGGTTTCCATCCCTTGGTATCTTAAAATATCCATTGCTGGTGTTAATATAGCAAAAAAAGCACATGCAAACAAGTTGAAAAGCTATAAGTACAGATAGCAGCTTTACTCACCCTACAATTTGACTGAAGTATCTTCTGTAATCTTCTACTGTTTCATGCTGTAAGAAAAGAACACAATCATTTAACAGAAAGCAATTTGAGAGGTTGTATAAATCTTTTCTTGTTTAAGTACAAGTACCATGTTGGACTGTGGCTGTAGAACTAGTCTTGCTTGTTTCCTCCTCTGTTTTCTATAGTAGCTTTCAAATGTTTCTGCATCACCCTAAACAAAAAATATGCACAGTTTTAAAGACCTGTTTGTTCTCCCAAATATTTTCATGACAAACGTTTCCCCCATATTTCTGAATATGAAAAAACAGTTTTTTTAAAAACTATGGGCTGCTCATAATTTCAAATATATACTGTGCGTATGCATTGTCTGATTCTGTTTTACTACAGGTATTTTATGTTAAAAATACTCCTTTAAATCAATGTTTTTAATATTTATATTACTTTTGGCTTCTAGGATTCACTGGAAAAAAAAAAAAACCAAAGAAATTATTGTTGTCCCCGCGCGCGCTCACATTGCTAACGAATCGGTAGCAAAGGTAAGTGGATTTCAGCTCTGCCTCAGTTGCACATTTCTTGCTTTTCTCGCAATCTCCTTTTCCACAGTAATATGTGACCTGCATATTCCCCTGGGATTTTTTAGGTTAGCTCCTACCCAGTGGTGGGATTCATTTTTTTTTACTACTGGGAGTAGCTTGGTGGGTGTGGCGTGGCTTGGTGGGTGTGGCAAGGGAAAGATAATGCTAAATCCCCACTCCCTCCCCACTCCTGGGGGAAGGTTATTGCAAAATCCCCATTCCCTCCCCATCCCATTAACCTGCTTTCTAGCTCCGTTCTCCTGTGCAGGGCAACTAAAGAAGACCCAGCCGATCAGCTGGGACTCAGGAGGCAGCAATCGATGGTGGGACCAACCAGAAGTAGTATTTGCCAGTTCTCCAAACTACTCAAAATTTCTGCTACCAGTTAGCCAAAACCGGTCAGAACCAGCTGAATATGTCCTACCGGTAACAAGCCTAGTGCTCCTATCTAATCAGTTGCAGAAAAGTATTATAGCATATACCGAGATCTCTGCTTGTTGAGCCTCATAAAAATTGAAAATACTGTACATAAATGCTATTTCAAATTTTATTTTTCCCCACAGTTAAGGGTAATAGAGAGGAACAAGAGTGCAAGAGGAAAGATTACAAACCTAGATCAGAACCAGGAGAGGAACAAAGAGTCGAATACCCTCTCC
Organism: Natrix helvetica; assembly: GCF_964273705.1. Taxonomy (NCBI): domain Eukaryota; kingdom Metazoa; phylum Chordata; class Lepidosauria; order Squamata; family Natricidae; genus Natrix; species Natrix helvetica. The sequence goes on along the minus strand of NC_138551.1, from coordinate 76,291,604 downwards.
TGTCAGAGGCCAAATCTCATTTAAAATATGAACATCATCCTCAATATGACTTAAACTAAGCTAACATGAATCTCATTGTTTTCAGTGAAACTATTCTAAACTTTACTTAGCCTCAGCAAATTTTGTAGAGTTGCAACCAATAACCGTGGCCACTAATTTCTTCTTTTTACCCAGCCTCCTCCGTCTTTACCAAGTTGTTCTGGAAAATTAGGCAACAGTACATGAGGTAACAATGGGAATTATGAAGAGAAGGGAAACTAGGGGAAAACGCTTTCTTTTTCTGCTGGTAAAACAGAGCCTCTAGTGGCTCAGAGGCCCTTGTCTTTACAGAAGGACTCTTTATGAATGAAAACAACAATGCTACAACTAAGCAGACAAGCATTAGCAGCAGGCAATAACTAGGCACATATTCATTATTACACTATATATACACTTCTATGTATATACGAATAAAAGGGTTTCATATATAACATATACGTACCAAAACTGAATAAATATGTAGGCATCTATATACAGGAGAAAAATCTACCAGATCGTGAGCAGTCAAAACCTGTAGAAATGCATCCCCCCACAAAAAAAAGGCAAGAATATAACATCCAATCAGTTATAATACTACAAAGCAAACTTTTAGCATAAATTAAATGAAAGTCAATATTGTCTTTCATGAGCAAAACTTTGTTATGATTAGTTCCATGGTTGTTATGGTAACCAAAGTGGAGAGGTACTTATTCAAAAGGATTACTACTGTGTTCCAGTCCTCCCCAAAGGTGACTTAACCTAACACAGGGGTGTCCAAACTTGGGAACTTTAAGACTTGTGGACTTCAACTCCCAGAATTCAATTCTGGGAGTTGAAGTCCACAAGTCTTAAAGTTCCCAAGTTTGGACACCCCTGACCTAACAAAAGTGGAGGTTGAAAGCTTAACCAAGGGTTAATTAGGGGTCCTTAGTGCTCTCACTGATGATGTTACCTAGTTAGGGTAATTAAATGTCTGCAAGAAAACAAGCAAGTTCAGAGAGCACCAAGGATCCCTTCATGTCAATCCTGAGCTACAAATATTCTCCTTCATTGGCAAGGGCTAATTAGATAAAGAATAAAAAGGGCAATGGTAGTCATAAATAACACAATGATTTAAACAGTACATAAATTATGCATTTTCTCAGTTTATTTTGGGCTGTATAAATTCAACAAAAAATGTTCATGTGTACTAGGTTATGATTTCCTTTACGAATGCAGTAAAATCCATGTTAATAGAAACATCTGTCCTGCTAATAAAGCAAAACATTGCTTTCTTTATTTTCTGCAATTTTGTACTTTTCTGCCATTTCAAATAAGCTCAAGATTCTTTCTAAAGTTATCTCAATCTAGGACAGCTACTACTAGATCAAGTACAATTATTTGACAATTGACAACAGTGAAACTGTTATCCAGGAAGAACAAAATGGAGATAACCTCCTACATTTTCTTTTTTCCCGAGAACAAAGAAAGAGTAGCATAAAATATTCAGCTGAATCAAATTCACACAAACAATATTTATTAAGCCCTGTTGCATTTTGTGCCATGAGCAGTTCTTTTAAAGTTCCATCCTGTATCACAATTTTTCGATATAAACTTCAGGTTTCTGCTTATTTCTCAGTTGAACCTTGGTCTACACCAAACTCAATTTCATTGAGGGCCAAATCAGGGTTGTGTTTGACCTCGGAGGGGGGGGGGATGTCAGAGGCGCCTGTGGCGGCCCGAGCACTCTGCCAGTAAAACCAGGCTCCCAAGCTTCGTTTTCACTGCCAGAGCCACCGCGGGCCAGTCCTTTGCTGTTTCTAGGTTAGCCCCGTGGGCCAGATCTAAGCACCCCGTGGGCCAGATTTAAGCACCCCATGGGCCAGATCCAGTTTGACACCCCTGGTCTACCCCATGCAGTCACCTAAACATAAAAATACAATATAATCCCCTGAAATACCTCCTCTTCGTGTTCTTCTTCGTCTTCTAGAGTTTGCTTTGAAACCATTTCGCTCCTTGCTTCTGCAATTCCATTGCTGCTGATGTATACATTCTTTCCACAACACAGACTGCTCTGCTTCTGAAGAGCGGTATTAAAAGTTTTTTGTTGCTGGGCCTGCATTAGCAAAGCAGAGACAGTCAAGAAAATAATCCATGAGGTCTCTTTTACAGTCCGAAGAAACAAATGCAAGTCATAACAAGGCCAGAGTTGCGGAAGAGGTGGTCTCCTAATACTTTAGCTGGATCCAGCAGATCTCAGCCTTTTTCAAAAGATGGGATGTAGTGTGATAAACTTGCTGTGCAGCTGAAGATAGGATGGAAACAAACGTGGAAGAAGGCTGCTAAACCTTCTTTCAAACCATTTCCATCTGAACCCAACTGAAATGGGGGATGATATAAGGAACGGAAGGAAGAAGTGTGTATGTGTGTATATATATATGTGTGTGTGTGTGTGTGTTGTGTGTGTTGTATTTGTGCTGATAAATAAATAAAGGGAGACTAGTATAGATCTATTTCAAGTTATTTAGCTCTCATCAGCTAGCCATACTCTTGAAATAGATCTATACTAGTCTCCCTTTATTTATTTATCAGCACAAATAAACACAAATATAACAAAGGCAACATTAAAAATATGGTTTTCTGCCTGGATGGTCTCCTGGAGAGAACCGAAAGACAGAAAAGGGAAGCAGTGCGTTCCCTCCCATATTTGGGCATAACAGTATATATATACCTGTGTGTGTGTGTGTGTGTGTCTATGCATGTATGTGTGTATGTATGTGTGTATGTATGTATATATGTATGTATGTGTGTATGTATGTATGTATGTATGTATGTATGTGTATATATATATATGGCACATGAAAGTTTCAGTCCTTGTCTGACAAAACACTCTGGCTCCACCCAACCATATCCACTTTACGGCAAGACAGCAGAAGATACCCTTGGCAAAAGGGCCCAGCATGGTCAAATATGTTTGACAGAGACCCTTAAAAGAGTGTTTATGGGAAGAAGACAAACATCCATCCCAGTCTAGACACACACACACACACACACACGTCCAAGGTTTGGTCACATATCTAGAAATATGCATGAAGGTTTCCAGAATGATTCCACTGGTTTTGTTTTGGCATGAATGTCATTCATCCAGTTTTACCATTTAGAGACAAAACTGTATTCTGCAGTTCAAAATGGGTAGGAAAAGGCTATGTTGCTGCGGAGAAGGCTGTCCCATGGTGTTGGCACATAAGTATTCATAATGTTAATAAGGAGGCTCTTGGATGCTATCAGAGAAAGCTCCCCTGAGAATAGGAACAAAATCTAAATGCGGTTGTTGCAGTCAGGATTTAGTGAATAATATTTTAAAATTGAGCATTTCAGGATGTTTACCTGTTTCATTGCCATTTCACCAATTTTATCTGAATGTTTCCGGATGCTCTCCAGGAAGTCCTTCAGATCTGACATGGAAATCCCTTTAATTTCCTCGCGAAGCTTTGGAAGGTTCCCCATCATGATTTGGCAAAACCGATACTGACTAACTCTAGGGAAGTATATGTTTTCTAGCTGTTCCATTGTTTTTAGAGCAGAATAATATCTGGGGGGAAAAAAACAAGAAACCATCTTTTTTTAAGATGGAAAGGGGAAAAAACATAGCATATTTTTTAAATTAAAAAAAAATTGATAACAGCCTAGATTCCAGATCCTGAATAATCTAGTCTCATATAAGAGTGGAGAAGAAAAGGAGGAAGAAATGGCATTGAATACACTTTGGGGTTGTTGTTTTGAAAATTACTGCTTTTTAAAAATTAAAAACATTTGGGACTTCAAATTTGATTGTGTTTGCTGGGTGAATTCTCCTTCAATCCTTTAAAAAAATATGAATTTAAAATTTTATAAGGATTTTTTTCAGACTATACAGCAAAAGGGTGAATATAGTGCTGATTTTAGAAATTTTTAATTGATTAACAGTTCAGAAGGATTTGAATTAAAGACTTTGAAGTTAATTAAAAAGATTTTTTCCTGTGGGAGATACTTAGGTTTATATCTAAATAACTAATAAGACAACTCTGAAGGTTGGACACTACAGGGCCCTAGAAGGAAATAAATATATCAATGGCTAAGCTAAAGGGTTTTTTTGTTGAATGAGTGAAATACTTAATTATAATGTTATCTGCTATTGTAGAATTGGAATATTTTATTGATGAGAAGCTCCACTGAATAAAATTGAAATTGATCTGAATGTGGATTTAAAAATGATAGCTTATAAAACAAGAGGGAAATAATTGATTTACAAATGATACTGGATGATGATTTGATAATTACAAAAGACATACAAATATCTGAAAAGTGATGTGGATAACTTCTCTACAATGAATTTACAAAATGGACATTGAAATTGTCAAAGATTTCATTAAAAGCGATAGTGAGAATATGAACCACGATATGGATAATTTTTCTTTACTGAAATTGCAAAAGTAACTTCAGAATTTAGACTTCAGGATGCCAACAATTCTGAGAGATATATATATAAGATATAAATGTAAAATGATGGATTTAAAGTGGGTTTAAATGCAGTGATTAAAATGCAGTATTGCAGGTGAACTTTCCTGAGCCCATTAGGACTTTGATCCTGATGGGCTCAAAGCTGACTTAGTCTCTCATCCTTCCAAGGTCAGTAAAATGAGGACCATTGGGAGCAATATGCTGATATTATAAACCACACAGAGAATTATGTAAATAGGTCAAAAAGCTATTGCTATTATTAATGTAATTTTAATATTATTAAGATGGAGTGATAAACCCTTAAAATATTATAGAGAATGGAATGAAACATGGAATGGAATGTTGTTGTTTTTTAAGAGATAGTGTTAAGCTTTTTTAAAAAAGAGATGGTGTTATACTTTAAAGAGATGGTGTTATACTTTAAAAAAGAGATGGTGTTATACTAATTACACTTGCTGCGGAACAAGAGGAAAATCTATTTTCTTTTTTTCTTCGCTTTTTTAGTTTCAATTGCTTTCTTTCATATATATATATATATTTCATATATATATATACACCATGTTTCCCCGAAATTACAACATGTCCTGATAATAAGATCATGCTATATTTTTCCTGTGGGCAAAAATATACGCCCTCCCCCAATAATAAGCCCCCTGGACAACCCCCCCCTCCAGCCAGGCAGAGCGCCACTCACCAACCTAGCGATATCCCAAAAGCGCAAAGCCGTAGGAGCCGGGAGGGAGGGCAAAGGTGCTCACATTGCTTGATGCCTTTGGGATACCACTAGATTGGTGGGTGGCGCTGTGCCCAGCTGGAGCGGGAGGTTGCCAGGCAGCTGCTCTCATGAGCAGCCGCCCGGCAACACCCCTTTGCAGCCGGGCAGAGCACCACTCACTAACCCAGTAATATCCCAAAGGCGCTAAGCCACGTGGTGTTCTGCCCAACTAGAAAGAGAGGTTGCGTGAGCACTTGTTCTGCCTCCAGCTTGCGTGTCTCCCTGCCTCACCATGCCCAACTCTCTCAGCAGGACTGGGCCAGGGCACCGGCGCTGCCCCGCTGCTGGGGCTGCTGCCGCTACCGCCACCACCATGCTCTGAGCATAACCGGCTTCCAAACTCCGTAGATCCACTGCCGAGTCTTCCGGCAGTGGCTGCTCTGGGACTACGCTCTATGGTTGTGGGCTGGCGAGCGTAGTCCCAGAGCGGCCGCTGCCAGAAGACTCGGCAGTGGATCTCCGGAGTTTGGAAGCCGGTTATGCTCGGAGCATGGTGGCGGCAGCAGCGGGGCACCGCCGCCCTGGCCCAGCCCTGCAGGGAGATTGGGCATGATGAGGCAGGGAGGCACGCGAGCTGGAGGCAGAACAAGTGCTCGCGCAACCTCTCTTTCCAGCCGGGCAGAGCGCCACACGGCTTAGCGCCTTTGGGATATTACTGGGTCGGTGAGTGATGCTCTGCCCGGCTGCAAAGGGGGTTTGCCAGGTGGCTGCTCGTGAGTGTGGTCGCTTCAAGGCTGTTGTGTTGTGCTGCTGCAACAGCGCAACACAGCCATTCGCCCATGAGGCTGTGCCCGGTCCTTTGGCAGCCCGTTCGCAAGAGAGCAGCCGCCCGGCAACCCCAAAACAATAAACCCTCCCCCCCATAATAAAGCCCAAGCCATATTTTGTAGGTAAAAAAAAAAAAGACACTGTCGTATTTTCAGGGAAACACGGTATATTTTATATATAAAATTCTCTGTAGAATGTATTAATTTTATTTCTATAACATAATCCTTAATAAGATTATTACCAAAATTATGTTGGTGACATATAAATCCTAAGGGAAACAGAGATTGAAAGACAGCAGGATTAAAAAATAAAATTAGAGAAGGATAAAAGCAAAGCATTTGGCTATGCTATACTCTTTTCCTAGCATATCCAAGCAGCTATTCAACATAATTAAAAATCCTGAATTTTAATACAATAAATACCTGTAGACATTAAATTGTGAGATCAAAGAATGTGACATAGGGTGTATCTCACCAGGAGTTGTTATAATTATATTATATACTACGGTGTATTAAATATATTATGTATAGTTTATTATATACTATATTTTACTATATTATGTAGTACATTAAAAAAATAGAAATAATTATTTGTTTTTTATTTATAGATCCATTATTAATATTTACATATTTATTTAGAACTTGTTTTGAAAGTTGCATGGTATATCAGATGACAACCAAAGACAAATGTTAACCAGTGAGGAAAATATCTATTTTGCTATTTTGATAATGTATTAACTATTTGTTTTGAAATAATAAAACCAAATCAAACAACTGGAATTATAAACCAAATTTAATTATTTCAATTTCATGGATATGACTTAAACGTTTAATTTCTAAAGCCAATGACTAATTCTTGCAAATACTTTATTTTTCCTCATGAGAATTGTTCATTTGTCATGAAAAGCATGGAACAAAGTCAGGAAAGGAATACAATGACCAGACCAAATTCATTAAACGTCCTCACTAAAGTAAGCTTTATTACTCCATCAGTAATTGCAATAGACAAGTGGATGAACCAATTCATTAAAACATTTAGTTGAGTTAAAAACGATTAATTCACCTTCTGACATTCATCTGCTCTTTTAATTTGCTGTACATCTCCAATACTGTAAGAAAAAAAATAAATGTCATAAATTTCACTATAAAATATATAATACAGAATACAGATGCTTTCCAAACGATCAGTTTTGTACGTATATAAATGCATTTTTGAAATTGTGAAAGTTTTACAACCTAAGGACGAAAATGGAAAAGCAGTAAAAATAGGAATTTTAGAAAGTTAATTTAGGCTGATCTCAAAGCATTTTAAAACTTTATTTTAATTCTTTATTGGCCGCCCAACGCCGTGAAAATTACAATGGATTTACAGACAAAAATAGAATACTGCTCTTGGCAGGAACATGTGTTACAGGAAGAGCACATCAGGAAACCAAGGTGTTTTACAGATAATGGTAAAAATGTAATGTTTCTCTATGTAACTAAAACCAAATGTCAGAAAGGGGGATTTGGGAAATATTGTATATAACGATGTTTCAGCTTATCTTTGAAACTTTAGTTCCATGAATGGTGAAATAATATTCAATTACGTGACAACATTGTATCTACAAATGAATATCACCAACAATATTCCGTCTCTGAATATCCTATCAATATCCTGGATATGAATGAACACATTTTAAAAAAAGATAACTGATTTAAATGCATTTAAATATCTCCTTTAAGTCTTTAAGCAACATTTGCTCCAGAAAGTAGTGTGTATCACAAATCAATTTTGTATTAGTTGTGTTGAAATATATCTACATTTAAGATATGAAGTGACATTTAGGTACGCCTATATTTGGCATTTAAGTATTTGTAACTAACCTGGAAGGCACAACTGAAGTTTTTCGACCACGGTCATAATATTCCTCTGCTGAAGTCTACTCTGGATGATTTCCTCTGTCTGAGCTAGCACCTTGAGTATTTTCAAACATATGATGGTTAAATTAGGTGCACTCATGTCATATTCCATAAAACATTTGTTGAATGAATCGGAAAAGCCATTTTCTTACCTCTTTCCCAGCTTCTTGAAGTCTTCTGTTTGTATCAGTAACTTGGACCTTAAAAATGATTTCACCTTTATTAGAAAAATATGCATATAATGCCCTGGTGCAGCTGCTCACCCTTGTAATCAGATCATGCTTCATGAGAAACTTAGAACAAAGAAATGTAAATCCAAATTAACTCTACAGCTTGAACTTGAACTTTCGATCACCAAGGGTTTTTGTTAACTTCAATTAGTTATGACAGTTCTTTCTAACAGATTCAGTGGCAAACTTCTCAATTTTACTTGGGATTTTTGAACTTTGTTTCTATAGGTCTGTCAAACAATTCAAATCACTGACCCAATTGACCACTGGTCCTTCTTTGATAACCTCAATGAGCTCTATGTGTCACTCATTGTCTGCAAGAAATGGTGATTGCATTTTATGGTAATTAAACATTCATACTTTGCTGAATGCAAACACTGGGAGGTTGATTAACATCAAACGTGGATATTGCCAGCCAAGCGACATTTTAATGCTGCAGGTGCAGGCAGTGCTCGACCTCAGAGTTTCCCACATATTAAGTGACTCATTAGGTCATCATAATAAGGGAGCACATTCTAGTTTATTAAAAAACTCATTAAATTCTGAACAAAGATGCTCAATGACCTCATTGAGTCTCTAGTTATATGAATATCCTTTATATAATGCTGTTCTACTCATAACCTCTGGTGAACTATGCTCATTCTGTCTGGGGCACATATTTTTTTTTCTTATAAATGTGCAAAGGGAGCTAAGAGGGACTATTTACTTCTGAGGAAATCTCACAGTATCTTTAAAAAAAAAATCCCAACAATTTCAGCCGCTTTTTGGAGAAACGTCTGCAGGGAAGAGGAAATTTCCATGCCGGATCTGGACACTCAGAAAAAAGTATCTCAAAAATATTTCTCAGCTCACTCGGTCGAGGGGTCCCCAACCGTTGGTCTGTGGACCAGCATGCCAGAGACCGGGCCGCGCAAACAAGCAAAGCTCCATCTCCGAGATGTAGACAGCATGCAAAACCATGCCCCCTCTGGTCCGCGGAAAACCCTTTCTCCTCGAACCGGTCCCCGGTGCCCAAAAGGTTGGCGGGGGGGCACTGAATTAAACAATCTATGATCGTCTTAGCCCAGTGCCTGGAAGCTATGGGGGTCTGGATGGGAACAATCAGCTTCAGCTGAATCCTGGCAAGACTCAGAGGCTCAGAGGCCTGCCAATTCCAGGACGATGTCATTTTTAGTGCTGGATGTGGTTGCACAGACCCAGCCATACCTGGTGCATGATTTGAGGGCCCTCCTGGAATCATGACTCCTGCTCAAACAGCACGTGGCAGTCATGATTAGTTTTAAGTTTAAGTTTTATTAGATTTATAGATTTATAGATTAGGAAGGCCATTACACAACTTCGTATTGCAGAGGTCTTCAAACTTTAAGACTTATGGAGAATTCTGGGAGTTGAAGTCCACGAGGCTTAAAGGTGCCAAGTTTGGGGATCCCTGTCGTATTGTGTGCCAGTTGTGCCCGTTCCTAAATCGGAGAGTATTGCTCGTTGTCGTTTGTGCCCTAGTCACCCTTCTATTGGACTATTGTAATGCGCAGTTCATGCGTCTTCTCTTGAAAAATATCTGGAAGCTTCAGCAGGTTCAAAATGCAACAGCAGAGGCAGTTTGTGTATGCTTCTAGAATACAAATGTTATTATCTGTGCTTCGCGAGCTTCACTGGTTGCCAGTTTGCTTCTGGGTCCAATTCTGGTTTTGACCCATAATCCTCCATAGCATGGGGCAGTTTATCTGAAGAACTGCTGCATGATTGTGGTTAATATCTGCTGTTCTCTCTTTGCCTTGTGATTTTTACTTTTTTAAAATAATGGTTACATGTTGATTGTTTTCAGCTTGTATAATTTTATCGCGCGCTGCCCAGATTCACTTTTTGTGAGACGTATGTCTAATACACATTTAACGTAGAAATAAATCAATGCTTGCTAAAACATTTGCAGCTGATCTACAAAATAATCTTCTACCTAATTGTATTTAATTACAAAAAGTAATTGCAGCATTTTTATGGCATACTATAGTTCTTTTGTCACTATTGTAATGTTTTGAGTCATTATTCACAAGCGTCTAAAGACTATTTTTACTATCACTATTTTACTTTGTAAAAGAACACGTGGCCATGAATCCTGCACCCTAATACTGCACAAAATAACCCTTTGATTATCATTTTTTAAATTATTTTAAAAACTGCAGCTCCTTACCTTTAGTTTCTCTGCATCAGCCCTTACTTTAAGAAGTTCTGTAATGGCATCCACAAATCCTTGATGGTGAAAATTGCACATTTTTTCAATCTCTTTGTCATGATTACGTATGCATCCATCCAATTTCTCCATAAACCTTTGGTGTGCGTTTGGCTGGTCATCATACACAGACCTACCAATGGGTACATACAAACAAAATGCAAACAAAAATTAAAAAATTAATTTAAAAGTCTTCTATGCATGACTTTGCTTGCATTGATTCAGTGGTGGAACTTATCCACCTGTCCACTCATTGTACGTCCAAAATATGTATTGGGGTGGGAGGTGGGGGGCACCATTACAGGGAAAAATCAATCTTCAAAGTTTCCTTTAAATTACTGGTATTTTTATGCCTGTAACTCAGAAATCAGTCATTCTGTTAGTGCCCTCTAGTGGACAAAACCTAACATTACCCAAATCTGCATTCATGGGTAAGTAAAAAAAAAAATCCAAAACCAAGATTAGCAGCTTTTTTAAAGAACGTATTTACGTGTTTCCGCTTTGAATACAGTGATACAAACTCTAACAGGTGTTCATTCCAAACAAACTCAGGATATCTTGATCAAGATTCCCACCCCAAAGAGACCAAATTAAAGATTTCAGAATGATATTTTCAGCTCTTGTTATCCTTGCCAGGGCCATTTCTTTACAGGTCTGCTGCAGGAGTTTAGTATTTGTAAGTTCCATTGGGGTTTTTTTTTTCTGTTTCTACAAGCACAAAATTTATAAATATCTAAGTTGATAAATGCTATTGGCCCTGATGCAAGGGGAGGTAATCTGACTGCCCCCCCCCACCCCGTTTAGACATACACATTTTATAAGAGCACATATACATGCCCGTAAGTGGTGGGATTCAAAAACATTCTTTACTACCAGTTCTGTGGGCGTGGCTTGGTGGGCGTGGCGTGGCTTTGGTGGGCATGGCACTTGGAAGGATACTGTAAAATCTCCATTCCCTCCCCACTCCAGGGGAAGGTTACTGCAAAATCCCCATTTCCTCCCGATCAGCTGGGACTCGGGAGGCAGAGAATAGATGGGGGCGGGGCTAGTATTTACCGGTTCTCCAAACTATTCAAAATTTCCGCTACTGGTTCTCCAGAACTTGTCTGAACCTGCTGAAAACCACCTCTGATGTCCTTCTTACATGCTACCGTAGCTTGAGAATATCTGCCTGTCCCATCATATTAGATAAGACAGGCCCCTCCAGGTTCCATCAGGTCCCTTCCCTGGAATCTTGCTAGGCCATCAACATTCTGACAACTGCCTCATCTTGCAGCGATTCCAGCAGCTCCAAGTGCATTGCTCAGCCTCCTGCTCTATTGTGATGGCAAGCAAGGAGAAGCGGGCTGGTGGCTATACAGGGTCCTGGATTGGGTTTTTGGAGCCACCACGAGTTGTCAGGCAGTTGTCAGGACATGGATGACTTGGCTGCACGGCCCTCAGCTAAGCTGGAGCGGGAGGTGGGAGGGGCGGGGACAGCTCTGCCTCCCTGGCCTTATTTTGTCCTCCCCCCATTGCCTCGTTTTGTCTTCCACCCCCACCACTTTATTTCGTCCGCCACTCCCACCACCTCATTTTGTTCTCCACCCCATTTTGTCCTCCACCCTGTTTTGTCCGCTACCTCTCCACCGCCTCATTTTGTCCGTCACCCCCACAACCTTGTTTTATTCTCCAGGCCCACCCCCACCCTCGCTTGAGTTTTATGGCTGTGCCTCGCCCCACCTCATACAACCAGACAGTGGGTGGGGCTTAACTAGGCCTTATTTTTGGGTAGGGTTCTTTTAGGTGCAGGCGTGAAAATCCGGCTTGTTTTGGGGGTAGGCTGTATTTTCAGGAAAACATGGTAGTAGGGTCTTGGATGTCCCTACCTGATGGAACCCTCTTGGTGATCTGGCAGGCTCACATTCCCTCCGCCTTCCAGAAGGCCATCTTGAGTTGGGCTTTTTACCCAGGCACTGGATAGAGTCAAGATGTCTGGAGTTGATTGTGAGGATTTCCAAAGAAAAGACTGAGGTGCCAGGTTTTGGTTTGGTTTTATACTTTATGGGTTTTATTGATCTGGGTTTTATTGTTGTTGTGAACCCCCACCCCAGTAGATTGGCATACATATCTTCTAACTAACTAAATAACTAAAAGCACAAGAAAACCAGAACAGACCTAGAGCAGTGTAGAATAATAACAACAACAAAGTGAAGTGTCACAAGTGCATCTGGAAAGCATTTATAGAGGTTATTCTAGAACCAGCCAACACCAAAGCAATGGCATGCAGTCACATGTCAAAATAATAGGGGTCAAATACATATTAAGAGGACAGGTAAGTTATGTCTAGAAATAAAAAATGTCAGCAATAATAAAAGCAAACAGCATTTGTTTGCTAGAATTGCTATCTTCTTGTTTTGACATTTCGATCCTTGCTACTTTAATTCATTACCCCCCCCCCCAAAAAAAAATCTGGCACCTTCTTACCAACCCACAGAAATGCCAGTTTGGGGAGGGCTGATTATACCATTGCATTCCTAATTTTTAAAAGCTATTAGTTTACATTTTTATAAATTTAAAAAAAATCAAGGCCTTGTACTCAAAAACAGTTTTTTGTTGCATACTTTTATGTTAATATATAAATACATTTTCACTTGCTAAATGTTTAGTTTGTACCGCTTTCTTTCAACTACAACTGTTTGAAAGTCTTGGTATGTTCTAAGTTCTGTCTATTCCACCCCATCCTATTTTTCTTCTTCATTTTTAAACTCTTACATCTGAGAGCCATTATAATATTTTGTTTCAAGCAAGGAGATTCCAGTTTAAGTCCCCAGTAGAGTGGATGGGGCTCATAAAAACTGCCTGACCCAATTTATCTTAAATGGCTGATATTCTGGGGTTATGATGCCTTCAGTTCTCAGACAGAAATATCATAAAAATGAAACAAGCATTCATTAAATAAATCATCCTGACATCTGCAGTGCCTTTTGGAGGATAATATTTTTTTGAGGAAAGCATATTTTAAACCCTTTCAATTTTCCCAAACCATGTATGACTTCCCTCTCCAGCTACCTAAGCTTTTTGGCAGTAGCTGTTCCTTCATAGGAATTAATTTCTTATTAAGCCAAGTATGGAGTATCTAATTTTATTGGAAAATAGGATGCTATAGGCTAGAAAACAAACATATTCTAAACATATTTTGGTGAAAAGCCAGCATAGAGAGTAATAAAAAGAAAAAAGTGAGTGTTTTTTTGGTCACCAAAATCATGTTTTTAACCTGTAGGTCCTTATAAACATCAAAATGTGAAAGTTTTAACAAAATGTGTCTTAAAGGCTGCAGTGTATAATATACACACACTGTTTCACAAGCTATTAGCAATTCAGCATGAAAACAGAACAAATTTAAACTACCTAAAAAAAATATTTTCTCTATGTTGTATGGAAACAGTGCCACCTTGTGGAAAATAACATTTTCATTCGTTTTGCCTTTATATTTAATTTTACCCCATTGTTTCACTGTGCGCCTCGGCTTTTATTACTGTATCTTGCAGATCCTTTGTATTTTTGGCTATCAGAGTAGTTAGTATCAACTGCATAACACAAATTATAGATGTTTCTTCCAGCGTCCTTTGATATATATTCAGTATATAAGTTGAATGACTAAGGAGAGAATCTCACTCCTTTGCCAACCTGGAGTCAGTCTGTTTTGCCATGCTCATACGTAGTGTAGTTTCCTGACATGTATATATGTTTCATGCGTGGACAATGAAATGTTTTGGGACTGCCATTTTTTGGCATTGGTGAAGCACATACTGTCTGCTGTATTGTTTGATTTTCTAAATTACCCAGCACCTATCAGCAATAAAATGTTTCTCAGTCTTACATAAGATCAGCTTATAAAATATCTGGATCCTAAGCATTATTTTGCTGGCATATAAAACTATGGATCAGTGGTGGGTTGCTAATTTTTTTACTACCAGCGTGGGTGTGCTCCTGCATGCGCAGTTAAATCTCTCTCGCGCACTCTCTCTTTCTCTCTCGTTTTCCCTCCTCCTCTCTCTCCTTTCCTCTCCCTCTCTTCTCTCTCCCTTACTTAGAACCTTTTTGCTGATTCCTTTTCTTTTGCTTACCCTATTACTGCAATCTTGGAGCTGAGTAGCCTTAACAAACCCAATGAATAATTAAATATTTATTTCTTTTTGGTGCCAAATCAGCTACGTTCAACAGATCAGGAAATTGACATGAATGGATTTCTATTTCATTTTACCTCTGGGGCTAGAATCCTGAAGAGGCTTAAGTCAAATCAACCAGAGTAAATGTTCTCTTCCTGGTCGGTGGCCAGCAACAGAATACAATGAGGCAGCCATACAACTCACACGTCAAAATGAGTCAAAAACAGAAAATCAAATGCAAATTTGCACGCAATTCTCAGAACCTGAAATCAAATGGTTATAGTGTTGCAATAATTCTGTTCATACAACATATTGCATTTTGCCCAATTGTTTTAGGTATTTACCAGCACAAAAATCTAAATGTGAAAAGCAGCCTAATATTTATATGTAATCGGGCTTGAATAATCACAGGTAGACCCCCCCACTTTCTCCTCTCTTTGCCTCTATAAAAAAGAAGAGGGCACCTTAGGCTGAAAAGAACAGTAACTACTAAAAAGAGTGAATGGAGAAAGGGACATGTTGTGAATGAAGTCTACGTGCTAGCTAGACATTCACAAAACTACAGCGTGCTTGCCAGGTGCAAAATATATTATTTCCTTGAACAGAGATGCTCTGTCATTTATAGAAAACTAGTGTTCCCAAGCTTCTTCCTTTGCTGGAAGGGAGGGAAAAAAGGATTTCAACATTTAAAATTAGAGTCCCGAACTCTAAAGGGATCAAGACTAGCATATATAAAGGATAGCTTCATTTCCCACAGTTATTGGCTAAAGTTTCGTGCCTGCAAGAAATTTGAAGTGTTCAGGTAACTGAAGCAAATGAGGTCCTTGCTTCAGAAACTGTGATTTCTCTAAAATTAGGAAACATATAGGAAGGAACTGCATTGGGTTTAATTTCTGTTTTCTGTGTCATGCACCATTGCCTTAACATTCAGCTAGTGAACCAGGAGTAATTTCAACCTTCCATACTTCCAGTAATTCTATACTTCAGGCTGAGCATGAAGATATTACT
The DNA here is from genome assembly GCF_964273705.1 of Natrix helvetica. Classification (NCBI taxonomy): domain Eukaryota; kingdom Metazoa; phylum Chordata; class Lepidosauria; order Squamata; family Natricidae; genus Natrix; species Natrix helvetica. Next base: position 76,276,047 of record NC_138551.1, on the reverse strand, counting down.
ATTATTATTACTAGACCTGCAGTAATGTATATTCTGCTTCAATCTCACTAGTGGTTTTTTTAAAAAAATAGCAGATCACCGCCCTCTTGTGGTCTGGCTGGAATACTGCATTTCCTTTGGAATTTTTTGAAAGTTTTTATGTACAGCAATCTGAAAAACAAGGTGAAATTCAAAAAGCATGGTAATATTGAAAGTTAAAGGTTTTTTAAAATATTTTGCCTTTTAAAAAATAACCTTTTCATTTTCTTCATCTCTCATGAGTAACTTATTGGTTGGCAGGGGCTATTTATCTATGGCCGTCCAATTTGCAAACAATGACTCTGGACACCTAACATCTATCAGAATCCATGTATGCTAATAGACACAAACACACACACCTTAATAAAATATATGCATTTTGTATTTATTCCAATTTATCACTTTCTATAAGAGCTAAAGCTATCTTATCTGTTATTTATGAACAAATCTTTAAAATCTCATTATATAGAACTAGGCCAAAAAAGGTTAAATAAATCTACTTTATAGTCCTTCCATTTATTTTTTAAAGTTTGGTTTTTAATCCTTCCAACAATGACCCAGTAGTTGATTTCTTCTTTTTGTCTCCTCTCAGAAATTTCTTCACTAATTTAGCATGCCTCTTTTGTAAGAAAGCTTTTCCAAGTTATTCACCTAATTTATCTGAATGTCCACTTTATTTATTTAGCTATCAGCAGATCTCATTTACTTAAACTATTGTGATATCTTATTCACATTACTCTCATTGTCAGGTATTTTCAAGCCTATTTTCAAATCCACATACAACTCAGTCTTAGGTTCAATTTTAACCAATAAAATCTGTTCCTTTTCTGCAGCTCTAATTAAATCCATGTCTATACAGGTATTCCTGGGTATATCAGGACTTGCCAATTTCTGTAGAAGATAACAAAGTGCAATAGAAAAAGAGAGAGAGAGATTGATCCTATATAATCAGTGTAATTTTTGACTCCCTGGGAAGGGGGAAAAAACTTTTACCCTCATTTCTACTACTATTTACAGAAGCAGGACCTGTACTTTAAGAAAATGATTTGAAGATATATCTAATCCAATATACCTAGATAGCACTAGAAATCATACATCAAACTAGACTTAAATGTGGAAATCAATACAGCTATGTGTCAAATCAATTCAGTTTGGCCTCAGCTGATTTAAAAACAGCCAATTTGGTACAGTGAAGTAGCTGTTTAGATTATATGACTTGAATCCAATGAATAAAAAGCAAAACAAAACACCAGTAACTCATTTTTGTGCAGAATTACATGTTGGTGGCAACATCTTCTCTATTGCTTTAGCATAATAAAATTCCAGATACATAGGTACAGTCCACGGCTTTTTGACTTGGCAGAGGAAGAGATGAGTTAATTCCTTTTTATTGTTCAGCAGACAATGTGTATGGAGCCTACCTACAGATATTATACAGATGTCAAAAGACAGTGGGATCAGCTACGCACATTTTAAAAAATAACTTTGAAGTCTTCAGATCTTGAACAAGCATCCCACCTCTCTGGTATTCATGTAAGTAACTCTGGAAAAGGTGCTGCTGCTTTAAAAATTACATTAACTTTGATAACTGCATTCCTTAAAGCAATGGTGGTTTTGACACCCCCCCCCCACTTTTCAAGCTTTTTTTTCATAAGCCTGAAAAAGTGTCAGCTGTTTTAAAGAACAGAAGAGACGGCATATAGACTCTCAATGAGGTCTACCACTCTTTTTCTCAAACACTTTTGAAGTTTGCACCACTCTAGTATTCAGGGAGGTTTTGAAACTATCCTCCTTAAAATTATGATTTATTTTTAAACATGAAAGTATCTATATAACTTTTATGAGATAGGCAAGATGCAGCAAATACTCTCTTCAAAGGACCTGGGACTAGAAAGCCTCTGGGGAATCATTTCTGAAGGTTAGAAGATGCATCTGAAAGACACTCATTTCAACCGTTCTCCTCCCTATTCTCTGGAATTTTACAGAGAACTGAAAGCTAACAGTAATAGAAGATTTGAGTTTTCCTTTTTCTTTTTGACAAACTTTGGTTGCATTTTATTCACTGGTTACTGTAACTCAAGGCCTGAACGCAGCCTTTCCCTTGATTTGAAAAGTGTGGTTCTGTGGCTTTACATTATATGTGAAACCATCCATTTTGGCATGTTCAATGAAGTTAAGCCAAAGCATTATAGGTAGTCCTCGACTTACAGCTATTCATTTAACGACTGTTTGAAGTTACAAAAGCACTAAAGGTAATAGCAATAGCACTTACACTTATATACCTCTTCACAGTGCTTTACAGCCCTCCATAAGCGGTTTACGAAGTCGGCAACTTTCCCCCAACAATCTGGATTCTCACTTTACCTTGGAAGGATGGAAGACTGAGCCATAAATACCAAGCCCTTTGCCAAGTGTCTGGATTTTGATCACATGGCCATAAGGATGCTGCAATGGTTATAAGTATGAAAGAAGCATTCATCAGTGGCTTTTTTGAGTGCCATTTTAACTTCAAACAGTCACTAAACGAATGGCTGTAAATCCAGGACTACCTGTATATGCATGAGAGAATTAAATATCTCTAGCTATCACAAACGTTTTCAAAATTAACTAAATGAATAAAACCAATAAACGTAGCAAACTATGAAGACAGGTTCAGATCATCTCCCCAAAATGCCACTGAATTTTAAATATGCAAGACAACACATGCAAAAGCCAATGTTCAACATCAAGACAATCACCAAGCTCAGATTCAAATCAAACCAAATCTTTATTGTTCAATGCACATCATGTGTACAATGAAATGGAATGAGCCTCCCTTGGTGCAGCCCAGGGGTGGGTTCTGGTCGGCTTTACTGCTGGTTCACTCATGCGCGCGCTGGGTGCCCGCTGGGCGCACATGCACAATTCAATTAAAATTATTTTGCGTATATGCAGAACTCCAAAACAAGATGGCGGCAGCAGCAGCAACCAGGGAACCGGTTTGTGGGCAGGGCAGGCCTGGAATCGGCAGCGATCCAGGCTGCCATACCACTATTGGTTCGGCCAAACCAGGCCGAACCGGTAGGAACCCACCCCTGGTGCAGTCCGCCGGAAAAACCATAGAATACATCTCAATAACTCAATAAACAAAAGAAAAAGAAATCCCTAAGCCCAAATAAGTAATAACTAGTATACATTCCCACATACATATATGCATATAACACTACATTACATGTTGCACGTTATGCTGGCCCTGCAAGCGTAAATATTCATTATTTGCGATTGTGTTATCAAAGACAAATATGAAATAATGGGACATACCATAAGTTCCACATTCCCATGGTATTTCAAGAAGTTTTGTCAGTCACTTTGACTACGGTTCTCATATTCACACATATAATAATTTATTAAACTTGTATGTCACCCCATGCCCAACAAGTCTAGCCAGCTCACAACCAAGACATTACAATACAATCAACAAAACATCAAAGATAAAAGATGCCAAGCACAATGAAGTCTCGCTCTCCCTTGATAAAGCCACAGACTTCTGATGCTAGTACTGTATTCTCTGCAACTTTGAGCTTTTTAAAAAATATGATCATTTCAAATGCTTCATAAAATAATGGCCAGGTGTTTCCTGCTATCCATCAGCTTTTTTTTTTTAAAAGGACATATTCTTAATTCTGTAACAGGTTTTATATGTGCAGCCTTTATCTGCGATCCCCCTCATCCCATCCCTTGTTTGTTGTTTTTTTAATCACTTTGTTCTATTTAGAAGATTACCACACGCAGAAAGAATGGCATTCGCTTAAATTCTGCAAACGGGGAAAGAATGTATAAATCTTAGTTCTTTATACTTGACTTGTCACTTTTTCCTGTATGTGCAATTTCTGTGAATTGTTCTCACTAATAGTATCCTGTTTCTACAAGCAGGAAGGGCTGAGTACAGTTTGTTAGTTAACATTGCTTCCTATAACCAGGGTCAATATTCTGTAATAGTGACATTAGAGCAGTTATTGTTCAGTCTGGATAATCTGTGTATCTCACTGATAGTTGTTAATGGACATCCTTTGTAGTGTAACGTCAGCTGATAATCAGTAAACCCAGATTTGCAATGGACTTCCTCCTTCCTGTTTTTACAGTGGCAGGCAAGGAGATGCCTCTTCCTGCCAAGCTTTTGTGCTCCTTACCAATTTATACAATAAGCACTTTTTTTCCCTAAAAAGCAATTAATGTTTTTTTTAAGTTTTCATTTTTCAGCTACTTGTGTCACATTAAATGAAGACGTTGTGAATATTCCAATGAAGCTATGCCTTCAAAAGAGTTCTGAAAACCACTCTGTTAAAAAGTGATATTTCACTCTGTTTTAAGTAGAGTGAAAGGTTTAAGATTAAATTAGACATTTAAGCATTTTCTTTTATTCATATATATGTGTGTGTGTGTGTGCGCGCGTGTGTACGTACATATATACATATACATATACATATACATATACATATACATATACATATACATATACATATACATATACATATACATATACATATACATATACATATACATATACATATACATATATATGCTGGTTTTGTTGCATTCAGGTCTTTTCCCACGTAAGATTGAGATTGTGTTGGCAACGTTTCAGCGAGGTCTCACTCGCCATCTTCAGGCTGGTGTGAGTGAGACTTCACTGAAACGTTGCCAAGACAATCTCAAATTTACACGGGAAAAGACCCGAATACAACAAAACCAGCATACCTACACCCGTGAAAATCTATGAAAACATACATACATACATACATACATACATACATACATACATACATACAAACAAACAAACAAACACACATACACACACTTTCCATTATTCCCACCGCTGGGATAAATCTGAATTATAGGTTAAATCCAAGGATGGAATAGATCACTGCTAGAAATATCTCCCTCCCATCCATACCCCAAAATTTCTTGAAGGAAATTAGCCCTGTTTCTTTGTGTTTTTCATTGTGAAGTTAACAGAGAAATGGTGCTGGGCTTGAAACAGAAATTTAAACTACAACTTCCATAATCCCATAATCCCACTGATTTTACTGCTTGGGCTACTAGTATAGTGTGAGATTCTGTAGTGTTGTACTTCAAATGTTGTTAAAATAGAATGTCTTCCACCAGATATTATATGTGCTTGCAAATGGCCACACTATACCGCTTGATGCGCTGGAAATTGTGTCTTATAAAACAAAACAAAATATCTTTGCTGCCCTAGGACTTATCAAATGTTTTCAACTACAGTCCTCCTGATCTCCAACAGCTGAAATAATACAAACTTTAATCCAACATACAATAAATTGGAATGCACTGGAAATTTTGAAGACCTGAAGTCACAAGAGAAGCCAGTACAGTCAGTTTTCAATTCTATGGCAGGCACAAGATAGAATCAAAAGCAGCAAAAAAAAAAGTATGATGTGCAAGAAAAGACCCTTTTTCAACTTTATGTCTTATCGATACATGGACATTGATGCCTAGAATCATTTCATTGGGCAAAATTAAAATAACTTTAAAATAATTTCTAAATGTTTCCAGTTGGCCTCATTTTGACCCAGAGGCCTCCATCCAGAATCATCTTCTGTTCTGTATTATATAGTCAGATTATAATGTTGAAAGTAAGAATGCTCAGAAGATTATTTTCTACTTCAAAGCCACCTGTGTGATCCTGGTTGGCTCATAATCCTTAGCAAGAAACAAGGGAAATTGTCATCTGAATGCACTTTGGGGGGGGGGGGGGGAGGAGGTAAAGCAATTTTATTTTTCAAAAATTGTTGTAGGCTACGTGGAACATTTTGGAAAAAATGTGTATCTGTTGACTATTTCATAATACCAATTTCGTTGTATTTAAGTACAATGACAATAAAGATTACACTTATAATAGAAAATGAGAGTTATCTATTTCTCTTTGATTGGATTAGCAAGCATTTTTGTCCTAACTTTCAATTCAGGTTTGCCAATTCAGGTTTGCCAAAACTTTGCCAATTAGGTCCTCATCAGAAGTGCCAAAATAAAATTCCCTTTTTTATTCTGTGCCCTGACTCCCCATCTTTGTTCTTCCTCATCATACTGGTGTCTGTTTTTTTTTTTAAATGTATGTCTTAATATAAATTGACTGTTTGACCACTAGATAGGAGCCAAGAATCAGAGGGCTTTCTGATGATGTCTGCAGTGATAGGCAAAGTGTTTGATACGGACCATTAACTCGAATGCTTGCTTGACCGCTTACTAGGTCAACCATACAATGAATCAAACATAAGCAGAAGTTTTAAAAGACTTTCTAGACACAAGTTTTATAGTGTTCTTATAACTGGGGACAATGTAGTGTCCTTATTATAGTCAAAAGAGGACTGAAGGAGTTGTCCCACAGGAAAAAGAGAGAACCAACTAGAGCAGTGGTGGGATTCAATTTTTTTTACTACCAGTTCTGTGGGGTAGCTTCGGGGCGTGGTGTGGCTTTGTGGGTGTGGCAGGGGAAGTACACTGCAAAATCCCCATTCCCTCCCCACTCCTGGGGGAAGGTTACTGCAAAAAAACCCATTCCAGCTCTGTTCTCCTGTTCAGGGCAACAAAAGAAGATCAGCTGGGAGGCTGGGAGCCAGCAGGGGCGGGGCCAGCCTATTTGCTGGTTCTCCAAACTACTCAAAATTTCCACTACCGGTTCTTCAGAACCTGACAGAACTGGCTGAATACCACCTCTGAACTAGATGCACAGGATTACCAGCCTGGAATATACAATTTCAAACTACTTTTCCAAGATTCATCATGTATTGCACTGCATGTAGCATCTTAAGACAAGATATTAGAAAAAACACCACTTTCCAGAGCACACCGGCTTAAATCACCTTTCAGCTGCCTCACCTGTGAGAGTATCTTGATATCTGTTCACAAAACACATTACAGGTGGAGCAAAGATAGAATTGTTTTTAAATCTACATTTCCTATTTAACTATCTAAAATTCAAATTTGTACAGCAGCTTTCCTTAAAACTGATGCTATCCAGCAATGATGGGTTAAATTTTGGGCATTTCGACTAATCCAGCACTCTGAGAGGGAATTAGATTAGAAAAGGCTGCTATGAAATATCATTTCCTGTAACCATTTGCTGAGCAAACAGTTTGTGGTGGATTTTGGAAGGTGTGCCAAAAAGAGGACTGTGTTGTATTAATGTTGTGTCATCCAATTGTAATACTAATCTTAACAGCTATATAAATTAATTAACAAGCACTCCCATCAAGATTTAGCGCAACTGATGAAACGACAGTGAAATGATCTCTTTGGATATCATGCACATGTTTAGGCAAGTCACTCCCAGGTGCTCTGTGGGCAGCGCATTAATCTTGTTTAAACTTGCTACACTTGATCACCAAAACTATGCAGTTCCCATTTTAAAGTAAATGGTTACACCTAAAATTTGGTATAGCATCTATTTGGACCATTTTAATATTTCTAAATATCCTGATGCCACGAAACCTATACTAATAATCGTAGCTGTTTAAAATAATCACTATATGCCCTACAATTAATTATTAAACCAGCATAGTGAAAAATGTATGCATAATTCACAGCAAAAAAGAAATCAACCGATAATTGCTAAAGCAGAAGGGGCAGTATCATTGATTGGGGCTGTATACGTAAATTAGATATATTTAGTACACTCCTGATATGGATATTCTGACGTCAAGTTTTGCTAACATACTATGGGGAAGGCAGTTTGGAGATACAACTATATAGATAGAAATGTTTAAAATAAATAAAACTTTATGTACCCATTCTTGATCTATTAGGGTTTTTTTCTGTAGAAACTTCAAAGTTTTTGAATAGTGCTATTTTTTTTTTAAATTACCCTAATCTGACAATAACATTTACATTTTCTCCTCTGATGTTCTCCCTAATCTATTTCAAATTTTGCATTGGTGAAGTAACTGGTGTGTGGTGTGCATATTTATATACACAGAGGTCAAGTGTGAAATTCATTTTCGTACTGAAACACTGCACACTCTTGAAGAACCATGTTTAATCTATAAAAGCAGCTTTTAGCAGACTGCTGATTTAAGCATACTGAAGGAAATCTGGAAGATTGACATTCTTAAAGATGTAAAAATAGTGTTGCATTAGGCACTACTACCGTAATATGTGCTCAATGAGCAGAGGAATAACTGAACATTGGTTCAAATTCATGTTTCCCAAAGAGAATGAAGGGACATGTTTCTTGGTATGCTAATACATTGTTTCTCAATCCCAGCAACTTTCAGCTGGCTGGGGAATTGAGGTCCACACATCTTAAAAGCTGCCAGTGTTGAGAAACTTTGCTTTAGCACTTACCGAGAGGGGGAAACTTCCCAGAGCAGGAGGATATATAGAATTAAGAGTTGGTTAGCAGGAAAAATTACATGGGGGAAAAAAGCTTACAATCACATAAGTACAACATCTTACAAACATGGGAGAACTCCTATGTACTTAGTGCTATAACAAATTAACAAATTTAGACAAGGAGAATGAAGGGATATTTCTAGGTAAATGGGATACAACTAAATAGTTAATTCTCCACTTACCTAGAACCAATGGTGGGTTTCTATTTTTTTTACTATCGGTTTGCTCGTGTGCGCGCATGCGCAGAAGCATCCAGGTGGGTGGGTGGAGCCTCCCACCATCGCCACTACCAGTTCGCCCGATCCAGGCCGATCCAGGAGCAACCCACCTCTGCCTAGGACATAGTTGGAACTGATAGCTCTAAAAACAGAGATTGCCTCTACCGCAAGCCATAGATGTTTGAAACTGTAGAAGACTAATTTAAGTAAAGTTACAGACCGTGAAACTCCATTATATTCTCATAGTAAAAATGTTAGGACAAAAAGAGCAGAAACTTCTATAACAATAATTGTTTAAAATGTAACCTTTAAGCAATCTTTCTCTGAAAAACAGAGCTTAATCGATCCTTTTACAAGTCCACCACTCAAAGTATATGCTAGGATTCCTTTAGGAGGTTTGTATGTGTGGATGGAAAATAGGAATATGTAAATTGGATCTTAGATCTTTGTTATTTCAGGTCCCTTATAGTTAGCGTACTCCAATGCTTGCATAAAGCAATTCTGATTGTTCCCAACAGAATTTATTCACTTACAATCAGTAGTTTTTCCCAGCTTGATGCTCTAAATCAGTGTTTCTCAAACTTGGCGACTTTAAGTCCTGTGGACTTCAACTCCCAGAATTCCCCAGCCAGCTATGCTGGCTGGGGGATTCTGGGAGTTGAAGTCCACAGGACTTAAAGTCGCCAAGTTTGAGAAACACTGCTCTAAATGCTGGCTATGAATAATGAAAGTTGACAGATTAGGAAAGATTAATGTAAGAAAGTGCAACCTTGGTTCTAATTTTAGAGAGAAAACAATAAGAAAACATTCTTGGAATACTGCATGGTTTGCTAAATAAAATAGTTATTTCCTAATTATATTACTAGCTGCATCTATTTGCGAATTGCTTTACATCCACAGCTAAAGTTTTCCTACCAAGTTGAAAAAAAAGTGCTTCATTATATTTTGCAAGAACTACAGGGAAATAACACATTAACAACATCCCCCAAGGCTGTTACAAATTGCTAGACTTCAAAACAAATTGCCGGGTACAAATCAACTTAACGTACGGTTATTCCTCTCACTGTAAAAGCAAAAAATGTTGACTCAGTTTACACTACTACGTACTACCACTATCCAAAATGTGATTTGTTTAATGTTGACTTAGCACTCAACTACTCTGGTTTGTAGACCGTGGTTTATAGCCGAGTGTGTTGTGTGAACTGGGACAATTGTGGCTTATTCAACAAACATGACCAACAAACTATTATGATATATGACGGAGGACACTTCAGAAACTCAATGAATACTCAAACTTCACCAACAGGTCTCACATGTCAATGTCATTCTGTATTGTGAAAGAAAAAAATTTCAGAATGTTAAGACATCACCCACATAATTTGCATACACGAATATCACAAGATGTGTTTATAATCAGAAAAAAAGCACACCCATGCCAACATCTACACAGAGAATGACATATACATGTAATTAAAGCAGGCATTGCCTTAGTTCCTCCTTCTGGAATAACCTGTAGTGAGTCCAACTCCAATTTGAAATATATGCACCTAGGGAAAGTGCCTTGAATTATTGTAAGATTAAATTAGTCCCTATACAGTGGACATACACTCTTCAAAACTAAAGTCTTCTTTGAGTTAAGCTTAATTTCTGTTGACTTCATATTTAATCATGTTCCAGGTTTTAAACATGGGTTTCACAGAGTTTGGGATAGTAATTTAAGAGTAATTGTATATTTAAGCATCATTTGGTAGCCACAGGAGACCAGGAACAACAGGCCTGACAAGCTCAAAATTCCAAATTAGTACATGCGTAAATTGGCTGTACCCAATATAAGAATCAAGCATCATCATTATCATTAGTTCTTTACTAAGGTATGGTACCACAGAACAAAACAACAACACAATAATTACAAATAAATGTAGTGCACAACCCAGTAAAGAATTGGATTGGGATAGGGCCATGGTACTTATATTCAAAATAATTTAAACAAGAGGTAACCTGGAATTGTCAGCTAAATAAGAGTAGGGAAGAACACACGGATTCTACACAAACACAGAAATAAAAGTTCTTTTAAAAGGGTTTAAAGACTGCAGAGACAAAGGGAGGAAGGGAATTGACTCAGGAGTCATTGGCCCACGTTCATCAAGACCCTCTACATGGGGCTTCCCTTGAGATGCACCCGAAGACTACAGCTGGTCCAGAATGCGGCCGCGCGGGCAATCACGGGGAGTACTAGGTACTCCCATATAACACCTCTCCTGCGCGAGCTGCACTGGCTGCCTGTGGTTTTTCGGGTGCGTTTCAAGGTGTTGATTACCATCTTTAAAGCGCTCCATGGAACAGGACCTAGTTACCTGCGGGATCGCATCCTACCTCATACATCCCTGCGACCAATTCGCTCTCACAGAGAGGGACTCCTCCGGGTGCTGTCCACTAAGCAATGCCAGCGGGCGGCGCCCGGGAGTAGGGCTTTCTCTGTGATGGGCCCAACCCTCTGGAATGACCTCCCCACCGATATTAGAATCACCACCGATCTCCGCTCCTTCCGCAAGAAACTCAAGACCCACCTGTTCCAATTAGCCGGCCTGGCCCAATTATAGTCTATTCTTTAATTCTCCTGGCAGTTTATTTTAAATTTTTGGGGTAGCTTTTAATGTCGTTTTAATTTCATTATTATTGTACAGTTTTTATGTAATTGGTTTTTATGTGCCTCCTCTATGTATATGTCCATGTATATGTATATGTATATGGTGTTTTAACTTTTGATTGTACACCGCCCCGAGTCCCTTCGGGGAGAGGGAGCGGTTTATAAATTTAATAAAATCAAAATTAAAATCAAATCAAAAGACCCAGAAGCTGGAGACCAAGACTCCTGGAGCAAGAAAACAAGAGTGGTGTGAAAATGAATAGATCTGTAGGAAGAAATAAGAGTAGACTGATATGGCAGGTGTGGAGGGGCGGGTGACCAATGCCCCAAACACACGCACCAGGATTTAAACAGGGCTGTGACCTGAATAGGAACCAGGAAAGAATCCTAGGCTGTACTGAGACATAAACCTAATGTGAAAATCCAGAACAGTCCACACAGCAGTAATAGTTTGTAATAGTCTCCTAGCAATTATTCTTTATGTCAACATGAGATAATCATGTACCAATTCATGCTATGGCCTTTTCCATCAGAAACTCTCAAATCTAATGAATGTTCATCAAATTAAATTGAGTAACCCTAGCTGTAAAATCAGTACATGGGTATAAAGTCAGTTGGTCATTAATCAAAGCCCCAAGGGTGCAGCTGAAGAAAACTAGAACAGTTTGGGAGCTTGGAAGACAAATATGAAGAAGACTCAGTAGAGGATAGGAAGGACAATCAGGCCAAAATACAAACTCAGCCTTGTTTCTATTCAGCTTAAGGTGGTGGAAGAACATCCAAAAGGAAATGCTACTGAGACATTGCTGGAACCTAACTATTCATTTTACATATGAAAATTAGGAGGGATGTGGTGGCTGAGTGGCTAAGACGCTGAGCTTGTTGATCAGAAAGGTTGGCAGTTTGGCAATTCGAATCCCTAGCACCGCATAATGGAGTGAGCTCCCGTTACTTGTCCCGGCTTCTACCAACCTAGCAGTTTGAAAGCATGCAAAAATGCAAGTAGAAAAAATAGGAAACCACCTTTGGTCGGAAGGTAACAGCGTTCCCTGCGCATTCAGCATTTAGTCATGCCAGCCACGTGACCATGGAGACATCTTTGGACAGCGCTGGCTCTTCGGCTTTGAAACAGAGATGAGCACCGCCCCCCTAGAGTTGGGAACAACTAGCATATGTGTGCGAGGGGAACCTTTACCTTTTTAACTATGCATTGTCATCAAAGGTCGCAAAAGATTCATCAGAACAACACACACCTCTCTCAAAGGACCATCACTTGACCCAAGTAATCTGGACAGTTTTTGTCCAGTCTCCAATCTTTCCTTTCTAGGGAAAGTGGTGGAGAGAGTGGTGGCATGACAGCTTCGGAGAATCTTGGATGAAGTAAATTACCGACACCACTTTCACTCAGGGTTCATGCTGGGGTTTGGGTCAATCACACCCATGGATGACTCTGGCGCAAGTCAGATAGAGATCATCCATCCATCCTGGCTCTTCTTGACCTCTCAGCAGCATTTAATACCATCAATCATGGTCTCCTTCTGGGCCAGCTACAGGAATTGGAGCTGGACGGCAATGCATTGTGCTGGTTTTCCTCCTTTCTCCAGGCCAGTTCCAGTCAGTGTTAATAGAGGGAGAGAGATCCAATTCATGGCTCCTACTTTGTGGATCAGTCTGGGGTGAGATCAGAGGTGGGTTGCTCCTGGTTCCACCCAGATTGGACGAACCGGTAGTGACGGTAGCAGGAGGCTCCGCCCACCCGCCCGGATGCTTCTGCGCATGCGCAGAAGTGTCACACAGGCGTGCGCATACAAGCGAACCGATAGTAAAAAAAATGGCAACCCACCACTAGGTGAGATATCATCAATTTGCAGATGACACCAAGATATACAATATATGTCTACCCCAATGCCTCTTGAATGATGCCATAGACATCCTATCCCAGTTTCCTGGCTTTATGGCTAACTGGCCAAGTATCTCGGTTGCTATGAGATATTTATTTTGAATATTTTTAATTAATTTCTATTGTTTTTATTATTTAAAAGTGTTTTTATTGTTTTAATTGTATATTTTTGAATTGTAAGCCACCCAGACTCATTGATTGAGAGGGGCTGATATAGAAATTGAATAAATAAATAAAAATGGTATTGGGACATTAGCTCAGGACAAAAAGTACTAAGACTGATCCTGAGAGACAACTACTACAAGCGGACACCGCGGGACTTTTCGTCTGTAGTAAAGAAACGCAGTTCTCCACTCTTCCATTTCCTAAACCAACGATCTTGAAAAACATACCTATACTAAACATTTTTCTTAGTTTATTTAAAAGGCTGTATACATGAAGAGAATAACATTTCCTACAGTTGTACTAAATAAATACAAATGAAAATAAACTTTAAAAGCAGGGGAAAATATGAAACTGGCTCTTTAAAGAATCTGATTAATCCAAGTTCTTAACAGCAATAATTAAGTCTCATGTAAAGCAGGTGTTTAATAGTTATTTCATGATATGTTGTCAAGAAACACATTTAATAAGTACTGTAAAGATGAGAATCTTAGCTTATGGGGAGGAATATTAAAGAACAGGTTTGGTGGAATATCCTTATCTCATCTTCAGCATCTCCCTAATGCTGCAGTTAAAACATTTCAGTATTAACTTAAGTCATGCGTATCTTTCAGTGAAGAACAATAATTCAGTTTCTGCATACAGTAATTAATTGCACAAAATGTTTATTACATTAGAAAACTATATTTGTTCAATATGTTTATTGAACAATTAAACCAGGGGCGTCCAACCTTGACAACTTTAAGAGGTGTGGACCTCTACTCCAGATTTTCCCAGGCAGCAAGGCTGGTTGGGGAATTCTGGGAGGTGAAGTCCAGAGGGCTTAAATTTGCCAAAGTTGGACACTCCTGTGGTTAAACATTATTTGAATTAAATGGGTCTTGAATGCATTAAATATTTCAACATACACTTTAAATATTTGTATTCATAATAGGAGTAAAATAGGGGGAAGTTGCATCTATTTTAATGATGTCAGGTAGATTTATAAAAATTGCTCCAGTAAGATTATTTAAAACAGCCATAACACTGACATAAGATTACTGTTCAGTTCTTCGGTGTTATTAACTGATGGGTTTTAGAATGCAGCAATTTGATGTTTCTTCAAAATCTAATCAAAATTACAATGGGCAGTGAGGAAACACTAAGTAGCTAAATACATACAGGTAATCCTTGACGTTAAAACCATTCATTTAGTGAGCATTCAAAATTACAATGACACTGAAAAAATGACTTATGTATGTTTTTCACATTTGCGATCATTGCAGCATCCCCATGGTCATATGATCAAAATTCCAGACATTTGATAACTGATTCTTATTTATGAAAAGTGCAGTATCCCGGGGTCATACGATCACCTTTTGCAACCTTCTGACAAACAAAGTCAATGGGGAAGTCAGATTCACTTAACCATGTTGCTAAGTTAACAACCACAGCGATTCATTTCACAACAGGGGCAAGAAAAAATCATAAAAACAGGGCAGAACTCATTTAACAACTGTCTTGCTTAGTAACAGAAATGTTGGGCTCAATTGTGGTCATACATTGAGGACTAGCTGTATTCATATCTATGGTAAAAGTCTAAAATGAGTTAAGAGTATATTTGCCATTGACTTCCAGCACCTCACCCCTCTACTAAAAAATTGTGTGCGTTTTAAAATTATTGTAGGAGACCTTATCCAGAACATCATTATAGACAGAACTCGACTTAGCATCACAATTCAGGCCAAATTTTCTGTTGCTATTTGTTAAGTGAATTTTGTCCCGTTTTACGACTTTTCTTATCACAGTTGTTAAGTGAATCACTGAGGTTGTTACATAATTGTTAAATTAATATGGCTTCCTTATTGGCTTTGCTTGTCAGAAGGTTGCAAAGGATGATCTGATGCCCCTTGGACACTGCAACCGTCATAGTATGAGTCAGTTGTCAAGCATCTGAATTTTGATCACATGACCAATGGTCCTAAATGTGAAAAACGGTCATGATTCACTTTTCTCAGAGTTGTCATAACTTTGAATGGTCACTAAACAAACTGTTGTTAGTCAAGGACTACTTGTAATTAGAACTGTCTCGTGAAAAAATTCAAGGTATTAGAATCAATTTGTCTTATGATTTTAAGTAATTATATTTTTGTATACACAATTATGTCATTTACTAAATACTGTACATACTTTCACTGGGTAAAGTTTACAATTTATCATGTACCTTCAGCAAGTAAGCCCTTGAAAAACCTCAGTATTGGCTCAATAAATGCAACCTGTTTTTACATCTCAGTTCTAAGCTATATAAACCATGGTTTACAAATTACAATGACTCAATTTAGGCAATATTCTAACCCATAATCTGTTTCTTGTTGCTTAGCATGTTGTATGAGCCAAATCAACAGAAAGCATCAATGACAGGGGACAAAGGTTTCATATCAGTATATAGCCAGCATATATTCTAGATATCAGATATAATTATATGACAGCAGTACTATATCAGTAAACATTCATCAACAAAAGATGTAATTGCATCATCCTAAAAAATTATTCCATGGAACAAGACCAATGCAGATGAAGCGGAAGGAGAATCACAGTGCTACCTATTCTGAAGTCTTCCCATTTCCAGACAATAAAGTCCCACCCATATCTTTGTAGTAGAAATTAAATCCATAGTATTACACAGCAATGTGTACTAGTTAGAACAACAGAGCCACTCTACTTCTTTTACATAGGATACTACTACTGAGCGTATCACTAGAAGCAAAATACTGGTCATTTCCAAATAAAACTCTCAAACACCGTTTCAGAGGAAGCCAATTTAGGACTCGTGACTAGGAAAGGAAAGTCGCTGGTTTTGACAAATCCCAAAACACCTAGAGTACATCATGGTTTACAAAGCCAACTTCACCTCCATGCCTTTTCCCCCATCTTGCATTGCACAATTATTCCACCAAAGGAAACAGCCAGAGTCTTGTTATGGATAAGCCTCAGAAGTATCAAGAAATAAACACCGGGGAAGGAAAAACGAGTGTCTCCATGGCACACTTACACACTCCCCGGGGATGGGGGGAGGATGGGGGGCAGGTGTTGGAGAACTGAACAAGCTGATCCTGACTGGAGGAGAACTTCAGTGGAGAAAGGAGGGCTCCACCAGTCTTTGGCGTGCCCGTTTGACAGGTTGTCAGAACAGAGAGAAACGGGCAGCCCACAAATGGGCCTCCCAGCTTGGGCTTCTGAGAAGCCGCACTTCCCACCCTGATTCCAGAGGAAAGTTAAGGGAGGCTGCTTAGCCTGGTGATGGGGCTGCTTGGCCGAAGAGTCTTGGGAGGCCAGGTGAGCGGCCAAGGAAGCAGCCAGGTGAGCTAAGAAGGCGCCTTTCCTAAGAGGAACGAGGGGGACGTAGGGTGAAGTTGGTCCTCTCCTTCGCCGGAGGAAAGGAGTCCTACCAAGCCGCGGGCTGGGAAATGTATTTCTTTTATTTATGTCGTTTGTCGCTCATGTACAAAGCTAACAGGAATAAGAATAAACATGAATAAGGACACAGGAAATGGGTACAAATAAATGGGGACAGTAGGACAGGGACGGTGCACTTATGCACGCCCCTATGCACGCCACACACCCACACACACCTACGCACAACCCACGCTGCTGGAAAGGTAGGAGACTCCCGGCGGAGGGGAAGCTGCAACCCTCTCGCCCCCTTAATCCCGCCCGGCAGAGGCGACGGGCTCCCGGGTGCGAGCTGTCATCGCTCCGGCGTTGCAAAACAAGGGAGAGCGACGGTTTTTCGGCCTCCGCGACGGATGCGGCACCTGCTTTCGGGCTCCCCGCCGCCCGCCCCCGCTCCTCCGCCGGGCGCTCACCTCAAGGTGGGTCCCACACAGGCCGTCTCCGTGCTCTCAATTTCCTGCAGGATCCGCTCATGCTCCGGCAGGCTCTCCGCCATCTTGCATGGGAGGGGAGGGGAGGGAGACGGAGAGACAAGCCAAGGGGGGCGGGGAAAGGGGCGGGGCCACGCCGTTGCAGAGTCGGAGGGAGCGAATCGGCGAGGAGGGCGGGCGCCCGCGACCTTCAGAGCGGCTGAAGCGGCCTGCAGAATGTGTCAAACTACAACTCCCATGCTCCTTGTAGTCCGGAACACTTGGGAGGGCTGTGTGTTTCAGTCAGGGTTCTAAAAGCACCTGGCATGCCTAAAAGTATGCAGAATGGTCTATGCGTTTCCCCCCCCCCCCGCCCCGCTTGGAATGAAAAGGGAGTAGTGTATAAGGCGCTGTTTCTCAACCTTGGCAGCTTTGAGATGTCTAGACTCCAATTCCTAGAATTCCCCAGCCAGTTAAAATGTCACACATCTTAAAGCTGCCAAGGTTGACGAGCCATTGGTGTAAAAGTAGGGATCTTCAAACTTGGCAACTTTAAGACTTGTGGACTTCAACTCCCAGAATTCTCCAGCCAGCTGGCTGGAGAATTCTAAGAGTTGGAATTCACAAGTCTTAAAGTTGCCACGTTTGGAAACCCCTGCTGTAAATCAACCCCTTCTGTTTCCTTCTGATGTAAGAGTGGCTTCTGGAAAAAAAAAATCAAAGGCCATCTCAAGATTTCACAACTACTAAAGGAATCTGCAGCTGACCCAATGTTGCTGAAGCTCCAGAGATATGGAGCATAATGCAACATCTGGATAGCCAAACATTTTCTACCTTCTGGTTAAATTTTACTAGAAGATGTTGCATCGGTCTCACCTGCTGAACATACCTGAGTTCCTGCAAATGGGATGAAATAATTAAAATAATGGAAACGCTCCCCCCCCCCAAATTAGATTCTTTTAATTTTGAGACAACCACATCTTCTTTTGAAGGAGAAATGTATTCTTTTTAAAAAAGGGAATATAATTAATTTTTGTCTAAGAATCTGTATACTTTGAATATGACCAGGGATAGTATAGGTGCTTACCAGGATGTAGGGAAGAAGTTGGTAGAGCCCTAGGTGGATTTTTTTTAATTATATAATATAAAGGTCTGGGGGATAAATTAAACTGTGTCAATAAAGATATTTTTTAAAAAACGGCAGCACTACAGTTGCATCATCATTGATACAATCTTGATTTATTTGTTACCTCACCCTATGGACAGAAGGCAGAATCAGGCAGAAGGCTGAACAGAGTGCTTCATTTTCTCCTTGATGACCATCAGTGTATTTGGATTCACACAATCCCTTATTGAATACAGGCACCTCTTCAATTAAAAATGGGAAGTTACCCAGAGCATGTAACTCAACAGTAAAGCCAAAAAAATTTGCTCCGTGTCCGTGCTCTGCATGTGTGAGCATTTGCATCTAAAACTGTTCATTAGCAAAAAAGCCTTTTTCTTCAACTTTTTTTTTAAAATTTCCAAAACTAGCCTATGACTCTGAAACCCAAAGTACACCCCCATCCAAGTGCTAAGCTGGTCTAACTCTATTTAGCTATCCTGCTCTTGACACCAGGTGGATCGTGGAATAAATACACTTTTCTTTTTGTGAAGGGGAAGGCTATTTCTCAGGGTGCTCATTTCATTACCTCGTATCCCCCATTTTCCATAATCCCGAGCTTTCCATGATCATAGCGTATCTTCCTTGAAATAATGATTGTCTTGTTTTATTGAATTTTATTCACTGTACTTCTACTCTATTTTTCTAATTGTTTTTTTTAGACTGGCTCATTTATTACTAATAGTCTCAATGTGATTATCTGCTTGTACCTTCAAGTTGGCCCAAACTGTATAAAAGCAATCCCCAATCTTTTTGGTTCGTGGGCTGTCAATGGTATGTGTGTGTGTGTGGATGGTTATGCACTCACAATCTAATCCAGAGCATATGCAAATAAAGCTTCATGCACTTGCCCGCTGCTTGCACAGCCCAGTGGGCCATGGACCAGAAACCAGCCCATGGGTCAGGGATTAGGGGGACCTCTGCAATAGAATATGTGGCAACCATTTTTGACTAAAGGGACCTAAAATCTGCCAAATTAAAGAATGCATTAAAAATCCAGGATCCATTATTCTCCTGTGAAAGTGAAATTTTCGTGAATTTTGTATCAGTTTTATTCACAAAATTGTGGCAGTCACGGGGTCCCTACAGTCACATGATAATTAATTCAGACACTCTCCGCTACCCTCCCATAAGCAAAATCAATAGCCTATTCTGCCTCTCTGTTTAGATAAGTAAATAGAGTCTTATTGAAGTTTGCTTGCCACTACAATTATTTTTCTATTTCTAATATATACTTTTTAAAGGTGATAATTGTACTTTAAAAAAATGTAATGTTCATTCTGATTACATGAGGCTACACTACTTTTCTCTCAAAAGATGACCCAACAGATCACAGGGTTGTCTAGTATTAACTAAAAAGAGACCGGGGGAGGGGGGACAACTCTGCTGTGATAGTCGCAACCAGAAATATAAGGTATGAGGACAGAAAGAAGTGGTGATCAATGATGGTGGCATTTTTCTACAGTTCCACTTGAGCCAGTCTTCCTATAAAGGAGTTTTTGTTTGAATGACTTCCTGTTCCTTTGGCCAATGGAAAGGGATAGGGATGAACCAGGAGGAGCTGGCATATCTACCTGGCAGGTAAGCTGCAGCTGGTCCTCCTATATAAGGGCCACGCAGGTCTCCTTCCTGTAATGATGTCATTCCTAAGACCTTTGTTTTCTGCCAATGGATGAAACAGAATGTGTTTCCTTTCAACTTTCCAGGCTCAAGGCAAACTAGCTATAATGGCTCGTTCATTTTTGTTTTATTTCATATTGGGATTGGATAAAGATGTACGTATAAGCCAACAATATCAAATGCTTATTATCTATGTATACGATTTATAATTTTGTAAGTGTTGTGAGATAGAAACCTTGCAATTAATTTTTTGCAACCCAACTATGCTTACTTGGCGTGCATTTAACCTGATTCTGTCCAGATGACTAAAGTGACAACAGGGGGAAAAAACAATTAAAATGAAGTAAGTATAAACTCAAAAAGTTTCTTCCTTCAAGAATGAAAAGCACAGCCACTGTTCGGTATAGCTGCAACAGTGCTTGGTTTGATCAGAATTAAAATGATTTTACCCCTTTTTCATATTATAAGATGTTATATATTATACAGGAAGAAAATTCACCAGGACCATGTCTTGGAATAAATACAATTTCTCCAGTAAACTGATACTTAAAGTAACACTGTGCTATTTTAAAATAGTCTAGCAGATACTAAAAATAAACTTGAGAGTCATGCCTTGCAATTTAATATGTAAAATGACCATGAAAATATAAATCTTTCCTATTTATTTCAGGCTGTTGTATCTTAACATATAATAAATTGGCTATTATGAATATCAGAGAATTCTGTACTTTATTCCATGAGTTATAATTAGCAGCAGACACATGTTTTAATAATAATAAACTTATGTGCAGGGAGTGGGTTGATTTAAAATAAGAAAAAGGGACAAAATTGGACTTGCATATACTTCAATCCCACCACAATCTACCATCAGCAAAATTGACTTAAAAAGGGAAAGCCAAATAAAGTCTCAGAGATGAAAGAACAGCCTTGTAAATTAATTAAACATCAGTGCTGTGAGACTAATGAGAGAAATGAAATTCACTGTAGCCAAGTGTTACGTTGCAATTTTGAGGTACAATTTTGAATTAGCTACTCTAGAAACAGGTCTAACTCCCACTGAGGTTAGTCGGAGTGGTGCAATAGCTTTGCATTTTGTAACAAGAATAAATGAATAAACAAATAAAACAAAAACTGAAATCAACAGAATCAAAGAGTTCTTTACAGTATGGTACTTACCCTAAAGTGATTCCTAAAGGCAGCTCCAAGTATTTAATCTCACCAAGGATAGTTTCATATACATTATCTTTGTTTTCTTCCAGATTAAATCCTTGTAGATTGGTGCTTGTTGCCATAATCAAGTATTAAGTTGTTCCAACCAGCAAGTGAAGATTCTCTTTTTTATATATCACGACATTTGTCTTGCCATCAGCAAAGGAAAACAGACGTTTGGTATGACATGGTAGTCCTATAGACTTTCTCTTATTCACCAATATGAGCGGCACAGCTGTTGTTTCTCTTTCCTGACTGGTAACCTTTGGCTTACGGCCCTGAGCTCAAAACCACTCTGCAGCCAAATCTGATACTTGTTTTTAAAAGCATGTATAATGCATCCATTAAAACAGTAGATATTTATAGACATTTGTGTAACAGTAAAATGAAAGAGTTTATGAATTTAAGAGGAAGCAGATGTTGGTTTAAAAATAATTACACTTTTAACTTCTGGATACATTTTTCTTCTTCTTCTGTTCAGTTAGATAATACCCCTTTTTCAGCTTTATTCACTAGATTCAGAGAAAGTCCACACAAATCAAGGAAAGTAATTATTTTAGGAATATGTGATTCCAGGCAGTCCTACCACCAGTAGGAGGCGCTGGAGATCTCAGGTGCAGCTTCTTGCCTTTTAAAAGGGGGGGGGGGACGAATTCCATAAGATCATAAAGTAAAAGTTAACGGCTTCCTTGACTTAAGTTCAATCTTTGATGACAACAGTAGGGGTTGGGGATTGCTTTTTGGATATTTTCTGACTTCCCAGTCTAGCCTACAGCTCCTTCTGGTCTCCTATTCAAGGTCAAATCAGCAGCAGTTCTACACAACCTTTTTTTAAATTCAGTCAAGATTGATAAAGTATTGCTATTTTGTGCTACATTAAAGGACTCTAAAATTACCTAAATGCGTCACAAACACAAGGTTGTATATTTCTGCTACTCTTCAGAGTTTAAAGCAGACATGTTTATTTGTTCCCTGATGTCTCAGCCAAGTGGGAAAATATTTAATGCAATAGTCAAAAGTTTTGCAAAACTGTGCATGGCAGCACTATATTTACTGAGAATTATTTCTAAAACAGTGGGAAACTAATGAAGGTTTAGAGCAGCTTTCAGCTGTCTCAGCAGCTTAGAATCCAGATGACCGGACTTTAACCTGGTTGAGGCCACTGAAGGGAGATAAAAGTTCAGAAATCTGTTTATTGATTTGTTTGTTGCTTATATCTGCATTAGTTTTGGAACCCAGATATAATAAGCCCTGACTTTTTCAAGAGTGCAGATAGCTCTCAACTTACAACCATTCGTTTAAGTTGTAATCTAAATTACAACACCACTGAAAAAAAGTGACTTATGACTGTTTTTCACCCTTACCTGCAGCAACCCCATGGTCATATAATCACAATTCAAATGCCTGGCAACTGGCTCATATTTATGACAGTTGCAGTGTCCCAAGGTCATGGGATCCCCTTTTGCGACTTCCTCACAAGCAAAGACAATGGGGATGCCAGATTCACTTACTACCTAACTTGACAATTGTAGTAATTTACTTAACTGTGGCAAGAGAGGTCCTAAAATGGGGTACAACACACTTATAAACTGTCTCGTTTAACAACAGAAATGTTGGGCTCAATTGTGATCATAAGGTCAAATCTATACCTATACATGCATACAATTCAACTATAAATACTGAACTTATTTACTGATATAAACAAAAAAACCTAAGCATGGGGGGGGGGGGGAGTCAAAAAAGTCATGATAGCAGCCATCCACTACAGAATGTAATTTAAGCTCTGCTCTTTCTCATGTGCCTGGTGGCTACCATATTGACTTTCTAACCATCTTCCTGCTGACATCAGGAATGTGGGCTAAATGATTAATGGATATTTCAGGTGACAGAGCAAAGTCTAGCAGGACCAGGATGGATGGCTTGGTTCAGATGAAGAATCATTGCCTTCCCAAGTTGCTTTTTCTCCCATGACAATGGGAGTCATTAGAGAAACTCTCAGTCCAGTGGTGGGTTATGACCGGTACGCCCCGGTATGGGTGTACTGGTGCCTGCCGGGAGCACCAGGCACTGTTCCAGTACGGTGTTCTGGAGGGCCCATCCGCCCAGCCCCCTCCTTACCGGTATTTGAGGTTTTTGGGGCATCCGTGCACACACATGGAGCGTACAGCGCCGACATGACACTCCACCAAGCAGCTAGAGCGCCACAGGGCCGTTCGTGTGGTGGACGCCGGCCCCGTTGCACCATACCACTGTCTCAGTCGTACCATGCTTCTCTTTAAAACATTGTGAAATGAGAGTTTTTTCAAATAATCTTTGCAGGACAGCCTAACATCTGCGGCTGTGTACTATATACACACAACCTTCCACCTCCATGCTGCATTAGAAAGTACATGCTACAATCGGCCAAGGCACTGCTCCTCCAGTACAGACAGGCTGGCCTCTTTAAATAATTCACCACTGGATGTCACACAAGCACAGATGAAAGAATTACATCTTGATGGTAGCTATTGCAGTCTTGGGACTGTATACAGAAGCCAGATTAGGCATTAACTAGAAACTTATTTGAAACACCTAACCAAGTTCAATGATGATAAAATCATTAACTATGACCAAGCAATTAATAACGAAGGGCATGATTCAGGCATTACACAGAAGACTGAGACATTCAGAAAAAAAGGTATTCTTTGCTCCTGCAAAAAGGCAGCCTTGCAGGAAAATAGGCATTAAAAAGCATTTGTTTCAAGGGTGAGATTCACCAGGATTGGATCCTGGACATCCTAAAACTTTGCTCTTGGGCAGAGACATTTGATGTCACTGGTGTCGGAACACATCTCGGGCATGACCAATCACCAGGCCAATTGGCTCAGCCACGTGACTTTAGACCACAGGGAGTAGCAGATTCACCCCGATCTATTCTGGAAGATTTGCCGCCACTTCAGATTTCCTCTGGTAGGAATGTGCAACGGTTCAAACGGAGCCCCTGTCAAGGCCCTTAGAACTAGCGGTAGATCCCCAGTGGGGAACCTATGTATGGGGGGAGCCCGCAGGTTGGTGGCTCCCCGTAGAAATCTCTTGATTAGTGGGAGGTGAGCTAAGGATAAGTGTCCCTCACCGGGAATGACCGAGGACAAGGCCACTACCTGCCGCTGAAGGGTGTTATGGGAGAGACCCCCGTCTAATCCCTTTTGAAGGAAGTCGAGGATCTGAGCGATTGAAGCCTTGGTTGGACAGATCTGAAGAGGGGAACATCATAGATATTATGCAAGCAATTCTATTTCATTCCCTTCGGCTCCTTGTAAGCCTTTGCTATATGTCTACTTATCAGATACTCCCAATCAGGCTACTCCAGATATGTCCAAGTTTTTTAAAAATGGTAACACTACCTTAGTCTCAAATGGCTGATATGTTCCAGAGAGTGAAAGGGATCTAAGTTGTTCTTCCTGTCTTTGGTCTGGTTCACACAACTCATTAAACTCATGATGTAGTTTGCCCAGAAAGGAGTTGATAGGTTGTGTGAACAAGTCATTCTGATTTATTTAACAAACTTTTACTAAAGCTTTGTTATATGTGTAGCTCAGGCCATGGTTTACATCTTTATTGCTACAAATTACAGGTATATTTAACTGGGGTTTTTTGTGGGACGACATAATGCATCTATTGAAAGATTGAATGGATCTGAAAACCAAATAGGAGCCTGTTGAACAATACAATCATTAGATAATCTCAGTCAGTCTTCCCTGGAAAATTAAGGACTTTATTAAGATTGGGAAGATCCAATGAACAACTCTCATATTCATTACCCTGAGCAACTAGAAAGAATATGAGCCCAGTGTATTATTGTTGTTATAATTCTATGCTGACCTGAAATGGTGGATTTCCAATACATCCAAAGATACTATTTCACATAACTCATTGGCTAGATCCAGGTGACATATTTAATCCTAAACCCACATTTTGAAAAAAAAAATCCAAGTGCATAGTTTCATATAGCGAGCTTTCCCAAATAATTTTAACTTTTTTTTATAAAAAGTTTTTTATTTTTTATTTAATAATTTTAACTTTTTATGGTGCAATATAGCAGTTTGTTTCCACGGTATCAGGGAAGGGCAAAAAAGTCAAAATGACAGTCATGATCATACAATTAAAACCCCACACCTTTTTACATGAAGCTTCAGTTGCACGATTGCGACCACAATTATTTTTCATTTTACTTCCTCTATGGATGTCCTTATTTCATTCACATCAGTGGTGGGTTTCCATTTTTTTTTACTACCAGTTTGCTTGTGCACGCAATGCTTTTGCGCATGTGCAGAAGCCTCCGGGCAGGTGGGCGGAGTCTCCCACCACCGCTACTACTGATTTGCCCAATCCAGGCCGAACCGAGAGCAACCCACCTCTGATTCACATAAGATGTTGATCTAATGGTGGGGAACCACAAATTCCCTGATCCTATTTTAATCTGGTACCTTTTGCCAACCCAGCCACTGAGTGAGTTCAACAAGCCAATACAGGTGGTCCTCGACTTACAACAGTTTGTTTAGTGATTGTTTGAAGTTGCAACAGCACTGAAAAAAGTGACTTATGACCCTTTTTCACACTTCCAACCGTTGCTGCAACCCCATGGTCATGTGATCAAAATTTGGACACATGGCAATTGACTCATATTTATTACTGTTGCAGTGTCTTGGTGTTCAGGCATCTTAAAAGTTTTCAAGGGTGAAAAATATTTAGACAGGCCTTTCAAAAGATATTGTGAACAAGATTTTCTACACCAATCTTAATACAGTTCCTATTATAAATTTAAAACAAGTTTTCGAAATGTATTGCATGCTTTCCAAAACTGCACCAGAGTACAGTTAGTTTTCAAGCCATTGGTGGCTAGAACAAACACTTCTCCCTAATGAATTATCTGCTCTCCTGTCTTCAAAAAAAAAAAAGTCCCATTAGCAGTATTGTATTGGTGGGCCTCCCCATGCAGAATGGCTATTGTTGAGTGAGCAAACAGGCTTCCTTGAAGTCTTCTCCAGTATCTTCTCATGTGGTGCCAGCCATCCAGAAACAATTTAAAAAGTCATCTGCATATAATGTGTCCTTGTAATCCAACAGTCAAATAGGTGAGGATGATCACAAAAGAGGCAGATAAGAGGAAATAGTGTCAAGGTAATTATATTACTCAATACCTAGTAACAACTTTTATTAGCAGCTCTTGATTGTTCAGTTGGCAGGATCCTAAAGAAGATTTTCTAGAATAACATCAGTCAATACCATTTTTAAAATAATATATCAAGGCCCTGCATTGATGGTTAGAAAATGCTTCAGAAAGTCTTTTGAAGAAAACAAAGAGTTCCAGATACTGACAAAATGCTGAGGTAAGTAGGAATCATTCAATAAAGCCCCCAAACTTCCTAAAATTACAATGCTATACTCAATATCTATTGAGTAGATGAAACTAGTGAGCAAAATTATGAGGTTTGCACTGGAAACTTTGTAGATTTTTTTCAAAAGCATTTCAACTGAATGACAGTTTTTAGTTCCTCTTTCTTACAATCTAGTTTCCTTCCTTCTCAGTAAATTCATGATTTGTTAATATTACCATGGAATTCATACACACTAAGTATTGTGGTAGAATATAAAAATGTTATTCTTTGGATGAGGTTGACGTGCTAAGTCACATTATTAAAGGAATATCAAACAAGTTTAACAGCATCATGTGTTGTTATAACTTTGTAGAAGATAAATACTTGGAATTTGAAAGGCTTGGAAACCGAAAAAATACAAATGAATTCTATTAGTGCTTTCAAGTGTAGAATTTTTCCACTTATTTCAAAAGGACTATTTTTCAAAGAGAAAATTAAGGTTTTTTTAAAAGGGAAATATATCAATGATTGGTTTATGAGAAAGTCATTTCATTATTACTATATTGTTTACTTCTAAAAATTTCACTAAAATGACACATCACTAAAATCACAATTGACCCTAAAGTAGAATCAGCCTATACCAAAAACTAAGCAATGTATAGTCTTAAGCAGGGAAAATTCCTTTAAAATCATGGATGTTTATTTTAGGATAGACACTCTAAAGAGATTAGACATTCTGCTTAACGTGTAGATGCATTTGTTTATTGCACCGTATTTATGACAGACAATGAACAAGAGCAAAATAAAAAAGATATTATCTCAAGTAGTAAAAACAATACCATAAACAATAATACATTGAAACCAATACATTCTAATAAATTATAATGGATAGCCCCATCACCTTAAGCTCTGAAGTGTTTTATAGACCTCCCTCAATGACATGAGGATGGAAGTCAATCACACTTATATGAGAAATGTATTCCATAAAGGGGGGCGGGGGGGTAGCTCACCAGGCCTAATACAGATCCATTTTCTTGTAGGGATGGAATCAATAGGTCTTCCTTTGATCTTTGGACTAAATGGATAAAAGCATTATTGGCATGTGGTCCCTGATATACTACAATGCTATGTGGTATAGAACTCTAGAACTAGAACTGGGCCAAGATGTTGGCCAGTGCAATGTCCTCAAGATGGCTATAATTTTGCCAAGACAGGTCTTCTTGACCAGCAGTCTAACCACTGCATTTTGCACCAGCTGAAGTTTCCAAATCATACTCAAGGCAGTCTCCGTAGTGTATGTTTCAATAGTCCAGTTGCTAAGTTACCCTGGTCCAGGTAAGGTTGCAACCAGTGGTGGGTTCCGGATCCGGTTGCAACCGGTACTGTTGCAACAGGGCCTGGCATCCTCCACATGAAGCACACGCCTGCATCTTACCTTCCAGCGACACCTCCGCAAGCCTCATTGACTCTCCAACTGCTCGGCAGAGCATCGCACAGGTGCTGTACGCACCATGCACGTGTGTGGAAGTGCCAAAGGCTTTAAAGGACAGGTAAGGAGCGCAGGCAGGCGGGCAGGGCCCTCCCGAGCACTGTACTGGAATGGTACCCGGTGCTCCGGGCATATCTCCGGTACACCCGTACCAGGGCGTACCGCCTGCAACCTACCACTGGTTGCAACTTGTATATCAGCCAAAACTTGGCAAAGCCCCCTGAACACAGTCTCCACTTTTTGATCTAAATATGCATCCAAGAAGATCCTTCGCTTTATCAAAAGCAGTTATGGAGCAAATGGATAGTTGTTGTGGTTAGACATGTATGCAACTCCACATTGATGGGGTTTAGTCTGAGCTTCTTTCTCTCCCCTCAGACTCTGACATTCTGGACCCTAGACTCAGGATCTCCAAATATTTCTAGCTTTGTCTATGAGAGCTAGGTAAACTGAAAATCATCAGTATACTGACAATCTTTCAGCATCTTCTTAAATAATACTGAGGAGAAGACCGAGTCCTGCAGTACCTCGCACTGGAGCCAGCAATGGTTAGTTCCCGCTTATTATTGACTAGATTCATCTACACACCTGGCGCTGCAAGATGGTGACTCGAAGACTCAAACACCAGTCACAAGATGATGTCCATTAGCAGCAGCAGTAGACTGCTTGTTGCCTGACTTCACACATAAGCATTCATACTAATTACCTAAAGGGTAATGCTACTGGTCATTATGATAATATCTCACATAATCCCTGCTACCTACTTCTTCCAAGCCATCACATTCTTCTGGATCTGAACCATAGGTGGCATTCAGCAGGTTCTGACCAGTTCTGGAGAACCAGTAGCGGAAATTTTGAGTAGTTCGTAGAACCGGTAAATACCACCTCTGACTGGCTCCACCCCCATTTACTCTCTGCCTCCCGAGTTCCAGCTAATCGGGAGGGAATAGAGATTTTACAGTATCCTTCCCTGCTATGCCCACCAAGCCACATCACGCCCACCAAGTCACGCCCATAGAACCGGTAGTAAAAAAAAAATTGCATCCCACCACTGATATGAACCCAAGAAGGTAGATTTCCAACCAGGTCTCAGTAATATGTGTCAAATCTGTGCATTCATCTGCCAGCATTTCATGGACTAAGGTGGTGCTATCCCACGCAAGTCTAGACTTTGGCAGCAGATCTGGAATTCATGGCACCTGTCAGCTTGGCCAGAGTTGTAGTGACTGGCTTGGAAGAAGGAAACCTCATCAAAATACACGGTCATTTCCTCCTTTAATAGTCTATCTAGTACCTCCTGCCACATCTTTTTCTGTTCCCCATGGACATTCCGGAATGTAGGCTTTTGTGTTCTGTTGCCATCATTTCAATGGACTAGGAACTGTATGCAATTCAAAAGCTTGTGCATTTTCACTGTGGAAACGGGTTAATCAAAAGCATCTCATTCCTTTCAGCCAGCTCTTTGTTTCTAGGTGTTTAGATATCAAATGATTTTTTTTCCCTAAATAGGTACTGAAGTTAAACAGCATGTTAAACATTTGGCTGTGTCCTTAGTGTTTGGAAGAGATTAAGTCAGGGTTCATTGTGTTGTCTGTCATTTCCAAGATTAGATAGGCTCCTACTGGCAATGTAAAAGTCTCTGAATTTATTGACTGTCTGGAATTATTATCAAAGCTTCTAAACCTTCATTGATACCTTGTAAACAAAAATCCCATTATTTTAGTAGGCATGATAAGATTTATGTGGGACTTACATTTGTGTTACGATTAATAGAAGTCTTTAAAACTGTTACCAAAAAATAGTGGTGATTATGATAAACGGCTTCAGATTTAATTAGCAGCTTAAGGTGTTTTCACACATGCAGCTTTAAAACTCATGGTTGCTTAAATTGGTTCAATGTGATAGCCACAAGCCTTACATTTATCAGAAACAATAATTTCAATACAGACTGCTATGTTATGCACACAAACATGCTAGGTTTATATCTTAATTTTTTTAAAAAATCATTCTGCTTTTCCCCACTCTGTAGCCCTTCAAACAAATGTATCTGATAATATCTCAGCCATTGAAACTGGGAATTCTGTCATTCTAATACATGGAAAGATCCAATTTTCAGAGATATTCATTCTCCACATTGCATTACACCATGAAAAGACCCGTTCAGCTTAACACATTGTGTGAATTCAGTCACTGTAATTTGTAAGCTATAATTAATGACAGCCTCCCTAAACTGAAGTCAATCAACAAACCAAACCATAATTAAAACACTAACTTTCACTGCTCTCATTATGACAGAGTGCAGTGAGAGAACATAGCCATGGTCTCAGGAAAACCACAACCTAAGGGTTTAAATTATAATTTACAAGAAAGCAGATTTCAACCAAATATCGATTTATTTACACATACACACACACAGAGACTTGAGCAGGGGTTGGACTAGAATACCTCCAAGTTCCCTTCCATCTCTGTTATTCTGTTATGAAGGTAATCGTATTTGAGAGTGGTAACAGACTGCCCTGGAAGGAGATAGAAATATTTACATTGCCAAAAAAGGAGGCAAAACCAGTTCTGTAATATTGCTAAGATAGATGTGTGGAATATCAGGAGCTGAATTCAACTGAAAAGTATCTTTATGACTGGAGGAGGAGGAGGAAATACTGGGCTTTTTAACATCATGTCATCTGAAAATGAACTTTATCAGAATCCTTTACATATAGTTCTTATCACAAATTCCAAACGTTTCTGTGGTTTATAAGTTGAGCAACTGCCATCTACCAGAGAAACAATATGTACCACAACTCCTGCTTATATTTTTTCCTGATTCTTAGATCCAGTTTATTTGACAGTTCATGAAATGAGTAGAAATATACAATATAGAAAACCTATAATATTCTATATTATAGAAAACCTATAATATTCTATATTATAGAAAACCTATAATATTCTATATAGAGTTTGGATTCCAAAACCCTTTATATTTTATAAATATGTATAGCATATTCCAGCTAGATTAATGGGGGTTTATTTTCAAGAAAATGACTAAACTTTGCTGTTTTGCAATCAAAGATTCAACCTCCTAAAATAATTTCAAAATTTTTTAGTTACAAATCCCAGAATTTCCAGCCAGCATGGCTAAGAGAATTGTGATCGCAATCCATCGCACTGGGAAAACTGACCTAGTTAAGAGTTGATGTTTGGGCAATATCTGAAGAGGCCTCATGTCATCGAAACTCCAACCATATCTGCTTAACCCTGTTTTCCCTTGCTTTCAGAAATGGTGTGGGCATATGATGTATGTAATCTTTTTATTGAACCACTGAATTGCTTCTAGACCTACAGATTGTCATGGTTTGTGGGTCACATGATTTGAAAGATTGCCATCTATGTTCCATCAGCCGTAATATTCCTCCTTGCTACAGCTAGGGAAAAGATCTTCTTGCTAGTTGTTCCTCAGCTCCAGAACTCCCTTTGAGTAGTCCATAAATGATAGAATGAGTTGGCACTGACATGGGTGATCCACAAACCATCAACTGCAACTGTATATGTCACTGATGGCCAGAAAGTCATCCAGCCTAGTTTTACATAATGTGTGATAAGTTCAGTTCTGGCTGACCTCCTAGTTTAAAATCTTTTCAGCATTTTCTAGAAGTTGGTCAGTTGGCTTTCTCCACTATCATGTTTCAGCCATCCTTTATATGTGGTTCTTTCCATCCTTTATATGTGGTTCAGCCATCCTTTCTTTTCTTTCTTTTCTTTCTCCTTTTTTTTGCAAATACACACAACAGTCTGTCAGGAAGGTTACAATTTCTTTGCTCGTTCTCACCTTCTTAGGTAAACTATGCCAATAATTGACCCTTGTGATATTGCTTATTGAGTGAAAAAAAGACAATTACTTAAGTAATATAAATGCTAGCAAAATATTCTTGGTTTTTATTACTGGCTGGTCTCATTTTTTCCTAATTAATTGGACTACCAAAGACCAAAGCTGTAGAGATGTAGTTGATTCAAGAATCATGAATAAAGCTATTATGCTAGATTAGGTTACAATTATATATAGATCCATCCAGGCCAATTTTGTAGTGTAGGATTATACAGTATTTATTGTTAAATGCTAGCTCTTCTTCTTCAGATTTCTTTAAGCTGTTCTTCAGTTAATCTTAATTAAGAAACAAAATTAAGAAGAAATTAAAAAGTAGTACACTGAAAAACTGGTCTACTTTTGAGACATTGCTATACACTTCCTTTCATTTAATTCCATTAAAGAATTATGAACTTTTATTTGTCTGTTCGTTACATTTTTATTATGTCTTTATTATTTTTATAAATAAGGCAGTGAACATACTAATACTCGTCTTTCGTCTTCCTATTTTCCCCACCATAACAAATCTGTAAGGTGAGTTGGAATGAAAAAGAGTGACTGGCCCAAAGTCATCCAGCTAGCTTTCATGCCTAGGGTGGGGCTAGAATTCACGGTCGCCTGGTTTCTAGGTTGGCAACTTATTATTATTTTATTTCTATCATGCCTTTATTAATAAAATAACTCAAGGTACAGGACACACTTTCCTCCTCCTATTTTCCAAGAACAACAACACTGTGAGATAAGTTGAGCTGAAAGACTGAGTCACTGGCCCAAGGTAACCCAGCCAGCTTTCATGCCTAAGGTGGGACTAGAACTCACAGTTTCCCAGTTTCTAAATGGCACCTTAACCGCTGTACCAAACCTCTATTGGTCTAAATTTCTAGATCTATTCAGATAGCTTACCTGGTAGGGCAGTTAACATCTTTTTTTTGTGGCGGGAGTAAGAGTCTGATTTTGTTTAGCTACCAACGGCTCAGTAGAGAATTTTGGGAGTACAACCAGTTTCAGCCACAACATTGTAATATTTGTAGAAATTTAAGAGAGCCTTAAGGAGTAAAATGAAGAGGAAGCCTGTGGATGTAAAACATTCCACTTGTAGAACCTGGTGGTACACATTTACCTATCATTTTCTTTATTGAAAACAAAAACAAAAATAGGAAAAACAGTGACATCAATTTTTGATGGCCAGCCTAAGGAGTGCTTGCTTTTGAGCACTGCTTCTCAAACTTTTTTTTTCATTGCCAAAACCACTTATCAGAAAAGCCTTATTTAATATCCCTGTTGTGTTTGGTAATGGGTTTGCATATCGTTACTCAAAGAAAAAAATGACTTTTATCCAATTTGGGGGTAATATACCCAGGTTTGGGAAACAACATTCTAAGACCTTCGGGAAAAGGATTGGGGAGTTTCTGCAAGTTATGTACAATAAGTTGTCCAAACCCAATATTATGACTGGTGAATGAAAGCTGGTGAAATTTCCCCAGTCTCATACTGTTAAGTATCTTATTATTTGGGGGGGGGGGGGGGGTTGTTACTATATACTCCAGGATCAGAGAATATGGATAGATTTCTTATTGTTATTGATCAAGCAACAGGATCAAAGAAAAGGGAAGACAGGATCCTGTCCTTGACTTACAACACTTCATTTAGTGACCATTTAAAGTTACAACAGCACTGAAAAAAGTGACTTGTGGCCATTTTTCATACTTACAACCATTGCAGCATCTTCAAGATCATGTAATTAAAATTTGGACACTTAGCAATTGACTCATATTTATGACGGTTTCAGTGTCCCGGGGGTTATGGGATCCCCTTTTGCGACCTTCTGACAAACAAAGTCAATGGGGAAGCCAGATTCACTTTACAACAGTGTTACTAACTTAACAACTGCAGTGATTCACTTAACAACTGTGGCAGGAAAGTTTGTAAAACGGGGCAAAATTCACTTAACAAATGTTTCGCTTAGCAACAAAATTTAGGGGCTCCATTGTGGTCATAAGTTGAGGGCTACCTGTAATGTTAATCTAATTTGGGGCTTTAAATGTTATGCCTATTGTTCTCAAGGACGCCTGGAAGACAGACAAAAGGCATTATTATTATTATTATTATTATTATTATTATTATTATTATTATTATTATTATTATTATTATTATTATTATTATTATTACTTGAACTTATTAGTCGCCCCCTCTCCCCACAGGGACTCGGGGCGACGTACAAAAGTATTATATAGCGTACAGAGGAGGTAAGAATAAATAAATAAGTTACAATACCTAAAAAAGTTAAAACCCCAGTGAAATTAACCCTTAAAAACTAAAATTACCAATTAAAAATGCCCTGGGCTGGAGAGATTGTAGTATTATGCCAGGTCAGCTAGTCGAAACAGGTAGGTTTTCAGCTTCATACGGAAGGAGCGAAGGTCGGTTGTTGTCCTGATGTCTGGGGGGAGGTCATTCCAAAGGGTGGGGCCCACTACAGAGAAGGCCCTACTCCTGGGCGTCGCCCTCTGGCACTCTCTGGAGGACGGCACCCGGAGTAATCCCTCTCTGTGTGAGCGGACGGGTCGCAGGGATGTATGGGGCAGGACGCGATCCCGCAGGTAACTAGGCCCTGTGCCATGGAGCGCTTTGAAGGTGGTAACCAGCACCTTGAAGCGCACCCAGTAGGCCACAGGAAGCCAGTGCAGCTCGCGCAGGATGGGTGTTATATGGGAGAACCTCGATCTCCCCATAATTACCCGCGCGGCTGCATTCTGGACCAACTGCAGTCTCCGGGTGCACCTCAAGGGGAGCCCCATGTAGAGAGCGTTACAGTAGTCCAGGCGAGACGTCACCAGCGCGTGAGTGACTGTGCACAAGGCCTCCCGGTCCAAAAGGGGCCGCAATTGGCGCACCAGGCGAACCTGGTGGAACGCCCCCCTCGCCACGGCTGCCACGTGATCTTCCATAGACAGCCGGGCATCAAGGAGGACGCCCAAATTGCGCGCCCCTTCCACCGGGGCTAATTGATCGTCCCCGATGGCCAGCGATGGCATATGCTGGTTGAACCGGGAAGCCGGAAGCCACAGCCACTCTGTCTTGGAGGGGTTGAGCCTGAGCCTGTTGTCATCCATCCAGACCCGTACGGCTTCCAGACACCGGGACATCACTTCAACAGCCTCGTTGGGGTGGTTTGGGGTGGAAATGTACAGCTGAGTGTCATCAGCGTACAGATGGTATCCCAGCCCCAAACCACGGATGATCTCGCCCAGCGGCTTCATATATATGTTGAACAGGAGAGGCGAGAGGATCGACCCCTGTGGGACCCCACAGATAAGGGGCCTCGCGGTCGACCTCTCCTCTCCTGCCAACACACATTGCGTCCGGCCAGAGAGGTAGGAGCGGAACCATCGTAATACGGTGCCCCCGACCCCCAACCCCTCCAGACGGCGCAATAGGATACCATGGTCGATGGTATCGAAGGCCGCCGAGAGGTCTAATAGGACAAGGATGGAGGAACAACCCCCATCCTTTGCCCTCCAGAGATCATCCACCAACGCGACCAAGGCTGTCTCCGTGCTGTGACCTTCCTCCGTGCATGATACCTTCCTACCATTACTCAAGGAGTATACAACTTTTTGGGCTGCAAAATGCCACAAATGGGTAGGGTGCCATTTCATACAAGGGGGGGGGGCTGAGTTTTGCACTTTGCTGTTTGATTTAGGTATGGTTTAAGTAACTGTTAATGCTAAGCAAGGTTGGATCTGGTTAGTACTCAGATGGGAGATCATGGGAAAATTTCAGGACTGTAACTGAAAATACATACAGTATACATTACATATCAGAAGGTGGTTAAATATAGTTGCCAAGGAAAACTACACAGATGTGCCCATTAAGTCATCAGTAATTGAGCTCAATTCTTTGGGGTTTTTTTCAAGAATAGACTGGACAGTTATTGGATTGGGAGGCTCCTGCCTTGATCAGGGGTGGTTAGACTAGAAGACCTCTAAGGTCCTTTCCAGCTCTATGAATCTATTTCTATTTCAATTCAAAGATGGCATGATGGCTTCTATTTTAATTTAAAATTTTAATGCAGCCTTAACTGAATATTGATGAACTGAATATTGATGAACTCACTATTCATCCAGTAATACACTATTCATCAGATAGTTATTTATTCCTTACCTGTGGTCATTGGCATAGCTTCAGGAAATGTAGCATGTATTTGCCTGTGTGTTTTACACTTAACTTACATTGGCATAGTGCAGAGGTTTTATCTTTGTGCAACTGTAACTAAATCCAGGAATCTCCTTTTTTGTTCCTTCCTATGTTTATTCAGCACATACTCGTAAGATACAATCCATTACACGTTATCTAAAATTCAAAGAAGAAAAAAAAACCACAGTCCTGTAAATTGCATAGTTTGCCCAAAAGATGGCCAACTTTATGGTGTGACAAATAAGCCTGCATTCTTATATAGCAGATGGGCAAAATAATACAAGAGATCATTATTTAGCAAAGGGTAGAAACTGTCACTGGAGCAAAGGAAAGTCTGGGGTCTTTTTGGTGTTACTCATTTCTAGATGTCCATGAAGCAGGTCACTTGGACCAGAGCTCTTATATCTAAATCGAGGAATTACTGATACTGTCCATTGAGGGCACATGAATAAGAAAGGAATATTCAATATAACATCTCTCAATACAAAGACACAATTTTTGGGTCAACGTAGAGCAGTCAAAAACATCAGATTTACTTTAGGGAGATTCTAGAGAGCAGTTTGGTTTGAGTAGACATCAGCAGTGGGATTCACTTACCTTCCCTACCAGTTCGCAAATGTAAGAGCCCGCACACGCATGCTGGCTTCGCTCACGTGCACATCTGCGCATGTACACCGCCTTCTGTGCATGCACAGTGCTCACACATTACGTCGGAGCGGGTGGGCGGAGCCTCTTGCAGCAGCCGCTACCGGTTCGCTTGAACCAGAGAGAACCTGCTGAATACCGCCTCTGGTAAACATCCATCCAGAAGACTTTAGAAAAAAATTGTAGAAACCAATTACAAAAACGCAATCACACTTGAATGCCTGGAAAACAGAGAAGATGTGAGCAAGAAGCGTAGTCTATTCTCACAAGGATCCATGACAATCTATGACTAACCTATTCTTTCAAGGAAAGCAATAAGATAGAGGAAATAATCAGGTTTTCAATTATTACTGATTTTAACTATATGTTATTTCTAATATCCTAACAGTCTTTTTCCTATTACCTTTTAAGTATCTGTTTGGTAACAGAACTGGACTAGTTATGCTTTTCCGCTAAGATAATATGATTCTTAAGTCTTTTTTAGTTATGGTTCCATGAATATTATCCCTGAAGGGGCTCAGGGGTGCCACTGATGATTTTTCTTATTAGGTAGATCTTTTTGTTCCCCAGCTCTTTAAAATCTTTTTGAGGTAACGTATGTATATTTTGTTTTAATATTGGTTTTATTAATTTTGTTTCTACTTGATAAACCTTTGGTTACTCTACTTTTACTATTTGGATAAATGAAGAAGGTTATGTTAGTAGGCAAGAATATATAAAAACAGTAATTTCAGTAGGTAAACAATACAGTACATATATATTCTAGCTAAATATGAAATTTTTGACCAGTGATCACATTTGGAAATGTAAGACAATTGGCCAGATTTCTTACAAAATGGTTGCCAAACTTTCCTTACCCGTGGTGGTGCAGTTGTTAGAATGCAGTATTGCAGGCTAATTCACTGTTCACTGCCAGGAGTTCAATCCTGACCCACTCAAGGCTGAATCAGGCTTCCATCCTTCCAAGGTGGGTAAAATGAGAATCCAGATTGTTGGGGGGCAATGTGCTGACTGTGTAAACTGCTTAGAGAGGGCTGTAAAGCACTATGAAGTGGTATTTATTGCTCCCCCCCAAAAAAAAAAGTATCTTCTGTTTGTGAGCGTGCTGTCTACCAATGCTAGTTTTTTCTTCTCAATCTCCAGGCAGCACATTAATATGCAAACAGCAATGAATACATTTCCAAAAGCACACAAATCTGCAAGCATCCATCATTTTTATTTTCTATGCTTGATTACATAATTCATATGAAATAGGGAGGCACTTTGGAAAGAGATAGCATAAGGGACTGATGTTTTCTATATTTCAAACATGCAATAATCTTTAAGAGAGATGAGACAGGAACACTAATAGATTGTTTTTTGCTTCAGAGAATATTCCGGTGAAACAGCTATAACATGCCCATCCACAAGATTGTTTCTTCATGCTACAAAATAGGAGGAAGGGTCATCCAATGTCCTACTTCCCACTTCTATGGCACTCCCTAAAAGGGTTAAATCCAGAATAATCAATAGCCAATCCCTTTGGGCCTGTTCATGCTAATTGCCCAGTGGATTGTTTCCAGTAGTTCTGGAAATTTCCTTTTTATTTGGTGTATAGGTGCATAGACAGTGTAAATTTTTCCTTTTTTTAAAAAAAAAAAGTCTTTTGTCAATTTTTTCTCTTTTCCCGTTTCTATCTGCCTTTTGTCTAATTTTGCCAATTAACTATTTCTGATGTTTGCTGATGTTTAATAAATAACTTAACTTAACTTAACTTTATTCAATTTCTAGACCGCCTCGCTCTCAAAAGAGACTCGGGGCGGTGTACAGTCATATTAAAATAATTGAACAGTAAATATACATGTTATAAATATGAAATAAATAAATTAAACATAGGACTGGAGGAGGTAGTGATGGTTCCCTGTACAATTTAGTTAAGTTAGATTAAAATTTTAAAAATTTTAAAAATTTAAAAACATTAACCCTAAAAGCTATTCCAAATAAAATATCCGCCAGGAGGTAAGAATAGAACTATAAGTGGGCCAGGCCAGCTAATCGGAACAGGTGAGTCTTAAGTTTTTGTCAGAAGGAGCGGAAGTCGGTAGTAGTTCTAATATCAGGGGGGAGGTCATTCCAGAGGGTTGGGCCCATCACAGAGAAGACTCTACTCCTAGGCGCAGCCCGTTGGCACTGCTTGGTGGACGGCACCAGGCTTGCTAGCTGAAGTGAGTTGCAGGTATGCTTGATCTGATTTGGATGCAGAGATGGCCTGATAGATCTCTGGGTGCAAACTAACCTGGAAATTACCCACAGTTTATCTCTTAGGAGAGTAGTGGGATTTAATTTTTTTTACTACCAGTTCTTTGGGCGTGGTATGCTGGGCATGGCATGGCTTGGTGGGTGTGGCAGGGAAAAGATACTGTAAAACCTCCATTCCCTCCCCACTCCAGTGGAAGGTTACTGCAAAATCC
Organism: Natrix helvetica; assembly: GCF_964273705.1. NCBI lineage: Eukaryota > Metazoa > Chordata > Lepidosauria > Squamata > Natricidae > Natrix > Natrix helvetica. Next base: position 76,236,881 of record NC_138551.1, on the reverse strand, counting down.
CCATTTCCTCCCGATCAGCTGGGACTCAGGAGGCAGAGAATAGATGGGGGCAGGGCCAGTCAGAAGTGGTATTTACTGGTTCTCCGAACTACTCAAAATCTCCGCTATTGGTTCTCTAGAACTGGATATCACCTCAGCTTAGGAACATCATAGCATGAGAGGAAACGGGTACAACTTAATATGGGTCAGGAGGACTCAAACTTAACATGTCTGCTTTTCATGAGACAACTCTGTGTTTAGTTCACAGCAGTTTAAGAAGTCCCAAGGCTAAGAGAATATAGTTGCCTCACTATATACAGGTGAAACTCGAAAAATTAGAATATCATTCAAAAGTTCATTTATTCCAGTAATGCAACTTAAAAGGTGAAACTAATATATGAGATAGACTCATTACATGCAAAGCAAGATAGTTCAAGCCGTGATTTGTCATAATTGTGATGATTATGGCTCATGAAAACCCCAAATCCACAATCTCAGAAAATTAGAATATTACATGCAATCAATAAAACAAGGATTGTACATAGAACAATATTGGACCTCTGAAAAGTATAAGCATGCATATGTACTCAGTACTTGGTTTGGGCCCCTTTTGCAGCAATTCCTGCCTCAATGCAGTGTGGCATGGAAGCTATCAGACTGTGGCACTGCTGAGGTGTTATGGAAGACCAGGATGCTTCAATAGCGGCCTTCGGCTCTTCTGCATTGTTCGGTCTCATGTCTCTCATCTTTCTCTTGGTAATGCCCCATAGATTCTCTATGGGGTTCAGGTCAGGTGAGTTTGCTGGCCAATCAAGCATAGTAATCCCAAGGTCATTGAACCAGGTTTTGGTGCTTTTGGCAGTGTGGGCAGGAGTCCTGCTGGAAAATGAAGTCAGCATCCCCATAAAACTCGACTGCGGTAGGAAGCATGAAGTGCTCCAAAATCTCCTGGTAGATGGCTGCAATGACCCTGGACTTAATGAAGCACAGTGGACCAACACCAGCAGATGACATGGCTCCCCAAATCAACACAGACTGTGGAAACTTCACACTGGACTTCAAGCATCCCTGCAGTGCATACCTCTCCATTCTTCCTTCATACTCTGGGTTCTTGGTTTCCAAATTAAATGCAAAAGTTGCTCTCATCAGAAAAGAGGACTTTGGACCACTGAGCAACAGACCAGGTCTGTTTTTCTTTAGCCCAGGTAAGAAGCTTCTGATGTTGTTTGTTGTTCAAGAGCGGCTTGACAAGAGGAATACTACATTTGAAGCCCATGTCCAGGATCCGTCTGTGTGTGGTGACTCTTGATGCACTGACTCCAGCCAATCCACTCCTTGTGAAAGTCCCCAACACTTTTGAATGGCCTTTTCCTGACAATCCTCTCCAGGCTGCGGTCATCCCTGCTGCTTGTGCACCTTTTTCTTCCACATAACTTTCTATTAATGTGCTTTAATACAGCACTTTGGGAATATCCAACTTCTTTTGCAATTACCTTTTGAGGCTTTCCCTCCTTATGGATGGTTTTCTGCACAACTGTCAGATCAGCAGTCTTTCCCATGATTGTGATTCCTACTGAACTAGACTGAGAGACCATTTAAAGGCTTAGGAACCCTTTGCAGGTGCTATGGCTTAATTAGCTGATTAGAGTGGGACACTTTGAGCCTAGAATGTTGCACCTTTTCACAATATTCTAATTTTCTGAGATTGTGGATTTGGGGTTTTCATGAGCTGTAAGCCATAATCATCACAATTATGACAAATCACGGCTTGAACTATCTTGCTCTGCATGTAATGAGTCTATCTCATATATTAGTTTCACCTTTTAAGTTGCATTACTGAAATAAATGAACTTTTGCACAATATTCTAATTTTTCGAGCTTCACCTGTATAATACTATGTGGGAATGACCTTAGAATACAAGAGGAAGAAGGACATCCTATGGTCTGATATATGAAATCTGAGTCCAAAGAAGTGATGGAAATGGAGAAACATTCAGAAGGGACCCTATTGAATTTTTGGGAGAGTAAAAGAAAGGGAGGGGGAAGGTGTTTTTAGATGGGCAAGATTCTGTTACTGTAATAAGAGAGTCGGTTTGGTATATTTATTTATTTATTATTTATTTAGTTTGTCAAACATGTATGAGATAACAGGTATAAGTATAAAGATGGACATGAATGCAGGAAATGGGTACGAATAAATGGGGACGGTAGGATAGGGACGGTAGGCACGCTGGTATGCTTATGCACTCCCTTTTACAGACCTCTTAGGAAAAGGATGTGGTCCACGATAGACAGTTTAAGGTTAAAGTTATGGGGGTTTGAAGATGTAACAACAGAATTGGGTAGTGCATTCCATACATTGACCACTCTCTTGCTGAAGTCGTATTTTCTGTAATCGAGTTTGGAGCGGTTTACCTTGAGTTTGTATCTATTGTTTTCCCGTGCATTATTACAGTTGAAGCTAAAGTAGCCATTGACAGGTAGGACATTGTAGCGGATAATTTTGTGTACTACACTTAGGTCAGACCATAGTCAGTCTAAAAAAACAGATTCTTGTCCCAACTTAGGTGCAAAACTAAGGTGTCTTTGGGCCAGTCACTTTCTCTCAACCCTAAGAAAGAGGCAAGGGCAAACCACTTCTGAAAAGACTTTCCAAGTAAGAGACTTGTCTAGGCAGTCTCCAAGAATCTGCATTGATTGAATATAAAATACATAGACCTTTTTGTCAAAACCCTGTGTTTTCTTTAAACACAATACATTTCCCCCCCAATAGCGTTCTTTAAACGAAATCTTTTTCTCAATAGCATAATTTTCTACTTGATATTCTGTTAGACAGTTTGTAATTTTCCATGGGAAGTCTTGTAGACACATCATTAAGAGCACTTCAGTTACATTTACTTTTTAGGGCCAGGATTTATTGCAAGACAGTAAAAGTCTTGGTTGAATGAGAAGGAGGAAAAAAATACCTTGACTTCAGTTTATAGAGTAGCTTTTTTTTTTGTGAGAGATTAGACCCAGAATGATTTGAGATAGAATCAAAGAATTCCATCTTTTTTAATTAGTCTGTGAAAGGCAGGAACCTCTAATACAAATATTTGACTCTGAAGTTGTACACTAGGACTCAAGTCATCAGGGGGAAATTTATAGGCAGCTGTAATGCCCCTTGACAATGATTTTCTTGGATTATGACTTCTCAAATTGCTGTTTATTGCCAATAGCACTACATTTGGAAATAAATAAGGTTCATGGGATTAAGACCCTGTCTATGTTAAAATGTTTAATCTTCACTTTACATGAGTTATGGTAATGGAAGGCTTTTCTTTTGTATACGGCTAGTGGTTTCGAGTCAAGTTAGCTATTTTTACAAACACCAATGAATCACTAGTTAAACAAACTTTCTGATGAGAAGCTAGCTTTGTCTTCTTACCTAGTAGTTTAAATTTATATTTTACTTTGGGGGAGGGGGCTTTTTTGCAGAAGTTGAGGGAAATCTAAATTGGCTGTTTAATTATATAAGTATTTAATGGCAAAGCACTGATTAAACTATTTTAACCGTTAGTTAAAATGGTGGGTAAACAGCAAGCACTTTCCTATTGCTGGCTGATTAATTCTCACACAGGATGCCACTTGCTTAATAGAATCAGTCACATAATAGCTATAATGACAGCACGCTCATGGTATTTGATATTGCTCTTCAAATAAAACACCTATTTGTCAAGAGCAAATGTGGTGGAACAGATACTGAAAAGCTTAAATGGAATTAACCAGGTTTTTCACAATGGACAAAAAGCTGGCTGTTAATGCAGTGGCAAATAATATAGTTAAGTGCACAGCACATAGAAGCATCTTAAATACGCAAGCACATTTGCCTAGCTCAGATTTCCCCTACCTCATATCCTCCAGACATATTGGACATAAACTTCTATTTTTCTTACTGGCTGGGAAGACTATGTTGGTCTAGAGTCAGCCCAGCACTGTGGACTGGACTAGGATAGGATAGGATAGGATAGGGTAGGGTAGGGTAGGGTAGGGTAGGGTAGGGTAGAGTAGAATAGAATAGAATAGAATAGAATAGAATAGAATAGAATAGAATAGAATAGAATAGCAGAGTTGGAAGGGACTTTGGAGGTCTTCGAGTCCAACCCCCTGCCTAGGCAGGAAACCCTATACCATTTCAGACAAATGGCTATCCAACATCTTCTTAAAGACTTCCAGTGTTGGGGCATTCACAACTTCTGGAGGCAAGCTGTTCCACTGATTAATTGTTCTAACTGTCAGGAAATTTCTCCTCAGTTCTAAGTTGCTTCTCTACTTCATTAGTTTCCACCCATTGCTTCTTGTCCTACCCTCAGGTGCTTTGGAAAATAGCTTGACTCCCTCTTCTTGTGGCAACCCCTGAGATATTGGAACACGGCTATCATGTCTCCCCTAGTCCTTCTCTCCACTAGACTAGCCATGCCCAGTTCCTGCAACCGTTCTTCATATGTTTTAGCCTCCAGTCCCCTAATCATCTTTGTTGCTCTTCTCTGCACTCTTTCTAGAGTCTCCACATCTTTTTAACATCGTGGTGACCAAAACTGAATGCAGTATTCCAAGTGTGGCCTTACGAAGGCATTATAAAGTGGTATTAACACTTCACATGATCTTGATTCTATCCCGCTGTTTAGCTCTGGTTGAATCTACTTCATGGCTCACTTGCAAAAGCCCCTTGTTCACTACAGGTTACAGTAAGAGGCCATATCCTCAGTAGGTTGCCTGCCATCTATTGAGAAGCCATGAGGTTTTACTGTCCTTAATATTTCTCCATTTCATCCAGTTGCTTATTATTTATTAGCTTAATTTCTAATCTGTTGTGTCATGATCAGTGGTGTTTGAGTTGACCAATGACAAAAATATGTATGCTATAAATAAATAAAATAATTATTTTATGCAGGTAGTCCTCAACTTACAACAGTTCATTGAATGACCATTCAAAGTTACAAAACCACTGGAAAATGTGACTTATGACTACTTTTCACCCTTGCAATTGTTGTTGCATCCCCATGATCACATGATCAAAATTCAGATTCTTAACAACTGATTCATATTTATGATGGTTGAAGTGTTCCAGGGTAATGTGATCACCTTTTGCAACCTTCTGGCAAATACAGTCCATGGGAATGCAAAGAAAATCAGGAGATCCAGAGAATTCAAATGCATATAAAGATTTATTGCAAGCTTAAGCTCTCTACAAGAATCTGAATTACTAACAACCAAGGGAAATTAGCGGGAGATAATAGTAGAAGGAGTTCAAGGTGGGCTGGACTTAGATCTCTTGTGGGCACACAGGGTCTCATGACTGATGAGATGTTTGACCCTTCCTTCTGCCTCAGCCTGGTCATCTCCTACAGAAGCCAGATTCATTTAACAACTGTGTTACTAACTTAACAACTGCAGTGGTTCACTTAACAACTGTGAAATTGATCTTCCACCAGGTACTGGCCAGAATAGACCTGCTTAGCTTCAAGAAAGCATCTACTCAGGTTCCCATAGCCCATGTCTTAAGTGCTAAAGCTTGGGAAGATCTCTCAAGAAGGTTCTTCTTACATTCCTGTCATACAGGCCTTCGATGTTGGCAAGAAAGAGAGATGAGTGGTCTCTGCACATTGGAGAATACATTCAAATGTCATGCTAAATAGCACAAAGGCTATGCCACTTCTTCTGTGAGAAAGGGAAGTAATGGTGCCTGGTTTTTTCCATACTATCAGTCATTTATAATTACTTATCTCTTTTCTTATTATATTAATAATATTTTAAATCAAAACAATCTGTCCTCAAATCCCTCACTTCATATTCTCCTCTTTACAGCGGCTAGGTCCACATATGAATCCAGATGTTTTTAATGAATCTTTGCTGAAGAAGCTATAGTGAATTATATATAGCTCCAAACTATAATGGGGGAATTTCCACATATAAGCCAAAAGAAACCAACTGCAATGTGGTTTAATACTAAACATTAACCAGGTTATTATAGCAATAGTATTTAGAGTTATATACTACTTCATAGTGTGTGTTATAGCCCTCTCTAAGTGGTTTACAGAGTCAGCATATTTCCCCCAACAATCTGGGTCCTCATTTTACTGACCTCAGAAGAACAGAAGGCTGAGTCAACCTTGAGCCAGTGAGAAACTGCAGGCAGCTGGTAGTCAGCAGAAGTAGCCTGCAATACTGCATACTAATCACTGCACCCACTACGGCTCTTATCAAATTCTTTTTCTAATATCAGTACATAAAATCTCTTAGGAACAAAAGGCTGGAGAATTCTGGGAGTTGAAGTTCACAAGTCTTAAAGTCAAAATTGCTATGTCTGGACACCCCTGGACTAGAGGGTTTAGCTCTTCCTTTCCTTCCTTCCTTTCATTTGGGGGGTGGGGGGGATAAACCAACCTAACAAAGTTATTTTATTCAAAACACAATTTTTTATAAATAAAATAAAATGTAAACCCATAAACCCTTTCAATTGTAAATGTTGAAATATTAAATGTGAATTTAATACAATTTAGAAGAAGATAAATGATAGAACTACCTCCCTGTAGTCATGCAGTTGTTTACAAATTAGTTAAAAAGAAAAATTCCAAAAGAAGGTACAGTGTAGGGCATTCTTTTTTTTTTATCTCTAGAAAGGAAGGGATAAAAACTAAGAAATTCTATTTTTGCAATAGAATTTTTTCCTAACCTAGAGATTGAAGGCAGAAAAAAGCTTGAAGGTTGAAAAAAATTTGAGAATATAAGCTGCATCAAGAGAAACAAGAGTTAAAGAAGTTAAAAACCAACATTACAGAAATAAACTTTTAAAATTACAAAAATAAATTGAAATTTATTTATTTAATTGGTCAATGACCAGCCATATCAAACAACAAAACAAGCGGAAAAAAGCAGGAAACACAACTAGGATCAAGAAAGAGAAGCAGGTGCACCTACATCCCGGCAACTACAAAACAAAACAAATAAAAGACACTCCAAACACCACACCACACCAATACCCTGTCCACCTATCCAACATTAATAAAACTAGTACAATAAAAGTGTACATCAACATATATTTTCTCTAAAAATTGTTAATGTTAGATCGGCGAGAAGCAGCAGGCAAGAGGCTCAAGTGAGTTTCAGCACTTTTTATTGCAAGAGTAAGTGACTGCGCTCTGCCGGCTGGGCTGCTGGAGCTCGCCTTTGTCAGCTCTCTGGCAGCGCAGCCGGCCAATGACAGTTACAATAATAATAATAATACAATAGTAGAGTTGGAAGGGACCTTGGAGGTCTTCTAGTCCAACCCCCTGCCCAGGCAGGAAACCCTATACCGTTTCAGACAGATGGCTATCCAACATCTTCTTAAAGACTTCCAGTGTTGGGGCATTCACAACTTCTGGAGGCAAGATGTTCCACTGATTAATTGTTCTAACTGTCAGGAAATTTCTCCTCAGTTCTAAGTTGCTTCTCTCCTTGATTAGTTGTTTAAACTTCCCGGGGTTTGGGCAACCAATCGTCGGTGAGCATATGAAAACATGTCAATTTAACAACGTACATACGTAATACCCCTCGCCTCCTAGAATGAACAATGTCCAATCCCCAGCCTATGTAGGTGATGTAGTCTTTCAGGTAGGCGGGGCGCGCCGGTCTCCTACTTGAACTGCGCAGATCACTTGTCCCTGGGAGCTCAGCCAGTGCGGTAGAGCCTGCTGTTCCTCCGCTGACTGGGAAGGAACCTTCTGGAGCTCCTCAGCCTGTGAGTCGAGCTCCGGCCTGGTTCCTTCAGCTCCTGAGATGCCATTTCTTTGTGGGATAGCTTTGGCCGCAGCTACATGTTCGCGGCTCAGGTTAGATGATCATCCCTCGATCCCTTGGCTTGGTGGGGCCGGTTCCTGCCCATCTCCTTCCCGGCTGGTGGTTGAGCAAGTTCCACAGGGCGGAGACCTGGGGTTCTCTGTGAGTTGTTCTGAGCTGGCAGGTGTGGTCCAATCGCCCTGGTTCCTCAGTTCAGCGTACCCCAGGCGGTGTCGGAGCTGGTCAATGTGCCTCCTCCAGATTCGTCCATCCTCTAGCTCCTCTCAGTACAACGGTACAATCGGCCCACCAGCCAAGTCGGGTACCCGGCGTAGTTGTGGAGTAATACCTGGTCATTTATGTTAAACTCCCAGGTTGGTCGAGCGAAATCCAGGAGGTTCTCTGGAAGGTAGTCCGGGTGGTACCAGTCAAGTCTGGACCTCAGTCTTCTCCCCATCAACAGCTCTGCTGAGCTGACTTCTGGTTCCGGCGGCTGACGGCGACGGGCAGAGACTGCTCGCCCTGCGCATCCCCGGTGGGCTCCCCACTCCTTGGGGGGCACAGGACGCCCCGGAGAGGCGTTCTGCCGGAGGAGCGGCGCGGCGGGAGGACCCCTGCATCGGCGGCGGCCGTCGGGGGGCTCCTGCTTTGCTCCAGGCACCGAGGAGCGCGAAGGGGAGGCGCGCTGAAGCGGTGAGGTGTAGACTCTCTTCATACCTATTACCAACTCTAAAACTTGTCAGTTGTGTTAATTGGAACTTTTGGCTAACTTGGAGAAGTGCGGCTGGAGGGAAGGGGGATTTCCCCCCCCCCTTGGACAAGCGGCTAGAAACAAACGTGCTCGTAGCCCCAGGGAAGGAGGAGGGGGTGAGCCAAACCAAAGAGGTCACACTCCAACTAAATGGATGTTCAGACTTAAACCTTTAGGTTTCAAGAAAATGTGATCTGGAAGCCTTGGGAACTTTGAATTTTGAAAACTTTATTTGTTGCCTCAGTACCCGAAGTTGGCAGGGCAAGATGGCACACTTCCGTTGTCTTCATGAAAGGTGAACTTGACTCCACCTTTTAGCTTCAGGCTTCCGGTCTTTGTCTCCGTGTTATTTGGATAATTCTCTTGTGGATTGTTTGCTTTTGAACTTCTTGGAGTGAAAAAGTCTGTTCCCTGCCAGGGTGATTAGAGAGTTCCCTTTTGTCTGGTCTCTCTACCCCCCGGACTCCCTTGGCTGCTCTACCACTCTGACTGATTCTTCTCTATACTGACTGGACTCTTTATTACTAACAATGACATCTAAAAGACCACCTCCTGGAAAGTCTGGCTTTGCTGCCTCTGCCCCAACATCTGCAACCTCAAGTCCGAGCACACAATCAACATTGACAGCCTTTAAACAAGTTAAAACTACGGACTTGGAGTTTCATCAAATGTTTCAGCAAATTCTACAGGGACAAGAGGAAACAAAGAAACAACTGAAGGACATGAAAGAAGAAATTAGAGGGAACCAGGAAAAAATTAATAAGAACTCACAGAGACTGGATCTCTTGGAGCAGGGGGTGGCTGAGATGACGGGGGGGTGGAGGGCGTGCAAAAGGGAAACAAAGAGCTTGACACCCAACAAATGAAAATAGAGTTTGAGAGAATGTCCTTTTATCTTAGGTTTCAGAATGTGATGGAGACAGATGATGAAAATATTAGGGACATCATGACAACTATCTTGGCTGAGTATACTCAGAAAGAAAAACAACAGATGGGGTGGGAAATAGACCTGGTTTATAGAGTGAACTCCACATATGCTAGAACACACAATGTCCCCAGGGAGGTACACATTAAATTTCTTAGAAAAAGCACAAGAGATGAAATTCTGAATACACAAAGGGGACAAGCCCTGATATACAAAGATAAGGAGATAACCATACTGAAACAGATCCCCAAGAAAGTGAGGGAGAAAAGAAAATATTATTCGCAATTGGCGAATAAACTATACCAGAAGGGGGTGTGGTTTCGTTGGTTGCTGCCTGAAGGTATGTTAATATTCTGGGAGGAGACAAGGGTCAGAATTAATACACCCATAGAGGCGCAGGCCTTTATGGAAAAAAATAAATTACTCCTAGAAAAACCAGAAGACATCCCAGTGGATGCACAAGACACGGGAGGGGCCGGAGCACTGCCAACAGGGGGAGATGGGGCGACATCAAGAAAGCTCAGATCACACAAATAAGTAAGAAAATCCACATGACATAAATTGATTGTAATTACTAATGAATCTACCACACTGACTATATGTTATTATATAATATTTGAATGCTATGCAAATGTACACCATGAGTCTGGAGGTGGGGTATACCTACCGCAGTTTGCGGCTGCCACAATTTGTAACTTTCCCCATACCTTTTCCTTTTTGTAAAACACCAAAAAACCAATAAAACTTTGTTTAAAAAAAAAAACCAGCTCTGCTGAGCTTTTGTTCGTGGTCGCATGGGGGATGATGTGTTGGGTGAAAAAGAATTGGTCGACCTTTTCCTGCCAGCTTCCTGGTCCCATTCAGGTGAGGGTCTCTTTTGTGAGCCTCACCATTCGCTCAGCCTAGCCATTGCTCACCGGATTGAATGGGGCGATGAAAACATGCCAGATCCCTTGCTCTGCAAGGAATGCCTCTTTCATCTTGGTGGTCAGTTGTGGGCTGTTGTCGGAGACCAGGGTGTCGGATAGACCGTGGATCATGAAAAGTTTCTGGAGAGCTCTGATGGTGGCTTCTGCCGTGGTTGATTGCATGATAATGGCCTCCAGCCATTTGGAGTAAGCATCCACCAGGATCAGGAACATCTGCCCTTCCACTGGTCCTGCGAAGGCAATGTGGATGCGTGACCATGGTCCCTTGGCTGCTTCCCACTCTCGAACGGGTGCCCGGGGTGGGGCTGGTCGTGTCTCCTGGCAGGGTCTGCAAGTGGCTACCCACTCTGTGATGTCCTTATCCATACTGGGCCACCAGATGTAGCTCTGGGCTAGTGCCTTCATCCATACTAACCCTCGTGGAGGGCTTCCATGGCTCGCCTCCACAGCCTCTAAGGTACGATGACTCTCTCTCCCCACAACAAGCAACCCTTGATAGTTGATAGTTCTGCTTGCTTACTCTGGTAGCTCTGGAACTCTTCACTCAGCTTCTCCTGTGGCCACCCCCTCAACACCCAGTTCAGAACCTTTCGCAACCCCTTGTCCTTTTCTGTGTGCTTGGCAATGTCCGTGGCGGTGACTGGGCTGTCTGGGTCAACATTGATTAGCAGTACCGTGGTGGTGGGGGTGGGGTCTTCCACCAGCTCCGGTAATGGGCAATGGCTGAGTGCATCAGCATGGCTGATGTCCTTCCCTGGGCAGTGGATCAGCTCGTAGTCATATGCTGTGAGGAAAATGGCCCATCTGGTCATTCTTAGGGACATGTACGGCGGGGTTTGTTGCTTCCCGGCAAGGAGCCCCAGCAGTGGTTTATGGTCTGTGAAGAGTTCAAAGTGTCTGCCATACACATACTCATGGAATCTCTTGATCCCTGCGACTGCAGCCAAGGCTTCCTTGTTGATCTGGCTGTAGTTGCGTTCTGCCAGGGACAAGGTCTTGGAATAATAGGCTATGGGAGCCTCCCATCCATCTGGTAGGCAATGGCTGAGGACCGTTCTGACTCCAAAAGGGGAGACATCAGAGATGATCCGAACCGGCAAAGTATGGTTGAACTGGATGAGCACGCTGTTGGAGGATAGGAGCTCTTTTACCACTGCAAAGGCCTGGTCTTCCTTCTGTCTCAAGCCCACGGCACTGTCTTTCACAGGAGCTTGTGCAGCAGCTCAGCAATGGTTGCCTTCTGTTGTAAAAAAATACTATAAAAGTTCAATAGTCCTAAGAAGGCTTGGAGCTCTGGGGTGGGGGCATTTCTAATGGCCTTTACTTTGCTGTCGATGGGGTAGATGCCAGACTTGTCTATGAGGTATCCCAGAACTCTACCTGCCTCATGCTGATTTGACATTTCTTTGGGTTCACTTTAAGTCCCTTCTCCTTGAACCTCCCCAAAGTCTCACGCATGCATTCCATCAGCTGCTCTATGGAGTCCCCTGAGATGAATACATCATCAAAGTAAGGCACCACCCCCGGGATTCCTTGCAGTAGCTGCTCCATTAAACACTGAAACAGTCCTGGGGCTACGCTGACTCCAAACTGCATGGTGAATTTGAAAGTGCCCCTGTAGGTCACAATTGTCTGTCCTTCTGCGGTGGCTTCGTCCACAGGCAATTGTTGGTGTGTCCGGGCCATTTCCAGTTTGGTGAATATTTTCCCGCTTCCTAGAGAATGCAACAGATGTTGCACAACTGGTACCGGGTACGCGCTTTGCTGTATGGCTTTATTCAGCATACATTTGTAATCCACTCAGAGGCGGACGGAACCATCTGGCTTTACGGCGATGAATATTGGGGTTTCTCATACCGTGTGGTCGGTCGGCACAAGGATTTCTTGGGCAATTAGTTTGTCCAATTGCTCATCCACCTTGGGCCATAGAGCAAAGGGGTCCCTTCGGGGTTTGAGCCTGATGGGGGTTACATGGGGGTCTAGGTTAAATGAAATGGGTTTCCCCGTATATTTACCTAGGCCCCCATTGAAGACATCCGTGAACTCTGCCAGTATCCGATCCAGATCGTGGGTTGAGATTTGATGCAGGCTGGTGATGTCTAGCCCCAGGGGCTTGAACCATCCCACTCCCAGTAGGGACGGTCAGTGGCTGGCGACAACCGTGAGGGGTAGACAGCCCTGGAATTCATGGAACACCACCTCAACCTCCATTCTTCCTAGGACTTGGATCTGGTTCCCCTGGTAGTCGTTGAGCCAGAAGTTTGGTGGTTTGAGGAGCTTCTTGCTGGCTGTCGGGTTCAATTTCTTAATGGTCTGCCAGGACACGATAGTAAAATATGATATTGTGTCCAGCTCCATCTTGCATGGTCCCCCTTCAATGGTCACCGTGGCATGGAACTTTTCCCCTTTGTAGGCATTTGAGTAGCCCACGGTGGTGTGATGGATCTCCCTCTGGGCTTGGTACTGTTCCTCTCTCAGCCTATTCTGCTCTTGGCTGGGTCGTGGGTTGTTTTGTCTTCCCTGTGGAGCCGTAGGTGTTGGATGAGACGGGGTGGGCTGGGATTCTCTGCACGCCTCAGCAATGTGGTCTTTCTGCTGGCATCTACAGAAAGGCCACATTCCCGGAAATGGCACGCCATTCTTGAATGGAATCCCATGCAGCCTGGGCAACATGGCTGCCTTCCCTCTATGTCCCTTGCACTTTGTCTCCTCTCTGGGTACACATGGTGGATGGCGTCAGCATCGTCCCCTTCATCGTCGTACTCCGGAATTTCGGATGCCTAGTCGGGTTCCCTGAATATTTGGTGTACCCCACTGGTTTTCCTTACGTGCGTTGCTGACTTATCCGATGACTCAGCTACCCAGGCTTCCTCGACCACATCCTTGAATGAGACTCCCCTTCTGATTAGCAGTTTCTTTTGCAAGGAGAGATCTCTCATTCCAAGATGATCCAGTTTTTCATCATTTCTTCTGGGTTGATGAATTCGCACCAGGTCACAATTTCTCGGAGACTGGCCATGAAATCATTCACCATCTCTCCTTCCCGTTGGCACCAGTGTAAAACTCATTCTGGCTCATCATGGGAGCAGCCGATAGCGCGTTGTGGCCTTCCAGGGCGCGTTGTAGGGTTGTCCGTTCAACGGTCTCTACGTCTGCTGGGGCAATCAACGTCTGTACCACCTTATAGATTTTTGTTATGCAAAAAGGTTAGGAATAATGCCCGCTTCCTATTGTCCAACCAGTCCTGGTAATTGTTGGCTCCAGGAACATCCGGAGTCGCCCTGTGTATGTGTGCCAGTCCTCCGTCTGCAGGTCGAAGATCACTGGTGCAGAGGATGCTTGCAATGCCATCTCGTGCTGTGGTGCAGGGTCTTGGTCCTTGTGCGAAATGGCTGCTTGTCCAACAAGGGTTCTCGGATCCCTTTGTCCTCATCGTCAGTATTAGATCAGCAAGAAGCAGCAGGCGAGAGGCGCGAGTGAGTTTCAGCACTTTTTATTGCAAGAGTAAGTGACTGCGCTCTGCCGGCTAGGCTGCTGGAGCTCGCCTTTTAAGGAGTTCTGGCAGACCAGCTGGCCAATGACAGTAGTTAAACTTCCCAGAGTTTGGGCAACCAATCCCCCGTGAGCATGTGAAAACATGTAAATTAAGGAGCTCCGACAGCCCAGCCGGCCAATGACAGTTGTTTAAACTTTCTGGGGTTTGGGCAACTAATTCCCGGTGAGCATGTGAAAATATGTAAATTTAACAACGGCCGTCTGTATGTAACAGTTAGTAAATAACTAAGCAAAGTATTAATGCATAAGGAATAGGGATCTTTATTTCTTTAACTGGTTATTCCTATTATTATTATTGCAACAGCACAAAACGTTACTAAAGCATGAGTGGTGGCTGGATTTGAATCCTGAAGAAGATGATTCACATAGAAATTATCTGATCTCCCTAAAAAAATCTAATAAAGAGAGAATGTATGTTGATGTGATGTTCCTGTAGAACAGTGGTTCTCAACCTGTGGGTCGGGACCCCTTTGGGGGTCAAATGACCCTTTCATAGGGGTCGCCTAAGACCATCGGAAAACACATATTTTTGATGGTCTTAGGAACCGAGACACCAATTTTATGGTTGGGGGTCACCACGAGGAACTGTATTAAAGAGTCGCGGCATTGGGAAGGTTGAGAACCACTGCTGTAGAACTTGCAGCGCAATTGGACATGTGAGACATCTTCAACTTCCCCATTGCCACCTATAAAACTACAGAGAGATGGCGTTGTAATGTAAAAGGACAACAATAAGAACTTAATCAGATTCCAGTGATGTCTGCGGTCATTTTACAAATGATTTTTAATGGGTCAGAATATTTCCTGACATGTACCATGCATACATTATTAGGTGGGAGTAGAACTCAAAAGCTACCAAGACAAAATAGAAACATTTTGCTATTTAAAAGAAATGACGTAAACCTGTACAGACAGAAGTTCAAAGAATTCGAAAAGGAGCTATCAGCACAATAGCTGCAGGGATGGGGATTTGAAACCTACATTAAAGAAGTTATTCTATAACTTGATGTGGCACAAGAGTAAAAAGTGAGTTAAATTACCCAAGGGGAGAGCCACATACGAAACACTTCACAGCTTTTGTAGATAGGCCACATTTACCAAACTGCGAAAGGAAGCACTTTGTGGATAGACTTTAGGAGCATGTGGTTTTTGTTGCACGGCATACTACAACAGATCTCAATAAGTATATGACTTGTCATATACTGAAATATTTGATAGGCAGTTCCTGTGATCTGCCATTTCAATTTCCCTGCATGTTACCTGTGTACTTCTTTCCAGTTCAGAATGCTTGTAGGAAAAAGAAATCCAGCAGTTATTTTAAACATTTTTAAGAACATTTATTTATGTATTTATTTGCATGTAGAAGACTCCAGGCTGCCATTGAAAATAGGCAGGTAGCCACCATGCTTCTTTTCCTTTTCCAATCTGAGTATCATGCTATATGTATTTAATCCCCAACTACCCTACAACTCTAATATGTCCATTGATTCTATTGAAGCCAAACAAGCAGACAGATCTCCATGAACCAAGTAGGCCTAGTCCCGTTCTTCAAGGAACAACAAACACATCTCAACAAGGTCCATGGAAAATACCAAACAAACTATGAAAAGCAGAGAGTCTAGCCTTTAACAAAGCACGGGAAGAATGACATGATATTCAGAAGTATATTCACGCACAAAGGTAGCAAGGCTAGCAAGAAACACATTGTCCTGCTTCTGGTTTCACTTACATGTACATGCACACAAAGTTCCTATGGAAATTAGCAATTTACTCAAGGTCAAGGAGATAAGACCAGACAAGGAATGCAAACCAAAATAGAGTCTCTGAAAGAGTGCTTGCTTGAGTGGTTTTGCTTTTAGGAGGAGTGTGCAGAAGAATAGTCAAAATCTAAGAAATAAGGAGGAACTTTCTGTCAATGAGAACAATCAACCAATGGAACAGAAGTTGCCTTCAGAAGTTGTGGGGGCTTCATCACTTGAGACTTTCAAGAAGAGATTGGACTGCCATTTGTCAGAAATGGTGTAGAGTCTCCTGCTTGAGCGGGGAGTTGGACTAGATGATCTATAAGGTCCCTTTCAATTCTGTTAATCTGTTACATCTGTTAAATCTCATCCAGAGTTTCAAGATCCAGATCAGGGTTGTCAGCCACTCTAGAGATCATATCTTATGATTTTCATAAGAATTTCATAAGCAGAAGCCACATATGAGCATCCTGCAAGAGCTGAAGATTAGACAGTTGATTTCAACAAGGGATCATGGGTCAGTGCTGTCTCTTAAATCAGGCTGCAGATGCTATTTTTAATCAAGAGATTTACTTCCTTGCTTGGCAAGGAGCCTGATGCAACATCCTTGTTCTGCTCTTCACTCTATTTGCTGGGTGTGGAGGCTGGAGGCTTTACAGCATCATATCTGACCACTCTGGCTTTTCAGGTGGGGTCTGTGTTTGATCAGTCTCAGATGATTTTTGACTTTGTGTCTCCTATGGCTGTCATCCCACAGTTTTTACTGGAGCCATTTCTTCAGTCATTTGTCTGACTCCTGGTCCATGGCACACATCATCTCTAAGAGTGTGCCTTATGATAGACAGTAGAAGCGTTATCCCTTCCGGTCACATGGAGGTAATGAGCAACTGCTCCCATGCAAAATATAGTCATCACCTTACCATCAGAAAGAATCTGCCCATTACAACATTCAAAAGCTGTTTCTACATTACATGGCGACTGAAAGGAGATCAGATGCTCTCAGAATATGAGTCTTTATTCAGGTGAAACCAGTGAAAGAAATAGAGATACTACTGGGTATCATCCTGTTCTGTAAGACTCTTACAACTTGCTAAACAAAACCAAGCAGACTGAATGATGACAACCAACAGCCTCGGGACCACCTGTGAATACTTTGCGGTCTTCCAAGCTTTTTTTCTGCTCACTATGCTAAAACTACCACGTTTCCCAGAAAATAAGACAGGGTCTTATTTTCTTTTGACTCCCAAAATAAGCGCTTGGCCTTATTTTTGGGGAGGTCTTATTATTTATGAGGTGCAGGAGGCGGCAAGTGTGGTTACCTCATGGCTGCTGCTGTGTTGCAATATTTTTGGGGAGGGCTTATTTCAGGGGAGGGCTTATTTTAGCACACATGCTCAAAAGCCCAATTGGTTTATTATCTGAGGAGGTCTTATTTTTGAGAAAACAGGGTAGTTACAGTTACAATTTCTCAGCATTCCGAGTTGGGAAACACATGAAAACAATCCTAAATAAATAACAGGAAGGAAGGCGCTATCCTCCAAACTCAACTCAATATATGATGTGGTTCCACTTTACAGAGGCCAGCTTCTCAAATAATTATAAGAAAAGTCCTTGGCTCCTGGAAGATTTTGGTTCCCACCTCCAAATTTGGTGCTATTATCCCACCTTTCTGGTCAAAATCCTTAAAGTGCCTAAGGAATTAATATGCAACTGAAGATAATTTCCCACTCTTTCTTTGCCTGTCTTATATCTAGCAAAGATCATGCCAATCTTTTGTTTTTTTCTTAACATCACAGCTAATATAAAGTACATTAAGTAATCTCTTTCTGTTCAAGGAAACTGTTCTCTTTTATAACATTTTATATGTGCTTAAATAGACAGACCAGAGGCAGGGTGGCTCAATGGCTTAAAAGATACCAGAGAAGGTCAGTATTCTGACGGTTCGAGTCTGGTCACCATATGACTAAGTGAGCTCCTGTCACTTGTCTCAGCTCCTGCCAACCTAGCATGTAAATGCTAATAGATAAATAGGCACCACTTAGGTGGGAAGGTAATTCTGTGTTTCAACAGACACTTTATGCTGCAGCATGATGTCATGCTGACCACATGACCGGGGAAACTCTTTGGACAGCACTGGATCAATGACATAAAGAAGCAGAAATGAGCACCGTTCCTTAAAGTCAGTGGTGGATTTCCAAATTTTTTAGAATCTCTTCTGTAGGTGTGGCCTGCTTTGTGGGAGTGGCTTGCTGGCCATGTGACTGGGTGGGCATGGCCAACTTGTAAAATGTGGTGAAACTCACTTAACAACGCTCTTGCTTAGCAACCAAAATGTTGGCTCAGAAACTCTGGCATTTGAAGCACGCACGTCTTAAAGCTGTCAAGTTACAAGACCCTTGCACCTCTAACCCTTTAGAAAAAAAACTCCAGGGGTGTTCAAACTTGACAGCTTTAAGACTTGTGGACTTCAACTCCAGAATTCCTCCTCTCACTCTTCATCTTGATGATGTGCGGATGGGCGGAGGGAGGGAGCTGGAACTGGTTCTAAATGGCACTGTAGATTTGTGGAACCTCTTCTATAGAAGAGATTAGAACTGGCAGGAACCCACCCCTGCTTAACATCAGCTACAACTAGTGGAGTTAAGCCCACAGGGTCTCATTTACCTTCAGATAGACAGGCAAACAGATAGAGATAATATTAATATCTCTTCAAAGTAGTCCAGACAAGAAAACAATATTATGAGAGGTGACAGTAAGGTTACAATAAGGTTACAGTAACACAATCTTACAAGTCAGAAAGTAATTCTCCCTTCCTTTCCCTTCCCTTCCGTTTTTTTTTTTCAGGAAAATTAGGAAGGATCCCTTCTGAGTTGTTTTCTCCCATTCCTGATGTGGGGTGAGATATCCCTTGTCTGACTGTTGTGCTGGCTGCAGCTCTTCCTTCTGTCTTCCAAGGTTATTCTCAAAGCCCATTACATGAAGGTTACCGAATTTTTCAGAGTATAAGACGCACCAAGATTTTGAAGAGGCAAATTAAAAAAAAAGTTTTTGCACTCTGCATACCTCCCAAAAATGGGCCCATTTTTGTCAAAAAAAAAGGGCACGAATAGCCTTTAGGAGGCTTGTAGAGTGCTCCTGGGGGTAGAGGGGGCAAAAATAAGTAAAAGGGCCAGTTTTTTGTCAAAAAAGGGTATGCATAGCCTTTAGGGGGCTTATAGAATGCTCCTGGGAGCTGGGGGGCAAAATGAGCAAACAACAGCTTTTTTTTCATTTTTGCCCTCCCCAGCCCCCAGGAGCAGTCTATAATGCTCCTAAAGGCTATGCACGGCCATTTTTGCAAAGAGGGCAGGGTTTCAGGAGGCCAAAAATGCTGTATTCAGTGTATTCTAACCTTAGAACGATGGGTGGTTGCCAGAATAACTGAGGCGCAGACAGGAATAAAAGCTAATACCGCCCCGAGTCCCTTCGGGGAGAGGGGGCGGTCTATAAATCTAATAAAACTTAAATTTAAACTTAATAAGTTTATGCCCAATAACAGTAACAAGCTAACAGAATAACTGGCTCGGAGACAGGCAACAGCTGAAGCCTCCATCTGACAGCTCCCTTTTATACTCTGAGCTGTCAGATGGCTAGCCTATCAGCTGCCGGCTTTCTCTCGCCAATTCACAAACTTGGTGAGCATGCTCAGTACGTGACACAGTGTATAAGACGCACCCAGATTTTCACCGTCTTTTTTGAGGGGAAAAGGTGCGTCTTATATTCTGAAAAATACTGTAACTTATATGGCTAGTCTAGTACTGGTCATCTGGATGTAGACCCATTGCTCCCTTGAATTGGACTAAGCTACAGAGGGAAAACTGTAGAAAAAGATGACAACTCACCCATCCCTGAGAGGACCAACAGTAGTCTCTGCCGGAACCCATCCCTGCTTTGGACCCTTCCCGTGGCTTACCAGCTAGTTCTCCCATTGACCGCCTTCCCATGCTGTGATAATAATGATGCCACCACAAACATCCCCAAGCCTTTTTTATTTATTCAATTTCTATATCATATACGTAAGTGATTCTGCATGGTTTACAAGATAAACCTTTACTTTTATGTTTTAGTGCTAATTATTGAGTCCCGATCAAAAAATCAGCAGGATAAGATCAGTAACAGGCACTGCCAAGCAGCTTTGATCTTCCAGAGAAGCTGGATGCTGATGCCAGCTAAATTTTCTATATTTACATTGATAATGCAAAACAGTATGTTTTAAAGTTTGCAACTTTAAGATCTGTGGACCAACTCACCACCATGCACGTTGTAACCCTGATGTAAGAACTGGTCTTAAAATACATTGCTGTATTAAAAAGTGAGTCTAAGGGTTTGCTCTCTCACATATATGCACATATCCTTATTGACTTTGATCATCCAAACCGTATTACAGTTTAAGGCAGTATATATTAATCCAGCTATTATCATTTGTAAACCATATTTTATGGTTCAGCGTACTGTACGGTGCAAACTTAGTAACATTTTATTATTAAAACATGGTTACACAAACAATAGTTTAGCATAATGTGGGAATCCAGCCACCAAACAATTATCATGATGGTCCTAAGAAGATTTCACTCTTTTTTCAGACGTAAGTGTTTTCCACAAGTTAGCAAATGTTCAGGCCTGAAAGCCAGGCCTAGAGTGTATTTCAATTTAGAAGACAGTTGCCCTTCTGTCTTGTTGCTAATTTATGAGAGCACCATATGATTTTTAAAATGCAAAGAAGAATCCCCTCAGAATTTACTCTTTTAAATATAAAGTGGGCAAGAGACGATGGAAGGATGATTCCTGCTCCTGGTTGCTGTTTTGAACTGTCTTTCCCCACTTTTTCCTTTTTGTTCTCTTTCTCTTTTTCTTTTCTTGTAGGCAGATGATACGATTAGAAGTTAGGCAGGAAAGAAAGAAAAAGCTTTTGAATATAGGGTGATATGATTAAAAGCTAGAACAAGACACAGAAATAAAGGGAATATTAATGTATTACACTTTTAAGTTGATAAAATGGAAGTAATAATGAGAAATAGTTCGAATAGTTGAATAATGGTAGATTGCAACCTAATATACAGTAGATGCGTATTGTAATGGGAATTTCATAAATTGATTGAATGTAACAATAATTCTTAATTTCATCAGTTTTATTTGTGTTGGAATGCAATGCACCCAGATGCCACGGCGTTCACGCATTGATTTGACATTTTTATTTTAAAAAAATTTAAAAACTTTTAAAAAAAAGAATCTACTCTTTTAAAATAGTACCTCGCAAAACAAAGGTTTGGACAATGTGTCATATATGACGTCTTTTTCAAATGTGTGTGAGTACAATGTCCATGTTAGCTAAGAACAACTCAATTTGTAACCCTAGGATCCGGAGAAAGTACCAAATTAGGCAAAACTGATTTACATTTGAGAGTGGAAAACAACTTAAACAATTGTGCTGTTCTTTCTGATTAGAGGGCTAAGAATACAGTAATAATAGGAAAAATAACAAAATCAGCAGGGCATAAACCAGGCCCCTGACTTGAAGCAGAAGTATTGCTCCACTACACAATTGAATGGGTTTCCTGTGGCTGGCAATATAAGCTAGCATCTGGCAATGCAAGCCTGCGATAGGAAGAGAGAACTTCTCTGATAGAAGGGGGAAAAAAATAGAAACAACCACAAACAAGGAAGAACAGCTTTCTAAATCTTCTCTATGGCCTCTCCTAAAGGCGATCATGTCTTCCTCATGTCTTCCTCCCCCAGAGCTGAGGCTTCATCGAAACCTATTTGAATAAAAAATAAATTAATTGGAATTTCTCCAAGCCATCAGACTCAAACAGAAACAAATTCTTTTTAATAGGAAAAGAAGGGGGTAGTGGGGCTACTCAAAGTGAAAGTCAAATTTCTTTTTAAACCCTGTAGATTGAACACTTTGGTTTTTGCTGTAAATCGGCCAACCATATTGCTTTTCTAGAGGGTGATAAATATGAAAACAAGAAGTGAAACAGCACAGTTACCTGCCATCCTTACAAACCAAGCAGCCCCCTCTCTGGGGTTCACTTCACTGCCCAACCAACAGAAATCACCCTGCGTTCTTAAGATAGATGTGTTTTGTTACATGGCTGCGTGTGCAGCCCAATGATACCAAGTCTGGTGAGAATCTCCTCGTTTGATGATTTAAGCACACAAAGGTCCACATTTCACTGCAATCTGATCTAATATTTAAGTCCCAGGCAAACTGCAACTGGGAGGAAGTGATAAAGAGAACTTCCTGCACAAAACTGCCTGAGATAACACTTTCCATCGGCTGTGAAAAAAAAGAGCAAAAAAAAGAAAGAGCAAAGAAAAAAAGACCCACAAATTGCCACAGAACTAAAAAGGAACTCTGTAATGGATGACCTCTTGTGCTTCACGTGGCTGTTGCAACAGCTCAAGAGAATACATGTTATTTTCATTGGAAAAAGGAAGCACCGTTCTCCTTTGACATATTGTAACCCACAAGCAAGGGACTGAAAACCGCCCTTCTCAAACATATGGATGCAAAAGTGGGAGGAAAGTGGTTTGACACATGGATTCAGCTAGCATCAAACAAATTCTAACCTCCTGGACTGGAAAGAAAATGGGGGCGAGAATTTCCCCTCTAATAATGTCACCCTTGCTCCACAGAAGTGCATTTTGACAGTACTAGTCAACAAGCTGGAGTTAACGCTTGCTTAAGATTAGAATCAAGCAAAGAAAAATAATAATAATTCATGCCCTCCTTACCTACAGATTCCAAAGATGTGGAACACGGAAGAAATGGTCCATATTACTACTGGACTGGTTTTTTTAAAAAAACATTCATAGAAAAGAGGCACAAACTGGAGCCAATCAGACCCAGAGGGGGTCGAAATATCAAAATGGCGGGCACAACCATACAGTCAAACTCACAACCGTTGTTTTAACGTGCATAATGCTACGTAAGATTTGAACTGCATGACTGTGGTTGCCATTTTGACTTTTTATTTTAAAGTACACCTCCTGGAGATCCTTGTGATCAGTTAATTCAGTGGAGGTTTTTTTTTTTTTCCTTTCTCTGCTACAGCCTGATGAAAAATCTGTTGCTAAAGGAAAACTGGAAAAGGGAAAAGACAAACAAATGTTGATTTCTCAGTCAGATCAATAAATTGAAGTCCAAATGATCTAAAAGCAGCATCTTTTGATAATTGTGTGTTGCCGTTTGATAACCAAATTGCTTTTCAGTGGTCTTTTGCTTTTGAAAGCAAAAAGGCTGTAAGAACTTTTAATAATGTCATATCTGGATAATATAGTAGTTTTCTACAAAGGGGTGTCAGGCCCTGTAACCACTAATTTCAAGATACAGAATGAAAACTATTGTTCCAACTAACTTCTTAGGATTATTTGCTGATTGAAAAGTTTGCTTGAAACAGCTGTCATCTGTTATTTTTATGTTTATAATTTCTACATTGTTTAAATCATCCCTCAATCGAATTTATAGGATTGTATTACAATACAATATTATCACCTTCATTAAAAAACATTAACAAACTAAAAATAGCAATATCCCAATAACTGAGCAGTAACATTTTACAAGCTGTGTGCCCCAAATCCAGTTATTATATAGTCACTTCCCACTTCTCCAGCTGGCCTCAATTACAATGGTGCAATATCTAAACTTCCTTAAATAATTACTGTAATCAAATAGGTGGCTTAGGCTTTTCAAAAACTTAACATCCCTATCGTGTTTTTTCAAAATGGAAAAATAAAACTAAATTCAAATAATAAAGAATTAGGTGATCTAAGGCACAGGTGTCAAATTCGATTGCATCATGTGACGTATTGGGATGTTTTTTGCCATTGCGAAGTTGGGGTGGGTGTGGCCTGTGTGTGACGTATCCGGCCCGCAGACCGCCAATTTGACAGGCCTGATTCTAAAGTGAATTGTTGGATGAACATAACAAGGAATGGCATCCTCCAATTTTTTTTTTTCAGTATTGTCATTGGTTTCTAAGAAGGCCCATTAGTTGGCCATTCCAACTGAGAGGAGGCTCCTGTGCACATTCTTCTCCTTGTTTATTTATTATTTATCCAGATAATTCAGACATTCTGATTGAAATAATGCAATCTATCCATTTATTGTTTTCCCTACTTAAGGGGAGTTTGGCCTGCAGTAAAATCATCACAATCCGGTTTGCTATTACTCAGAGAAAATTCCAAGCTTGTTTTTGCAGGAAATGTTGATGAGTTAATTCACAGGCCTTCCCAGTCCATAATACAATAGCACTTACTCACTTGGATTAAAATTAAAAGCACTTACACTAAGGGCAGTGGCAGTGAGAGCAACTGCAAAGGAAAGCTCTGTTTGCTTTACCATCTGTTGAACTAAGTCCAACTACCTGCATGTAGCTCACAGTAGCTTTCCATTGCCTGTAAAAACTCAAACGTACCAAGGATAAGGAATGCATTTTGGTTTGGGGGAGGGGAAATAAAGGAATAAACCCATGTAGTATTCTTAGTATGGATACAATTGGAAGGCCATGTAATCTTATAATGGCTTTTGAGTGCTGTGTCTTGACTGAATTGCACACTGCTTTTTTTGACTGAAAAACAACAATGCTGGTTAGGAGGCAATATTAAGAGCAAGTCTCCTCTCTTCTAGAGGTTTGGGAGCAGAAAGAGCCCTCTGCATCAGAAACATCTACTTAACCAAACAAATCCAGTTGAAGTCCCACTAGAACTTCAAAACAGCTCCACAAGCTTTTTTACAGTAGATAAGAAGAGCATTGTGGTTTTAAATTAAGGAAGTGCATAAAAGGCCTTGCTTGGCCTTTCCTCGTGCTTCTTTGTTACGTTAGTTATGTCACCTACAGGCCTGTGGTAAACCACATGCTTTGCATGCCTTAGGCCCCCAGTTACTATCTGTGGCATCTTCTGTTTAAAGGATGTCAGGTAACAACAAGAAAGATCTTCAAAGATTAAGAAACAGAATTTGGGGCTCATTAGATGCAAAAGTATCATTTTCAGAAGGCAGGTATCTTCATGGGTGCTACAGGGAAAAGTTCGTGAGTTACTATGGTTGTTGTTGTTTTCTTACTGGGGTGTTTTTACCATTTTTTTTAAAGGAGGCACGCTTGTTCTTTCTTCCTTCCAATTCCATCCTCACAAGGATTTTGGGAAGCATGCTTGGCTGAGAGATAGCAGCTGGGTTCACACATGCATGAGCCCAGAATCTGACTTGCTTGAACTCAAACAAACCAGGGTCTAGCAACCAGCATCTTGCAAAAACAGATAAATTGCGATTTATTCACTAACCCATTGTTAAAGCAAAGCTTAATATCCTACATGAACCAGACTGGTGATTGAGTCAAAACCATCTAGTGAGTTTCCTGGCTGAGAAAGAATTTGAACTTAGCTCTACTCATTACTTATGCAACATCTTAACCACTACATCAGGCAACATTTTCGATGAATGTGCTTCGAAGGATGTCAACAAAATAGTATATTTCATAAACAGTGGCGCATAAAAACCTGAAACATCAAAAAGGAGAAAGAAAACCTTGTATACCAAGGGGATTATAATCGTGTAGTCCAGTCTTGAGACTTTTATAATAGCTTCCTTTCCACTCCTCTCTCTTTTGAATGCTCAACAGTCAACCATGCATGTCAAAACCCTCCAGCCTGTGAAACTAAATAAAACTAATAACAGAGCCCACAATTGACTTTACACATCCTTTAAAAAGCAGAACCACCTCCTGTGCTTAGGCACCCAGAACGCAAGAAAGTTGTTCTGGTTGTAATTTGAGAAGATCTTCTTGACTGAACCCCTTGAAGGTTTCTGCATATGAAACT
Source organism: Natrix helvetica (assembly GCF_964273705.1). Taxonomy (NCBI): domain Eukaryota; kingdom Metazoa; phylum Chordata; class Lepidosauria; order Squamata; family Natricidae; genus Natrix; species Natrix helvetica. Next base: position 76,211,339 of record NC_138551.1, on the reverse strand, counting down.
TCAACAGTATTATTTAGAAATCGCTGAGGTGATCAGGTGCTTTATGAAGGATTGTCTGTCATTTGCCTTGTATTATTCTTAACTTCCCCCACCTAAATAAATCTCCTTCAACACTGCATTAGTATGAGCATCACAGTTCCTCAACAATGCAATTGACCTCTTTAATGGTTGCTCACAGATGTACTAATGGACTCCTTAAGGCTTTTTTGCTTTTTTTTTTTTAATCTTATCTCCACTCTGGATTTGTTTTGCAAATCCAGTTTCTGGGGTCATTTTAAAGATGTAGCTAAATGACATTACAAAGAAACAAAGGCTAGAGAGAGGGACATCCATATAAGAGAATTCTAGGTATAATTCTTTTCTGAATATATGCTGGGCAAGCTACCAATATCAAGTTCTGTTGAGAACAATTGGAAAATCTATCAATTTCCCCCCATTCTTAAACTGATTTCAATTTTACTTCTCTATAGATGCTAATTGAATGAGGAACAGCCTTGTTATTAATAGCTTTTCCATCAAGATTCCAAAGTCATCATGATATTCAAACTTTAAACAGCTGCTGTCTTAAATCCCCCAAGGCCGATATTTTATCTTAGGTGAAAAGGATCCAATTTAACACTACTTTAGGTTATTGATGTTATTGTTGATATACGAAATCTTAATTTTTTTATTGAAAGCATAGCTACAGGAAGACATTTGGGCCACACCCATTTTCCAAAATCAATATATCAATAAAAAAAATCGTTTCTTATGTAGAGGGTACCTTAACAGCTGGCCAAACCTGGACCAGAGCCATCTGCCATTTAGTGGTAGAATTTTATGAGCCGCTAAACATCTACCTCTTCTCCAACCATTAGAAATGAGATTTCTTTTTCTCTCATCATCTAGTGCCAGGAGACACAAGCATACAATCAGCATGTTCCTGAATTTTGTTTTGAGTTTACGGAAGCGGACTCCCTTCTGTTCTGGAAAGTAGTTGGCAATTTGTTGCGATATGGAAGAAAGTCACACTCTGATGGGAATAGATTTAGTATTTATTTATTTCAATCGATCTATATGCCTGCCCATCTTACAAACATGACTCTGGGCAGATAACAAAATTTTAAAATAGTACAACTGGTGAAATAAGTGAAACTTAAAGATAAGGACAACAACATTCTATCGCAAACCAAAGTAATCAGCACCCATCTCACCTGCGTTCAACTAACTTCCCGTCAATCTAGGGGGGGCTAGGGAAAAAAACACAGATCTCAACAGCTTTCAGAAACTGGGTTGGCACACAACTAATTTGAGGTGATAAGGTGACAGAAAATGCCCACTTCCTGAGTCCTATAAGAAGACACTCTCTAATTGATAGGCCTGAAGCATGCTCTTTCTACCAGATATCATGGGATGGGGAGAGGCAATCATAGACCATCAAGTCAACCAACGCTATGCCATGAAATGTTTTATAGGTAACAATTAGCACCTTGAATTGCACCTAGGGTCGAAGCCTATGGAGAATCAGTGCAGCTCTATCTAAGAGAGCCAGTTTGATGTAGTGTTTAAGGTAGCTGGCTAGAAATGGTAGACCAAGAGTTTTAGTCCTACCTTAAGCCACAAAGCCAGTTGGGTGACCTTGTGCCAGTTACTCTCTCTCAACCCAAGAAAGCACACAGTGGCAAACCAATTTTTGAAATCTTGCCAAGAAAACTGCAGGCGGACATCAGGAGTCAATACTTACTTGAAGGTGTGCCGTGCATGTGCACAAACACACACACACAACATTCCACCTCAATTGCAGCAGTTGTAGCGGTCAACATGACCAGGAGAACCATCAGCTGGTTAGTTGGTCTTCATTCATACATATTTTGATTTAATCATATGTCCCCATTGATTAGTCATTATTTTCTATTAGATGTGATCCACAGACTCATCTATCTCATATTGAAAACATTCAATATATATAACTCTTCAACTAATTCTCTCATTCTGCATGTTTCCCTCAATCTCAAATCTTGCCTGTTATCCAGAGGTGGTATTCAGCCGGTTTGGACCGGTTTGCATGAACCGGTGGCTCCGACGATCAGTTGGCCCTACCCACCCACCACCACCCTATCCTGCTTTCTAGCTCATCTCAATCGTGCGACACAGCTGAGTTCTCCCCCCTCGCTGTTCTACTTACCATTGCTGACTTGGAAGATAAGCAACTGAGCTTCTACATGCTCCATTTTCAGCACTGTGCACAAGTGCTTTCTCACCGAACCGGTTTTTAAACCAGCAGCATCCCACCACTGCTGTTATCCTGTTATCATAATCACTATTATTATTACAATTGTGGGCAGAAACTTCTGTTTTTGTAAACTGTATCAGTGGGAAACAAAAATGCAAAACAGCAATCCACTTTTCAGATTGGGCATGAAAAGATCAGTAAACACACGTTATAGAAGTGAATGAATGATTTACTGTAAAATTCTTCTTAACCTGGCAGACTTACTATGTTCTGGATAATCAATGAGTCAGTTGCGTGATATTAGAGAAAACAGTCCTGGGTAGAAGCTTGGCTAGAAATAGCAAATATGTGTACATTGGGGCAGTCTAGGACATTTTTACAGTTATCTAATCAGAATGAATTGCAATCATTCAAGTCAAACCTGAACTTTAGCCTCTGTGAAAATGCAAGGACAGTCCACCTCTTCTCTTTTACATAGTTATTTCTCCTAAAATCAATTGCATTCCTTTTAAATGTGTAAAGGATTCCCCCCCTACTTTCCCCCCCAAGTACTGTTTAACATACAGTGCTAGATAAACTGTAAAATACTATCCACAAATTGATTAAACGAAATAGAGGTATTTTGTCTATGCAACCTATAGAGAATTTGGCCTGGGGAGAGGGGTCGCCCCTAAAATGTAATCTGTTGATATTTATTAATTTATTTTTGAACTTTTTGGATTTTAATCGGATTTTTTAAAATATTGGTGAAACAAACTTTTACTAATTTAACTTAAACATGCCTTTTCATGTGCAACTGCAAAGCCAGCTCCACTAAATTAAATACCAAGTAAAAATCAGATTTACAGCCTTTGTTGATGTTCTGTTAAGGACAATATAGCTACATAACTAGAACAGTTTCTCCTGTTATCAAAAGATTCTACTGTAATATTCTCAGCTATAGACAGCGGGCTAAGGTATAGTACTGTGTCATGGAAGGAAGAATACACCCTGATGATGGTACATCATAAAGAATTAAATAATTTCCATTTAAAGGTTGTCCTTCACTTACAACAAATAGTCATTTAGTGACCATTCAAAGTTACAATGTCACTGAAAAAAAGTGACTTATGACCATTTTTCACACCGATTATTGCAACAACCATGGTCACATGATCAACTGACTTATACTTACAACATATTATGTGTCCTTGGATCATATGATCACCCTTTGCAACTGTCTGACAAGCAAAGTCAAAGGGGAAGCCAGATTCACATTTAACAACCATTATTATTAACAACTGCAGTGATTCACGTAACAATTGTAGCAAGAAAGGTTGTAAAATGGGGGGGGGGAAATCGCTTAAATAACTGTCTTGCTAAGCAATATAAATTTGGGCTCAACTGTTGTCGTACCTTGAGGACTACTGCATACCCATAAATATCTGAGACGTTCCATTTGGGACTGAACTGTTGATTTTAAAAGTGTATTATGATATGCAATGAATGCTTTAATAATCAATTAGAAAACTGATCGTTTTACTTGCTTTCATTTTCTTTTTGGAGACTTCTTTACTTACTGCTTCTTCATTCTTTGTTGTTCTGTTGTTAGGCGCATTTTAGATCATCCGTTGATCATTCAAAAAAGATGGAATAAAATATTATTGTACATCCATTGTCTGAAGAGGAAGTTAGCCAGGATTAGGCATTACTGTTTTTAGTCAGAGCTATGTGGAAAAAGTTGCTACGGTATCAGTAAAACCTGGTGATGAAAGTTGTTATTACTATTTCAATATTTGTTATTTCTGAAGGCCTCATCCTGGCCAGTCACGCTGCCCCCTATTATATCTACTTGATATTTATCTTGCCCAATTCTAGTTATTTTGCCACTGGATTATATATTACAGGAAATTCCTGTTAAAATAGCAGGATTACTTGAAATGCTTATGATAATGTGTTTCCAGTGACAACTCAAACACCCATTATATTACGATCTAAATTAAAGAATGAACAACATTTATATTTTTTGAAAGCAACAGTCCTTGTGGTGTCTTATTTATTTCGAAAATGAATCTCACTAGGAGCTCCCAGGATAACATATATAAACATTCAAAATCAACACATCAAAGCAGAACTACAAAGCAACATATATTATGCAAAGAGATACTGCTGTTTAAAGAAGAGTGACAATGATTGCAAAAGTGATGAGAAATAATATTAGGACCATTTATTAAGTGCCTTTATTTATTAAAGATTTTTTTAACACAATAGATTTCTTTTTATCAATGGAGCATCTTGCAAGCAGGGTAATATTCCTAATAACTGGAGAATCTTAAACTCTAGATCCGTGATGGCAGACACTCCAGCCGTAGCCCCATTCTAGTTCCACTGTGCCGACTCCAGCCGGCCAGCTGGTCTCTGGGTTTCTGGGGGCGCATGTGGGGGCTAAACGTGTGGATGCGTGGAGGGTGGGGTGCATGCACAGGGAGGAGCTCGCATTGCATTTTGGGGCCTCCCGCAGTGCCCCCGTGCCCCGTTTTGGCTTCCAGGTTGGTGAAAGAGGCCTTCCAGATCCAAAAAACAGGGCGAGAGGGGACACTAGCCCCCCCGTACCCCTGTTTTGGACCTGGAAAGCAAAGGGCGGGGTGGGAGAGCATGAGGCATCATGCACCCCATGCAGGGGTCACATGTGCATGTAAGGGGCAGGGCACACATGGGGGGGTCGCACGTCCATGCACAGGGCATGCAGGGGGGGTCGCACATGCATTGCATTATGGGTGTCAGTGCACACACACACACTTTTGGCACACGACGACAAAAAGGTTAGCCATCACTGCTCTAGATTATTCAGAATGAACCAGGAAAAGATTTGACTCCCACTTGGTTCAAAATATAGTAGTAACGATAAATTATCTCCCCTTCCTCCTTTTAAATTGTGTGCTGGAATGGAGAAAGTTTGAGGGTTTTTTTAAAAAGAAGTTTCTTCATGTTTTTGTACCTAGACCAAGGAGAAACCAGAACAAATTTAGGAACATGTAATCCACCCCTCCCTACAGGGGAACAATGCCCAAAACAGTATTGGAAATACTGCTTGCATTGATAAAACTAATCAAATCAAAACCCAGTGAGTCAGTGCATCTTCACAGATATACCTAAAATAAAATAAAATAGGATAAACACATGTCAAGAAAAGGCAAAGCAGTGATCACAACCACACAACTGAAGCTCACTTCTTTTAGTATATGTTGACATGTTAAAAAGAGGTAGGGCTTTGATGACAAAATTACAGTCATCATCTTGACTTTAGTGTGTATGTATGTATGTATGCATGTATGTATGTATGTCAGGAAGTTTTCCTTCTGAAAAATGCATGTGAAGGTGTTAAATAGATTTAAAATACAGTGACAATATCTGAAAATGGACACCTTTCTCTCCCTGATGAAAAGTGAGAGGGAGGAGACATACCGGTAGTTTCCACTTTCCACTGTAAAAAGATAGGCCTACCTGATGGATAATGTTATCAACTTTTAACAGTCCATTAAGCATAGCAGAGATAAGATGGACATATTTTATTGCTTTCTTTAAAATCAAACCATAGACAATTACACCCCTGTTATATAGCAGCTGGATGTTCAATTTTGGGGGTAAGATCATGAGGTTTCTAAGGACTCCATCAAGGATAATGTCTCCATGAGGTAGAAACCTTCCTGAGTATGTCTATAGAGATTCACAGTCATCCTAGTCATAGTTGTCCCAAAGGTGCTTTTTCAAAAGGCAACTGGACTTTGTTTTTCTTTGAAGACATTTTGCTTCTCATCCAAGAAGCTTCTTCAGTTCTGACTGAATGGTGGAGGATAGAAGTATTTATATTCTTCCTGAGGATGGTAGAAGGATTTATATATCTTCCTGAGTAATTCTTCCAGGTAGAGAGCAGGTTTAGTCTAGTGAAGGGGTATCCATCCTTCACAATTTTAAGACCTGTGGACTTAAATTCCACAGGTCTGAAAATTGCACACCTCTGGTCTAGTGGTTAAGGCACAGACTAGAAAGCAGAAGACCACGAGTTCTAGTCTCAACTTAGCCATGAAGGCCAGCTGGGTGACTTTGGGCCCAACTCATCTCACAGGATTGTGGTTGTTGCGGAAAATAGGACAAGGATTATGTGCTGGATATGTTTTCTGTCTTGAATTATTTGTAAAAATAATAGAGGCGGGATCAGGGGTGAAATCCAGCAGGTATTGACATGTTCTGGAGAACTGGTAGCGGAAATTTTGAGCAGTTTGGAGAACCGGCAAATGCCACCTCTGGCTGGCCCCAGAGTCGGGTGGGAATGGAGATTTACAATACAATACAATAGTAGAGTTGGAAGGGACCTTGGAGGTCTTCTAGTCCAACCCCCTGCCTAGGCAGGAAACCCTATACTGTTTCAGACAGATGGCTATCCAACATCTTAAAGACTTCCAGTAATGAGGCATTCACAACTTCTGGAGGCAAGCTGTTCCACTGATTAATTGTTCTAACTGTCAGGAAATTTCTCCTCAGTTCTAAGTTGCTTCTCTCCTTGATTAGTTTCCACCCATTGCTTCTTGTTCTACCCTCAGGTGCCTTGGAGAATAGTTTGACTCCCTCTTCTTTGTGGCAACCCCTGAGATATTGGAACAATGCTATCATGTCTCCCCTAGTCCTTCTTTCTCTTAAGCTGAACATACCCAGTTCCTGCAACTGTTTTTCATATGTTTTAGTCTCCAGTCCCCTAATCATCTTTGTTGCTCTTCTCTGCACTCTTTCTAGAGTCTCCACATCTTTTTTACATTGTGGCGACCAGAACTGAATGCAGTATTCCAAGTGTATTAGCAGTATCCTTTCCCTGCCAATTTAGCAGTATCCTTTCCCTGCCACACCCACCAAGCCACACCACACCCACCAAGCCACGCCCACAGAACCAGTAGTAAAAAAAAAGTTGAATTTCGCCACTGGGCGGGATACAAATAAATAAATATAACTATGGGCTTTGTAAATCAGACCTGGTATATACCAAAAGGACAAAAATATAAGGTGGGTGATAAAATGGCTGTGATCCTTCCCTCCCCTAAGGCAGGAAGACCAAAGTTACCTAAAACGCAAACGCAGGCCATTACTCACCTCTGTGCCTGAGAGACACATTCAGTGAAGCATTAAGCTCTACATCTTCCACACTCTGACAAACATTGGTTAATTGACTAGCAGAAGCTGTGTTGAGTCAAATATTTAGTTTTGCATTAAATGTGTTTCCAACATTAGGACGCTTCCTCTTGATTAAAACAGCTAAAATGTGGCTTTTCTGCTCCATTTCTCACATCTCATTAATGCTTACCATCGACTCATTTTCTAACAACATTACAAATGTATCAGCAAACAGGCATAAAGAGGAACTAACCAAGACCCACATGATTAATTCATATTTCTCCATTTGCAAAGAGTGTGCTAATATAGTATAAGTGAGGCTATTTGCAGACACTTGCCTGAGCTGTAAACAGTTAAGTCCTCTGATTGCTTAAACAAACAGACATCTAGGTTGGTAGATAAGTACTACCAAAGGACACACTGTAGGTAATTTAATTTCAAGCTCATTAGGAGTTAAAAGGCGATCTGCTGTTTCATTTAAAGGCAATATTGGCAAAGCAATTATATCAGCATCATCCAATATGGTTCTGAATAACCTTTACTAGTACATAAAGTTTGTTAAAGATGAGAGACATTAGAGAGATGTTGCAGTATGTATTAAAAAAAAGGAAACGGGATGTGATAATACTTGGCCACATATGTTTACAAGTACAAAACAACTGTATTCTCTACTTGTTTCTACATACTATATAAAACATCCTGATTACGGCAGAAAAGAACTTCAAGTAGTCCTTGGTTAATAACCACATGTTTAGCAACCATTCTTAGACATGAAGACACCGAACAAGTAATAGTAACAACCAATCCTTGGAGTTCCCATTGTCCCAGCACCTTCATGGTCATGTGATCACAATTTGGGGACTTGGAATCCAATTCACTCATAGGATGGTTGCAGCGTCCCCATGATGGTTTGTGACCTTCCCTCGGGCTTCCTACAACAAAATCAATGGGGAAGCCAGCAAAGAAGGTTGCAAGTCAGTTTCCCACATCCGATAGCAGCTACTCTAAGCTCTGCTGCATTTGTACCATGTGGTGCCCCCTCTCGTGTGATCCTACACTCTACAGTTGCCACACCCAAGCTCTGCCATGCTTATGCTGTGCCTGCCAGCCATGCACGCTCAGTAGTATTCGCTCGCTTGCCTGCCTGCCAGACTAATTGCAAGCCATCTGGGATTTGCACCTTCCTGTTAACTTCCCCACTGAGTTTGATTGTTGGAAGCTGGCTGGAAGTTACAATGAAGAGCCATTAACTTCTTGCAAACTTCACTTAATGATAGCAATCAAGACTGCAGGGATTGCATTGGCTAAGCAGATGCAATCAATGAGATTGTGCTTTGCAATCACATTGCTTAGCGAGAAAATACCAAAACTATTCATCTAGACTAGAGCATAGGTGTAAAACTCACAGCGTCACGTTGTCACATGATGTATCATGACATTTTTTCCCCTTCACGGAGCTGGGGTAGGCATGGCCTGCACATGACTCATCCAGCCCTTGAGCTGCCAGTTTGACACCCCAGTTCTAGAGAGATTGTAGATACCCCTTCACTGTGTCTTGACTGTGTTGAGAATAATAATAATGATTGACTTATGTTATAATATGTTTGATTTTGGTCTCAAACGTTAATTGAACCCAGATAGGCTGAATTCATACTTCACACTAAGCTCATCTTTGTACAACAAACTAAATCATGGTTTGTGAATATGATGTCTGATAACACAACAAACTAAACGAAAACCAAATAAACCACCTTATGGCTTGGAACAATAAAATGAATAGGTAATCTGATACATCTGGGGTTATATTTGTATGGAGGGGGATGGAGGGAGGGAACAGGAAGCCTATCTAAGTTACACTGGCACTCCAAAAGAAATAAAATGACCTCCCCTGCTCTTTTTCCAATGTCCTGCAACTTTTTTTCAGAGGGATTTCATGGAAAACGAAACCATAAAAATCATATTCTTACTCAGCTCCAATTTGAATCAGTGGGACTGTACAATGAAATGACTGTATTAATTAAAAGTTATCTATCCCAGCTTTCTTTCAACCTTTTGTGGCCCTACTGGTGCCAAATCTATTGCGTTCATTTGATATGTTGGTAGTATCCCTACAGAGGTGGTATTCAGCAGGTTCTGACCAGTTCTGGAGAACCGGTAGTGGAAAATATGAATAGTTCGGAGAACCAGTAAATACCATCTCTGACTGACCCCTCCCCATCTATTCTCTGCCTTCCGAGTCCCAGCTGATTGGGAGGAAATAGGGATTTTGCAGTAACCTTCCCCTGGAGTGGGGAGGGAATGGAGATTTTACAATATCCTTTCCCCTGCCACACCCACCAAGCCAAGCCCACCAAGCCATGCCCATAGAACAAGTAGCAAAACTTTAGAATCTTACCACTGGGTCCCTATCATATTTAGCTTTCACTCCCTGCACCAATACAGCACATATCAATTAAAGAACAGTTTACAGTAATGCTATTGTGAAGATTGCCACAACAGGCGAAAGAAACAGCCAATCTTGATCGACAACTTCACAGAATAATAAGCTTAAATGGAAAACCATCCAGGATAATGGACTAGGCTGAAAAGAAAAACAAAAAAAGCCCCACAGAGTGATATGCAGCAACAAACCTCTTTCATGCTATTGGCAAGAAATCTACACGGGTCTCTTAATATTGTCTCAAGCAGTCAAATTAGACTGAAGTGTACTAGTCCTCAATTTATAACCATAATTTGAGCCCAACATTTCTATCATTAAACAAAGCTGTTAAGTGGGTTTTGCTCCATTTTACACCTGTTTGTAGTTGTTAAACAAATCACTGCAGTTGTTCAGTGAATCCTGTGGTCATTAAGCAAATTTGGCTTCCCCCATTGACTTTACTTGGGGGAGGGCCATTGTGATTATGCTAAACACATGCAAATTGCCCAGTACCCAAATTTTGATGGCAGAATGACCGTAAGTAGGAAAAAGTTTCATGAGTCACTTTTTTTCAGTGCGGTTGTAATTTCAAACAGTTACTAAACGGTTGCAAGTCGAGGAGTGCCTTTTTTTTTACAGTCAGGCCTACTATCATAGATTAAAGGGGAATATAACATAACAACTCAATTTGCTTCCTTTCTGGCTGGCAAACTGTGATCATTAGGAATATCCCACATGCTTAATGAACAAAGCTGTTCTACTTGCAATGTACCATTAATCAAATAATTTTTTAAATGTGCTAAAAGATGTAACAACAAAGCACAGCTGTTTCAGCTGGAACAGTGTTTTAGCCAACGTTAAAGACTTAATGAGAACGGTTTATTGAATAGCAAAGCTTTAAATAAAACCTCAGCCTTCAGTTTAACAATCAACAGTTCTGTAATTAATGTAACCACCTTACCCCTTCCAGGTATCTGCTATCAACCCTCTTTGTGGGAAACCGTTGTCTAAGAAACCACTTCCTCTATGCTTTTAAACCAACACTTTGGATTCATTTTGAAAGCATTTGTTCAATTAATCTGATGTAATTCGCAATTAATGGAATGTAGATTCCACAAACAACTAAGGGAAAAATAAGACCTCAATCCACAAGGTGGTTAACATTTCTATTTAACTGTTCATTACATTGCTTCCCTGGTGCAATTGACAAATAATTTTTCATCCTTTAGGGCAAAGTGTTCTCAGATAAAGGCTGCAATATTGCCCAAACGTTACACAAAGGCAAAGGTGCACTACTTTAACTGCAAAAATTAGTGACCATGCTGTCTAACTCAAGAGTATAATCTTAAATTGCCAAAATCATTTGTTGTGACTCACTGCACTGTTAATAGTTTAATCAATCAGATAGACTTACATTATTTTGTTCTTTTCCCCTGCTGATTAGGAATTAAGAAATATCAGTTCTTGCCAATAATGTTATCTGTGCTGAACCTGACAAGTCTCACTCTATAAAATCAAAGTAAAGAACACAGGTCTGCAAATTATTGACTATAGAAGTCAATGAAATAGTTATTAATAATGACGTCACTTTATTCCATGTTTGCCCTATCTTTCTTCTACCCTTAGAACAAGGCAGATAGACACAAAGTTATATCTCCATTGTAAGCATCATGGACTTCCAAACCATAAAGATTACACAGTGAAAAAAACAGAGGGCTGCAAGATCCCAGCTGATGGCTCTCCAAATCCTCTGAGAAAACATCCAGCATGAGCTGAACTTGTAATGATTAAAATCAAACCTACACAATTCTTCCTCACAGCCACCTTAAGGTAGATTCCTCCAGTTCCTGAGTCAGCAGAAACGTATCCCAGGCTGACTAGTTCTTTTCCAACAGCCAAACTCTGTTTTGGTTAAGTTGCAAGGCCAAGAAGTAGCACTGTCTTAAAAGTTGAACATGGAACAAATTAAAGACAGTGACTGGTGAATTCCCATGGCTGCTTTCTCCCTCCCCTAGATAGCATCCCTATCTATGGGGGAAACATCCATTGATCACTGTCCTTAATATGTCTGGAGATGATTTGAGGCAATGGCAGGTAGATGACTGGGAAAAAGATGCTGATACTGTATATTTCAAATTTCTCATGTGACAGGACAGCAGCATAAATATGACAGTCAGATTATAGGTCTGTCATTCTTTTGGATGATTGGTATTTCTGTATCCCAATGTATCTCAATTGAGAAGTCTGTGAGACATAGGAGAGAAGGGTAAGGTCAGCATGATGTCCTATGGCAGGGGTGTCCAAACTTGGGAACTTTAAGACTTGTGGACTTCAACTCCCAGAATTCCCCAGCTATGCTGGCTGGGGAATTTTGGGAGTTGAAGTCCACAAGTCTTAAAGTTCCCAAGTTTGGACACCCCTGTCCTATGGCATATCCAGAGAGCTCTATTCCATACCTATTACACAGGATAGCTTTACTGGCCTCAGAAGACTAGTGTGCCTATGCTCAGAAAGATTTCATGTGACCATTTAGAGAGCAAAGAGCTTCTAAGTAGCTTTGGGGTTCTCTTTTTATGCCATAGGACCTATCCCTTGACTGAGCTTGGAACTTATGACCCAGATTAAAAAAAAAACCTAACAGAACTCTTGTCAGTTTCACCTCAGTTCTCAATTCTCAATGTTGTTAAGAACTGCAAGAGAATGACATTGGTGGCAAAAGTGTTGTAGCCCTCAGAGGTATCACATGGAGTACACAAAAAGACGCTCAAGTAGGCAAATGCCCACACATACACTGAAAATATTAGAAACAATATAAAGCACTGCCGTTGTTGGCAGAAGCAATGGAAAACCCATAATGCACTCATTTGGGACAGATTCAATAACACACAGCTGACAGAACCAAGCTGTTTCTTGGTTTAAATCAACCTTCCACACAAAGAGAAATAGTCCTGCTTTTTAAGCACAGGTCTACCCTGTTTAAAAATGGCCACTAAACATACCTTTTAAAACAGGACTAACACTTCTCCAGAAGAATGCTAGAGCCATACATATTAAGAATCTGTGTGATATCTGAATGCTGCTCTATTCAACTGAAGCCATGGCTTTAGAAAGTAGTGGCCAGCAATAGAGGGGACGTGTGACTACAGCAACCAAAAATGGTCAAAGGAAGCTGGACAGATCCCAGCCCTTGACTATGTCATTGCCAATACTGACAATGAGTTGTCGATGTTTCTATAGCAATATTTGTGTTAGAAGAAGAGGAAAAACAGTACTTTAAAATCAGAAGAATTAAAGATACAGTATGTATAAACTGTCTCCATGATAATGGGAGATATGACAAAGCCTGTGCCCTAAGAATGCTCCTTCCAAAAATGATTAGTGGATCATCTTTGTGCCACAATTAGTAATTTGTGAGAATGAGACATTAGAATGATTGCTGATGATGATGATTCACTTTGAGTTGAGTCTTTTTGTTTGGTATGATAGAGGAACGAAATGGGAGAAAGAGGCTAATAAACTTCATAAGTCATGAATTCCTTGGAGTTGCTCCCTATATCATCTCTCCCATGATGCTCTTTTCCACCCCAATTTATCTTGTCTTTTTGAGGGGCATGTGGGCAAACCTCTTAACAAATAATTGGATTACAGCAAGCATCCAACAATATCCATTTTAAAGAATTTTTAGTAAGCCTATGTGGCGTTTAAGGGGATTTCTGGAAATACAATTTTGGCTGGGGTGGGAGGCTGCTGCCTTACTCTGCCAAATTTCTTTTTCCATTAAAAATAGATAAAAATAGGTACGGCAGGAAGCCTGAAAATGCTCACATGTACCATGGTGAAGATACCTGCAACAATAGATATCGAGAGGCACCATGGTGAAGAGTCCCTCTAGTAAACCCTCCTAGTCAAATGCAGTTCTAAATTGTCATCAGGTGTTTCAGCATAATACATTGGAATATAGACAACAGCCTTGTCTAAGTAGACAACAGCCTTGTCTAAAAACTGCTATTGGCTATGACTTTCCAATATCAAAGCAGGTTTTACTAGTCTTAGGCCAGATGCATGGATGATAACTAAAACATTGATTCCAACTCCCAATTTAGGATTAAAACAACTCCAAAATAGGTTAATTAGTACTTCACTGGTTTGCTTGATCTAAGAGTTTAGAACAGAAGTGGACTTGCTTTTTATAAGATACAATCAAACCAATTATTGCAGTAAAAATGACGAACCCTCAAGCTGTTTTGACCTAAAATGTCCATATATAGTTTACTTACTGTATATGTGCCTGTTCAGAAATCAAACCTATCACGTGTTAAAGATGGCCTGGATGAAATTCGTTTTAATTTTTCCACTGACCTTCAAATTCCATGCCTGGCATTTGGGTCTGGCTGAATTGTTAGACACTGTTTACAGTTTTCAAAAGTGAGTGTTGTTTAAGGAGTCAAAGTACATTATCCAAAAAAATCAATATCCTATTAGGCTAGAAAGAGTTCTGACTATCAAAGGACAATGAACCTAATGGTTAAAAATATAAGTACCTGACCCAGAAGATTAATCACACACTGTCAAACAGAAATTGGTGCAATTCTTCCAATCATTAACATTTTGCTTGCAAAAATGTTCTTTCGTGTTTGTTTTTCTGCCAAATGATAATCGTTTTCAAGTTGAATCTCCTGATTAATATGTTTCGCAACAAGATGGCAGGTATAACCCTAAGGACTGTCAATGACAATTATATCAAAATGCAACAACATGCACCCCTAAGAAAGCAAAGCAGAGCATTAAGAAAAATAGATGATGATTAAATGCAGAACTGGAATTCTAGATCTTCTAGTTTGAATGACTGCAGAAGACTAACTGACATTAAAATCAATAGATTCAGTAAGAAGAAATCTCTTTCATAAGTTTTGTTAGAAACAATAGAGTGAGGCTAGAACCTACATGTTACTTGTTATACAATACAAATGAACAAAGAAATAAACCAGAGATGGGATATTGCTCAACTAGAATTCCCAACTTCAATACTATTAGTCTTAGGCTGAGATTACTAAGAATTGTCATTCATTTGTGATTAGGGGTCAGATTTGCACCCAGCCTCATATTATAAATACAGGTAGTCCATGACTTACAACCGCAACTCAACCCAAAATTTATGTTGTTAAGTGAGACATTTGTTAAGTGAGTTTTGCCCCATTTTACGACCTTTCTTGCCATAGTTGTTAAGTGAATCTGGCTTCCCCATTGACTTTGCTTGTCAGAAGATTGCAAAAGGTGATCACATGACCTTGGGACACAACAATAGTCATAAGTATGAACCAGTTGCCAAACATCTGAATTTTGATCACATGATCAAGGTGATCGCATGATACAATGGTTGTAAGTATGAAAAACGGTCATAAGTCACTTTTTTTGAATGACCATTCAAATAACCGATGACTGTTGTAAGTCATGGATTACCTATATATTGGAACTAGATCTTTCATACTTATTTATATGATAAATATTTATCATATTTATTATATTCATACTAAAATGCTTATTTTAAAAAAATATTTCCAGGCGCTTGGGGAGCAAGAAACATTGACATAAAGAAAGATGGCCCAAAGCATGGAATACTATGACAATGTGACAGCTCCCATTCCAAACTCAAAAAAGAGGAGGGAAGTCCTTTATTTTTTGAAAACACACATTTAATCATTCTTGTATACAATGAGAAGTAGGTTAGTTATCTTTATAGAGATAGTTAGGGGGGAGGTAGAGCTATAAAAGATAGTTTAGTGGGAAGGTAGAGCTATAATGAGGGACATGATTGCTCAGTGGCTAAGATGCTGAGCTTGTCGATCAGAAATTGAATCCCTAGCGCCGCGTAATGGAGTGAGCTCCCATTGCTTGTCCCAGCTTCTGCCAACCTAGCAGTTTGAAACCATGTAAAAATGCAAGTAGAAAAATAGGAACCACCTTTGGTGGGAAGGTAACAGTGTTCCGTGTGTCTTTGACGTTTAATCATGCTGGCCACATGACCACAGAGACGTCTTTGGACAGCACTGGCTCTTCGGCTTTGAAACGGAGATGAGCACCGCCCCCTAAAGCCGGGAATGACTAGCACGTATGTGTGAGGGGAACCTTTACCTTTACCTTAGAGCTATAATAGAGGTCTTTTCATGAAAGTACAGGATTCTGGATCACATAGCAACTGAATGGTCCCTCCTAGCAGGAGTTCATGTTGTAGGCATGGATGCTTAACGAAGAGGATAAATCATAGATCATATGATGTTGGAGGCAGCACGAACCTATTTCTAGTTTGTGGGTTGATGCCTTCTAAACTGTGAGTCGAATAGAAGTTGTGAAAGGAAGTTGTGTACTTCCTTGCCAATTACTTTCCATATCTGTATCCCACTCAGTTCATTGCCTTGTCTCACTCCTTTTTAGTCACTTGAATATGCTTGCAAGTTCAATTCAAGGATATCTATTTCTTCTCAGGATCATTACATATCAATTAAAAGAATTATCTCTAAAACTAGAACTTTGTATAACTCCAAAAATTAAAGTAGGATTCTGATAGTTGCAAGACCATCACTTCTTATTTGCAGAAATCAATCAATAGCTTCCTCCTGGAGTTGTGCGTGCTTCATCATTGGAGGTTTTCAAAAATAGACTGGACAATCATTTGGATGGGATGATACAAGCCTCCTTCCTTGAGCAGGGGATTGGACTGGAAGTCCTCCCAGTTCCCTTCCAGTTCCATGATTCTGTCCTTAAAGGGCCCTTCAGTTTGCAACCTTACTCAAAGCAAAAACGTAACAATTTCCAAAAGATAAGTTTATTTCTTCTCTATAAAACTTTCTCTGAGGAAGGTAGGAGGAAATGCCAATAAATGCTAATATTACTTACGCTGCTTGGAAATGTTACATCACTATTACCAAGAACTACAAAAATACTCATTAGAAAGGAAGGAGGAGGAGGAGGCTGTTTCCAGACAAGTTTTCTATTGTGCAAATGCATTGCCATATTCATGGAATTTGGCTTGGAAATTGAATGCCAGTTTCTTATATTAGTGATTTCCCCGTATTTTCTACCACCCTAAATAAAAATGAAGAAAACATGGAATAGCCTTGTTGCATCTGGGCACTCCCACATGTGGCTTTGCCAATTCCTGGAAAGTAAATCGTTTGAACAGACTGTTGATCTTTTAACTCTTTTCAATTTAAAACATGGATTCAATTTGCTTTGACTCTTTCTATACCATACAGCCTATAGAGCATCATAATAATATAAGCATGGCTGTGCATTTATGTTATGAGTCTAGAACAGGGGTGTCAAACTCCCAGGCTGGGGCGGGATGCGTCACGTGCTGGCCACGCCCACAATCAGTTTAGCGAAGGGGACAACAACGTGATGTGACGTCACGTGATGATGCCGTGACGACGCAAGTTTGAAACTCCTAGTCTAGAGCTTGCAGAGAACTTTCAGCTAATTAGTACTTGCTGCTTTTTGGCTAATATTTGAGCACATAAAACTCTCAGCCAATGGAGGATCCCTTACTATCCTTTTAAACTGGCCGATAAATGAGTCCCTTGTCTACTCTGGTCCCAGCATATTTTCCTACAAAACAAAAAAACTGACTAAAAGTCTTTTCCTTTTTCACAAACAGAATATAAAACAAATGATTAAAAACCCTCCTCCTCTCCTATACCTCATGTATTTTGGTTGGAGAAATCCCAATTTGGAGGAAGCAGAGTGGTGGGAAGTCAACTGTTAGCACAATTAAAGGAATTAAAACCACCTCTTGACCAGGTCATCATCATCATGGAAGTTCAGAACAGAGATGTGAGCAAGACAAGAACTTCCTGGAATAGGAGCGCTTAGCCACCCGTGAAGTATGAGAGGAGTACACTGCTGTTTTGTCTCATTTGCTGGGCTGAATACATTAAAAAAAACCCGATATAATACATTAGGATTGCACAGTCCCAATAATGAACAGTGAGAGTGTCGGATGTCATAAATCATATGATCCATTCCCAGAGTGCACCTTCACATAGGCTCACTTGGAAATGCATCCCATAGATCTCTGTCAATTGGGACCAGAATTTCCATTGCTAAGCAAAGAAATCAAGTGAATTAAATTAGGATGTTAAATAATGTAGTAGGTGGAACAGTAAAGTATACAATGGGCCAGAACACTCAATTGTAGTTGATTGATTGGAGAGTGCTGGCTCATGCATGAGGCAATCTATGCTGTGATTGGTTGCTGTGTGTATAAAGGAGGAGTTTCCCTTTTCCCCCGCCTTTTTCTTCTCTCGAACTCTGTATGCTGTTTGATTTACCTCATGATCAGTGGGAGGTTGCCAATTTTTTTGCTAGTGGTTCAGGCACGGTCACACGCACGCTCGCACGCGTGCGACGCTTCTGCGCATGCCGAAGCGTCCAGGTGAGTGGGCGGAGCCTCCCGCTGCCACTACTACCGGTTCACCCGATCCAGGCTGAACCAGGGGCAACCCACCTGTGCTCATGCTGTTCCTGACTATCTTGTCTGCTGTAAAGAAAAATGTGAAATATATTTATTTATATCAAATGACAAGTTTGTCTCAGTGTCTCTGACTTCGTTTGGACACTTGCTGCGCAACTCCTTGACAGAATCCCATCTGATTTTGACCTCTTTTTTTTTTTTGCTCGAGTCGTTAAGGAAATCACTGCAACTGTTATGTGAATCAGGCTGTCCTTAAGTGAATCCAGGCTCGCCCGTTGACTTAGTTGGAAGCCAGCTGAAAAAGGTCACTAATGATGGTCACGTGACCCTGGGATGCTGCAACCATCATAAATACATGCTAGTTGCCAAGCACACAAGTGATAGGGATGTTGTGATGGTTTTCAGTGCCATTGTAATTTCAAATGGTCACTAAACAAAAGGTTATAAGTCAAAGACTATCTATACTGCTGAATGGACATGCGTTGCTGACCAGGATTATTGAGAGACTGTTTCATACACTAAAAGTAACCTTTCCAGAAAAGCACCACTTTCCTAACAGACATATATCCTTATCTAGGGCAACTCCCATAATCCCTTGCCATCAAGTCGAGGAATTAGGAAGCTGGTTATCCAACGTTTTTGTGGGGCACTAAGTCGACAAAGGCTACCACGGATGTTTTCTTCTCCCTTCCTACAGCCATTCATAGGAAATCTGTACATTTCCAGTTAAATGTTCTCACATTGTAACATCTGTCACGCAAGTCTCCTCTTCCTTAAGATTTTCTCCCAAATACAGTAGTGTTTGGGGGGAAATGGTCTCCTTACAAACTTTTCAAAACATGGACTTAAAGAAATATTAAATGTTAAATTAAAGAAGGTTCTTCTACTGTAATCTTCTCTACTGTGGTCTGTCCAGACGTTTTTGAAGACTGCTGAATTAAGGAAGAGAGCCTGTTTGGTGAGCTGGTTAAAAGTACCAGAAGAAACTGGAAGAGCTGTGTTCTAGTTCTGCCTTGCATGAAGTGATCTGGATACTTTTGAGCCAGCCACTCTCTATCTGCCCTAGGAATGAAACAAGGGCAAACCACTTTTTAAAATGAGTCCCTGAGAAAATTGCAGCGACTAATCCATCCAAAATACAACAAAGATTTGACTGAACATGCATGCACGCACACACTTGAGGAATGTTGATTTACCGAGCCCAAAGTTTGCCATCTCTACATTTTCAAACTGTTCTAACCTTTAGTACTTATAAGGAGTCAAACTAGAAGGATCACAAACTTGTGCTAGTATTTCTGCTACACATATATACAGTAATACATACTTTCTTTTAAATATACTGTATTTGGAAGTAGTCTATTACATTTATTTATGAAATATGTGGCTGGTTATTTAAAGGAGCAGGGCCTTCTCTGTGATGGGCCCAGCCCTCTGGAATGACCTCCCCCCCGACATTAGGATTACTACCGACCTCCGCTCCTTCCGTTCAAAACTCAAGACCCACCTTTTTCAACTAGCCGGCCTGGCTCAACCATAGTTCCATTTTAATCCTCCTGGCAATCTTTTAAACTTGTAATTTTATATTGGGGTATTTTAATTTTTAATCTTATTTCTATGTACTGTAATGATTGTTGTGTGATTTTTTACCTCCTCCGTGGAATGTTTAATTGTATATTATATGCTTTTTTATTTATTGTACGTCGCCCCGAGTCCCTTTGTGGAGAGGGAGCGGCTAACAAATCTAATAAATTCAATTCAAATTCAATTCAAACAATATTACTAACTGCCTGGGGTGGGCACTGGCCCAGTTTTACTTCACAAGTAAATCCAAAAGTCTCCAATATTATAATTTTCTGTGGTTAAACATAAAAATGAAACAATTACACAACAAAAAATAGCAGCAGGAAGGATAAAAACACAGTATCTATCATCCTACACTTTGGCTAGGGTCCTATAACAAATTTCTGTAGCAAGTTAAGAGACTAAATGCATTGCAATATTACTCCCTATTGCAAGTGGTCCTTTTAAGATGAAAGCACAGATGATCAGAAGTCTTGATGTCATGGATTGCACATCTTTGAGCAAATGATGCGAAGTATGTCTTCTGCATCATTTGTCTGATAAGACTGTGACGCACACAAAGTCCCTTGCCACCTGCAAGTGCCCACAGTTACAAGATTTAATTCATCTTTCATTAATCAACAGATTCCTGGTTTGCAGAAATTAGAATCTGAACTTTATTTCCAATTCCAGTTCTTGCAGACCAATAATTGTGGTTACTCAAAATCTAAACACACATGGCCTCAGATAAACCTAGGGGTCACCCGAGAGGAGGAGAGAATATGACAGTGTGCCTTGGTTTCTTGCCTATACCTTTTGCTCTGCATAATAGATTATGATAGAGCCCCTTCTATTATTTTACTTACTGTACAACAGGTACAAAGACACAACAGACGTAGATTGTGTGTGTGTGTGTCAGTGGTGGGTTTCAAAAATTTTTGGAACCTACTCTGTGGGTGTGGCCTGCTTTGTGGGAGTGGCTTGCCAGCCATGTGACCGGGTGGGAGTGGCTTGCCAGCCATGTGACCGAGTGGGAGTGGGATGTTAGAAGATCCCAAATGAAGTTAGAAAGGCTGGGTCCCAAACCTAGCTGGCTTAACTGGGATAGGGGGAATAGTGGGTAGAGGTTCACCAAGGACCCTCCTCTCCTTTCCCCCCCAAAAGCAGAGGGCATCAGTATTTAGAGGGAGGTCTTTCTCCCAACTTCCCCCCTTTGGGTGTCACTCTTTCTCTGTCTCTCTTCCTCCTCCCCCCCCGTTTCTCTCCCCCCTTTCCTTCCTCCTCCTTTTCCTCTGCACTGTTCCCACCAGTTTTTCACGCTGAGCCATTGGGGGACGTCAGAGGGAGAGAGAGACGGATTGAACGGTGCAAAGAGAAACCCATTTTGAGAAGCCTCCCTTCCCAAAAGATCGTTGAGAGATTCCCCACCTCACTCAGCGCTGTTTTCAATGGGAGGCTTTTCCCCTCGCAGTTCTATCCCTTCCCAAAAGATCTTTGAGAGGAGGAACGCGTCGAGATTCGGCCATCAGTGGGGGGGGCAGGGCCCCCCCTTGCGTTCCTCGTCCCCCCCTTGCGTTCCTCGTCTTCCTGGATGGCCCCCGGAATCATCGGGCAGGGTGGTGGCGGGGAGTCAGCCCCGATGCAAAAAACGCCAAGGGGGCGGGGCAGGAAATCACTTCCGGGTTCATTCTCCAACCGGATCACGCGATCCGGTGCGATCCGGTAGGAACCCACCACTGGTGTGTGTGTAACAGGCAACACCTCCCCCCACTCCTTTCTAGCACTGATGACGTTAAGTTAATTTGATAATGAAACTAGGAAAGAAAAAGCACCACGCTCAGAGAGCACCAAGGATTCCACAGTTCAACCCTGAGCTAAAAATATTCTCATTTATCAGTAAAACAAGACTGATTTTTTGGCCAGTGTTAGGCAGCTGTAATATTTGGGATAGGGAAGATGTGTACTCCTGGTTTAAGCCATGAATCAGCAGCGGGCAGTGAGACAAACTCAGCCGCTCAACTTTTTGGAAGACTGTAGAACGTTGACCAGTAACAATATTAATTTTTTCAGCCCTCTTTGATTGTTAGGAGGGTTATTTAAAGGTGAGAATATTGAACAGAGAAATTTGAAAATCAAACTATTTTTGCTCTTAAAATCTCTTGAAACAAAAGAATGACGTATTCTTATTCAATTGGCCGGGGGAGGTGGGCAGGTGGGGGTAATAAGGATAGGAACGGCCGCCTCTGGAAGCCAAAGTACTCTTATTTCTATTTTTTCATTCATTTATTTATATCCTGCCTTTATTGTTTTTACAAACAACTCAAGGCAGCAAACATATCAATGCTGGCTTTCATGGCTAAGGCTGGACTTGAACTCAAAGTCTCATGCTTTGTAACCTGGTACTGTACCTTAACCATGAGACCAAAATGGCTCTAGAAATCTTGTTTCTAGCTTCTGCTACCCTCACTTCCTCAAAACTATGTCACCCAAATTTTGCAGCAAAATAATCTAATTTTAGAGCACAATTTCAGAATGTTTAATACATTGGAACTTTTTAATAGGGAAAATGAATACAAGTTTGCCTCCTATTCTATTCACATCCTATATTTTGGAGAAGGAAAAACTGTACCACTGAAAACTCCTATTCTGCCATCATATTTCAGCAACCTCGAGATATTGGCAAGCTAAAAAAAGAGTGTTAGGCCTCCACTTGGAGTGAACCACGTGGTGGCCAGTTTTAGGTTGTTTTTCTTGGCCATAGAAACATACTTTAAAAACCGTGGTATGAACAACTCACCAAGTGAGCAAATTGGTTTCAGGCCATTTGCATTCATTTTGCAGTCCCCTCAGATCAAGATGTCAGAATTCATTGGCATAATTACCACTGTATACCGTAGAACATGTTTTATGGCTTAACAGTATCACATGGTATTAGACAAACCATGTGCATTTGCTAGACAATTAGACAAATCTAAATGCATTTGTTGAAAATTTCTTTTCAGCATCTTATATCCATCAGATAGTTTCATAATCTTCAATTTTCACTTATGGCCTGCTTGGAAATCCATCACTACTGGACAGAAGTTGAAAAATTGTTCCAGACAAAGGGAGTGGCAAACTATTTCATTAACATTACCTAAGAATCTTCATGGGTGCAGTGAGCAAGATAAAGCTTAAATTGAGGATGCCTTCTTTTTTGAGCCAGGCTCTTTAAATTGCAGAGCAAATAGATGCAAGCAAAAGAAAGGCAATAGACTATCACTTTTAGAAAAGCAATCTCATTAAAGTTTTTATGTAGGCATTTCTTAACCTGATAAATACATGGCTTCTCTGGACTCTCAGAATATAAGGTGTAAGTAAACTTTACTTAAACACAACAGAATTTGTATATAAAAGTAGTTAGCAGAACATAAAGGGCAAGTAACCAAATCCATTAGTTTTGTTTTAGTCGTCGTCTTTAAGAGCATACATATAAACATATATACTCATACATATAACATTTTAAAAATGTATTAAAATAAATGAAATATATACTGAATATTTTTTTTAAAATAGCCTTCAATTTTATATACATCTGGGGCATAAGTCCCACTGGATTAATGGGGCTTGTGTTTAAGTAGACATGTAATAGTGTTTTAGCTGTAAAGACAAAGATTTGCTGGAGGTGCAGAGTAATATTTCCATTGTGCTGTCGTCTGCAGCCCTCATTAATATGGTGCCCAATCAGATGCATTGGGCTACAGAAGTGGTTTGGGAACAGATATAGCTGTAGCCCAACACATGTGGAGGATAACAGTTTGAAAAAAGCAAAGTTAGTGTATATTGGTATCTGGTAAATATCTATGGAGATTCTCAATCATCCAGGTCACGGTTGTCCCAAAGGTGCTTTTTCAAAAGGCAACTGGACATTGTTTTTCCTTTTAAATGTTTCGCTTCTCATTCAAGAAGCTTCTTCGTTCTGATCTGTTGGTCTCTGGTATTCTTTAGCCATTGTTTACTAAAATCATAGAAGTAAACTCTGCTATATAAACCACACTGGCTGTGTCAATGTAAGATTCTAAGCCACAAAGAATGGGAACCCAGCCAGGATTTTGAATATGCTCTAATGATCTACATCATACACCATATTATAGTATGATTTATAGATCACACTAAGCTAAAAGAAAACAAAACTACGTAACATCTTAGTGAATAAGGCCTTCTTAGGATTCTTCCTTGTTCTAGGATACTTTACACAGGTAGAATCATTTCACACAATCTAGATTCATAATTCATTCGAAGGCATGGTTTTAGGCATGGGTTCTTGAATAAGCTACAGTTGTTGGATTTTAAAAAAAACATACCACAAACTAGGATCTACAAACCAAAAATCTATATTATGACTAAACATGGTAAGTGAACATACAACCATAGAGTTTCTCCCTTCCGACCATGGACTAGTGAGCATGGCTATTATAGGCCAATATCAAATTCCTTAGACCATTCATATCTCAAATCAACAATAAAGTTCCTTTTCATTCTCCTACCATTATTTATATTATTTAAGACCTTGCTACACACCTAATAAATGTCTCGTACATTATTTTCCATACCACAGGGCAGGTTATTTTAATGGAATATGTACTTTCATGAAGGGTACTCTCATGACCCATGAAAAATTCTGATTTCATTCTGCATACTATTACATTTCTGAGATCCCTGCAAAAGAATTCATCCCAAAATCTAAAATTTTCCTTGAGACATCAGAAAATTCCTTTTTCGTGTTGTTCCCTGTTGTGATTGTTCTTTTTCCCCCCTGTAGTCTAAGGATCTTCATGTTTAAATTCATGGAGGAGAATGCAGCATTCTGGGCTAGGATACAAAATCAATCCCAGTACAAATAGAGGAATGCAAATATAGGATTCCCTTCCAGTCATGAAAGGATCTGCTCCTTTATCAAATGGATTGTCTCGACAAACACAATGACAATTATTTACAGAGTTTCATTATTCCTTCCCTCTTTCTCCATCCAACTGAAAGAGAAGAGAAAACCCACTTTTTATAGCACTGATTGTTTTTGTCAAGCTAGTTCCTCTTAAAGTGCAAATAGAGGGAAAGTCCATCTTCAAGTGCTACAGATGGGGACCGTGGAAATAGCCTTTGTCTCCCTCAATGTCCACCTCTTGATCTGAATCATCTGAGATGTCCGAATCCAACTCTTCCTGGGAGACAGGTGAAGGGGTATATTGTGGCCTATGTGGAGAAACTCCCTTATCCATCTCAGGACTCAAGCAATTTTCTTGTTTGGAAGTCTGAAGACTTTCTCCACTTTCTGACTCTTTTTTGTTGGGTTGAGGGGTCTCCTGAGAATAAACACAGAAATCATGGAATCAAGACTCTTTGGTGAGAAAACCACTGGTTTGGAAAATATTGGCCATTTCAAGCTTCCTTTGGACACTACAGAAATCTAATTTTCTGAAAACCTAGTTCTGCCAACTGGTTTAGGACAGTCCCATTCTGGAGACAGTTTTGTAGATTAGGAGAATATTTTACCTCTACCCCATTTATATATGAATCCTTTTTATTCAGTTTGTTGTGAATGTTAATGTTTTAATGCTCTATGTTGTTAACATTCCAATTTGTTACCCCATAAATTATGAGATTTTAATCTGCCAGAATCATTTGATAGTAAGATGGGTGGCATATAAATTAATAAAATAAAAAATTAAGTGAGCCACTCACTCTTTAATAAAAAATAGTAGCTAGAGATTAGGGTAAAAGCTCAGCTGATCAATGTCAACAACATCTTCCTGACTTTGGCTCATCTCAGAAATCTAAGCAGAATTAGACCTGTTAATATCTGTAAGAGAAAACACTAAGAAAAATATAGCACTATAAATTAAAGTGGGATTTGGAAATAATGACCGAGATGAATTGTTAAAGGTAAAGGGGTGAAAGGTAATTCATCAAAATTAGGCAAATTACATTTTAGGTTGGTTCTGCTCCATGGGAAATCAACTGGACATATAGTTTTCAAGGTTAGGAAACTGCATCTTAATTAAAGTATGAATCCCAAAATGAAATCATACCGATGTTGTATGATGTGCTTGGTTTGGTTTTGATTAACCATGCTATCTATGCATAACCCTTCTAGTTGCAAAGTACATTTTTCAGGTTATCATAATGTGTGAACTATGATTCATTTATCAATGCGTGGTTAAAACAAAACATCATGGCCTAGGGTAATGTGTGAACCCAGAAAATGTGTTCATGGGAGTTTATTTTTATTAGGATTCAATAACTGCATGTGAACAGAGGACATGTACCGTTAAGCACAGGAAACTGTCAACAATATCTAAACATGCCACAACTTTTGCAAAAAAAAAAAACCATGCTGCTGTGATTCAGGAGCTTTTCAAATGCCACTTGTCTTCTTAAGCAAACTAAAATAATTATGCACTCCCTATGATTCTGATCTGCTTCAAGTACAGGAATCTGGGGACAGCTAGTAAGATTGAGGAGCAGGAAACGTTACACTTACCTGCTTTAATCGCCTCCATTTTGCCCGCCGATTTTGGAACCATGTTTTCACCTAATTGGGGGGAGAAAAAAGCTTACGGTAAATGGGAGGAAAATATGAGGGAAAAACCCCTCTTAAAAACTACAATCCAATATACACTTATCTGCTATGGATGGATAGGCCTGAGATACTCATCAGACACTGCAATATTGTAAATGCCTACTCAAAAACTAGATATTTTTAATAGTATCAGAGTAAGGAGGGAATCTAAATCAATCTTTTTTGAGATCTGTAATAGTTTAAGAATGTTTTTTGGGTCCCAGCGACCAAAATGTTTGAGAACCCACTCCTTTAAATAAAATATAATCAGACATTGTCATTATTTTTTTCCACACCTCAGGAGATTGTACAGGTAGTCCTCGACTTACAACAGTTCATTTAGTGACCATTCAAAGTTACAACGGCACTGAAAAAAGTGACTTATGACTGTTTTTCACACTTATGACCACTGCAACATCCCCACCCCAGTCACATGATGCTTGACAACCGAGTCATGGTCAGTCAGTCACTTTTACCATCTGACCCGCAAAAGTCAAGGGGGAAGCTGGATTCACTTAACAACCTTGTAACTAATTGAACACCAGCAGCGATTCGCTTAACAAACGAGGCCAGAAAGGTTGTAAAATGGGGCAGCAAAAGTCTCACAGCACAATTTCTCACTTAGCAGCACAAATTCTGGGCTGCATCACGGCCGTTAAGTCGAGGACTACCTTGTGCAGCTCTGTAAGGCAGGGGTGTCCAAACTTGGGAACTTTAAGACTTGTGGACTTCAACTCCCAGAATTCTGGGAGTTGAAGTCCACAAGTCTTAAAGTTCCCAAGTTTGGACACCCCTGCTGTAAGGGATGCATTCCACTTTGGAGTCCTTTGGAGCCAGTTCGCACCACTTTGGGAGAACCGGTGGTTAACTTTCTGAGCAGTTTGGTGAACTGGTTGTTGGAAGAAATCATTAGGGCACAGAACCGGTTGTTAAATTCTTTGAACCCCACCACTGCCAGGGTTCAAGCCTTGGGGGATTTCACGACGAACGACTGAAACAGGTCACGACTTCCAGCAGCCTCCATTCTTAAGGCTAAGCGAACCAAAGGCGGCTCTTCGCGGGAAGAGGAGCCTTCTAACTGACTTGGCTGACTCCGCCGGCGAAGCCTGTTCCGTCCCACCATTCTCCCCCACCCACCCCGCCATTCAGTTTTGGCGGGAAACGTTTTTGGCGGCCTCCTCACCTGCCTCTCGCTGAGCTGCAGCACTTTGGCCAGGCGCTTCCTTTCGGGCGGGGAGAGGTATTTCTGCGTCTCGAACTTCTTCTCCAGCTCGATGGTTTGGTCGTTGGAAAAGCGCACTTGGCCTCCTTTCCGCTTGTGCAGCGGCCTCTGCATGAAGGGGCTCCACAGCAGCGGCTTCCCTGCAAGAGACAACGGGGTGGGGTTAGGAACCGCCGGGGAAGGGCGGGACGAGCTCCCTTTCTCCGCTACGGACTCTCAGCTTTCCTAGGTGGCCTACTCCGCTTTCTCCAACTCGGGGTACTTACCCTTCCCTTGGTTAAACTAAGAAGGAAGGAAGGAAGGAAGGAAGGAAGGAAGGAAGGAAGGAAGGAAGGAAGGAAGGAAGGAAGGAAGGAAGGAAGGAAGGAAGGAAGGAAGGAAGGAAGGAAGGAAGGAAGGAAGGAGAGAGAAAGAAAGAAAGAAAGAAAGAAAGAAAGAAAGAAAGAAAGAAAGAAAGAAAGAAAGAAAGAAACCCTTGCTGATAATTCTACTGATCTTTAGTCCCGACAAACAACGAGGCAGCGCCAGTTCCCCGTCCCGCCCAGAAGCGCATGCTACCCCTGCAAAGCGGGGCGTTTTAGGGTGGAAGGCTCTCCGCCCGCGCTATTTGGGACCGTCCCGGGGTGGCCGTCGAGGAAGCCTCTAAGAGCTCAGCGTTTCATTCTTAAATCTCTCCGTTAGAAGGGCATGGGGTGCAGAGACATCCCTCTGGATCGCTCTTCTTCGCTTGAGGGGTTTCTTTCCAAAGGCGTTTTAAATGGCATTAAATGCACATTAGAACAGCTAGACACAAGGACAGTCTCCCCGCCCAATTCCATCACTCTGCTAAACAACTAATTCCCACTACACTGTCAAATTATCTACTAAGACTATTACTGTTCTTCTCTTACTTCCTAGTATCTATCTCTTCCCACTTATGACTATAACCATGTTATCTTTACCATTTATATTGTTTTATTTGTTTCCTAGTATAATTTGATTGCTTATTAGTAAACTCTGACTATTACTAAGTGTTGTATCTTATTATTCTTGATGAACGTATTCCATTTTATTTTTCTTATGTACACTGAGAGCATATGCACCAAAGACAAATTCCTTGTGTGTCCAATCACACTTAGCCAATAAAGAATTCTAATTCTATTAAAAATCTTCACTTAACCACAGGTGTGTCATAAGAAACATGTGCGCGCTGAGGAAGGCCTGGTTGGAGCTCCACAGACGGATAGCAAATATTTCCTATTTGTAGCTTCTTTTAGACGGGTATATTTAATTGGTACACGAGCGGTACCTTAAACACCCACACGCCTCATTAACATGAGAGACCTGAAGATTACAGACAGAACTGTGCGAAGGGAAGTTGCTTATTTTGCTGCCGCCCTAGACTGTTTCCCAGTCGGATTCCAACAATGTTTTGGTAGAAACAAACTTCACAATTGGAAGCCCCCTTTCTAAAAGTCCCTTTGGGCCCAACCACGGTTCTGGTGCAGGTGTTTTCGGTTCTGGTACAGGTGTTTTCATGAATATCTAGCTCCACTCTGGCAATATCTAAAGGTAGTCCTTGAGTTACCAACACAATTGACCCCAAAATTTATATTGCATTTGTTAAGTGAGTTTGCCCCATTGCACGACTTTTCATGCCACAGTTGTTAAGTGAATCATTGCATTTGTTAAGTAAGTAACATGGTTGTTAAGTGAATCTGGATTTCCCATTGACTTTGCTTGTCAGAAGGTCGCAAAAGCTAATCACATGACCCTGGGACACTGCAGTCTTCATAAATGTGAACCAGTTGCCAAGCATCTGAATTTTCATCATGTAACCATGGGGGTGGTGCAACGGTCATAAGTGTGAAAAATGGTAATAAGTCACTTTTTTCAGTGCGGTTGTAACTGAGCAGTCACTAAATGAATTATTGTAAATCGAGGATTACCTGTATTAGGAGGGTAAATAAAGGTAAAGGTTCCCTCCGCACATATGTGCTAGTCATCCTGAGGCACTAGGGATCCGAACTGGCGACCTTTCTGATGGACAAGCTCAGCCTCTTAGCCAATGAGCCTCCACGTCCCTATGTATTAGGAGAGTGTGTTTGCATAATCCCCCTTTACTCATAATTTACTCAATCCAACTGTATGATTTGAAAGTTGCACAGATGCTAAATCGTACAGGATACAGGATAGGCCATAGGGTGCTTAACGTATGGTTGGGGGAGGCGGGTCCCGAGTAGACTTATAGATTGGGGGAGGCAACCTACTTCCCTCCACGTGCTTCAGCTTCCATCAGGCAGCTTTGAAAGGGTCGTGGGAGTTGTAATGCAAATCAGTGGCCTCCCAGGGCTCACACAAACACACAAAGCACACAAAGCTGGCAATGGGTCTCAACTCAGCCAGGGTTGCTAAACTCCGAAGTCCACCCGTTTAAGATGCAGGTTTGTCGGTTCCGACGGACTGCTAGACTTTAACGGACAGCTGGTTTTTCGCGGGAAAGGTCCCATCTGCCGGGAGTTGGGAGGGCGGCAGGACGGAGTCGGCGGTTCCAGCCTTCTGACGGCCTTCTGACGGGCGCCGGCGGGCAGAGGACCCTGGAAGCAGGCCGCAGAAGGCGAGGGCAGCATTTCCGTCAATGTGTTTCCTGTTGGTGCATCAAAAGGAGAAGAAAGAGCCGAGCCTTCCTCCCCGTAGTTTGAATACGGCCTCAAACCCCGGGCACCAATTTGGAAGGCAAAGATTGCGCCCCCGCAGAGACGAGACCAGATCCGGATCTCGCGCCTGATCCTCTTGGGTCAGGCCCGCCTGCTGATCGCCCTCTGCCGAGCTCTGTCGGGTTATTCTCATCCTTTGTCCTCGGAGGAGGTACACTACTCTTAAACATGGAGTTTTCGTTATGCGGGCGCGGCTAACAGCTTTCTACCAGTCTACCCCCCATGCATAAGGTCTCGTTCTATCAACCAGCAGGTGGGTTTGCAAGGGGGGGAGGGGGATCCCATTTTCTTTCATGTTCTCAGCCACCAAGGACAGATTCTGTGTAGTGGTCGAAAACTTTAGCGACTCTTGTCTGGAGGGTCCTTTTTAAACGAACGGCTCCAAAGGGGTTTTACTTCCCAGCTGACCGTTCCGGGCTCTCGATTCAAGCCATCGAAACCTCTGGTCACCAATTCAGATTGACATGTTCTGAGAGTAATTATGCCCCGAGTGAAGTGGAACCGTCGAAAACCGAGGATCAACTTTAGATGTACACCGCATATTTTTTTAAAAAAGGGGGGGGGATCCCCAACCGCCTTCTTAATTTTATTTGGTCCCGCTAGCCAAATAAACGAATTTTAATTTGAAATTATTTCTCCCACGCACACTACAATATATGTAAGTAAAAAATAAAAGATTCGTTGTCCTTTTTTAAATTATACCGACAAACGGGATCGAAGAGGCAAGAAGAAAACGGCTTTTTTTCTTTCTTTTTGGAATTGGCACAGAGCTTCACCCCAATGCACATGAGGACTAGGATCTTATAAATCATCCGGTTTAGGGGCCTGTGGACTGTATCGCTCTTACTTAGTGAACATAAAGTATGTGGCAACGTCATTGGTGCTGTTTCACTGCCTAATTTCCTTACAGAAACAGCTACTTAGCTAGGAATATCCAACTGGTTCCTGCTTTCCGTCTCTTTTAGATTGCAATCCTATATCCTCCCTTCTAGCTTTGCTGGTTGCCTCAAGAAGCAGGTATATAGGATCGCTCCCCGTTGCCTTTTTCTCTAGCAATTGGTTTTTGTGTTAAAACGTTGTGGAAGAGATTTCAGCGATTCTCTTAAAATTTCTGTAAATGTCACTGCAAAAAGTTACACAATTTATTCAGCAGTTACATCTATTTTTGAATTTGGGCGATTTTCCTCGGGCTCGAGTTGAATGCCAGGTTAAAACGCCACAATTATAGAAAATCTTAAAGTTGCAAATAAACCCGAATTGGATTAGCTGGGCTCTTGTTTTCCCGTTTACGGGAAGGAAGGAGATTTACTTCCAAATAATGTAATCCAGGTGGTAAATCAGCAAAGCACTAAAAACCAAACACAACAATAATATTTATTACAGAATACTCAGTATTCAAAAAATATTCAGTCCTTTTATAGATAATTTGTATAATCATTAATCAATGAGTGGAATTACTAATGAAAAGGCAGAATACACACATTCAGACACACCTTGTAGATTTGCAAATACTTGATATATTATTTGTGTTTGTGGGTGTAAATTGATTCAGGAAAAAGAATCGTGTAGTCAATTATAATTCATAGAAGGCTTCTCCAGAAAAGCCATATGGATATGCCACGAAACTTGGTTAGATTATCTCTGTTCAGAACAAACCAAGTTAATCAATCCTCCTCAACTACACAAAACAGACAGAAGGAAGCAAACTGACAAATTTTAATCTTGGACTCAAACACACTTAAAGACAAAATCCCATTAAAATGTATGGACGTGCTTTGTTTTATTTATCTTTCGAAATAACTAAAATACCGGTGCGTGGGAAAAGGGAGCGGTACCTGGGAGCAAATCCTTACTATTCATCTTCTGTTTCAATCTGGGGAAGGCTGGAAAAGAGAAGATGCTGACCCGTGTCTCCATATACCTTGATGATGATGAGCCACAATCCCACACTTCTACCATAGGGAGAATTCACACGTTTTCTTTATATGAATTGGCCATCCCCCTATGTTGCCTAAGTGGAGTTTATTCTGAAAAGAACTTCTGCCTTTTCAGGGAAACGGATATCACTATTCTCAAACTAAACCCGCAAGGGAGAACAATCAGGAAACAACTCCAGAAAACCCCCAAATCCAGAGGCAGACGCCTTCGGGGGTTAGATTCTCTGGAAATCCCGCTTCTGATTAACTTGACCTCCATTCACTCAACACAATGTTGCGGTTTCCAGGATGCCCTGAATTAATCGATCGCCCATCCGGGTTGCCCAAGATGCTGGGCTAAATGTAGCTGCCTAATCTATGTCTCGTGAACAGCCATTCTTCTTCCCTCCACATTTGTATTGAAGTCTACTCAGAAACAAGTCCCGTCGGGCGAGTGGAATCGGGTGCCACTTCCCAGTTCCCAATTACGCACTTTCACTTCAGTGGCACTTATTCCTCCTGGGTCTGAGAGGAGTCTGGACAAGTGGGTTGCCGTTTCCGTTTACGACTCGAACCCAGCACCAAAAGCAGGCAGGAAGCCAAGAACATTTGTAGTGCCCCCACCCTCAAAAAAGAATCATGGTAGCCTTTGGGGCGCTCCCCATTTCTTGAAGGCCTGAAGCTCTTGAGATGTTCCTGGGAGGAAAATGACAAGGAGGCGACCGCAGAAGACAGACGACAGTCCGGCACCTCTTGGAAGTCTCCCTGGAGTGGGTGGAACCCGCTACGCAGGTCCGGGATCCCGCGGTCGCGCCAGAAGGCAGGAGGCCGAGCGGACACGTTTCAAAGAGTTTGACTCCCCCCCGCTCGCCTTCCACCCCCCCTTCGGTTTGGGGTTTCTGTCTGTCTCCGTACTTTTGAAAATGCAGCATTGTTGTTTGCGTCAGGCATTCCGCAATTTCGGTGCAAACAGCCTTTCTCTCTCTCTTTTTTTCTTTTTTCTTTTCTTTTCTTGAAAGGAAGCAGCGAGTTATTTTAGCTGTCATAAAGCTCCATCCCACACAGAGGAAATGAACAATATCAGAAAAACGGATCCGGGCTATCAGAAGCCGAGTGTTTCCTGAATGTGTCTGTATTGAGGATGTCGATAAAATAATCAGCAGCGTGCACGGCTCCCGGAGACGAGCCAGCTCCGGGCGTCCAGGAAAATACTTTACAGCTTCTGAAACCAGATTTTGCTCCTATCAAGAGCTCAAGATATCCTGTATGAACGGAAAGGGGTCAGCCAACCTCGCTCAGACGGCACGAACCGACTCCTACGCCAAGCCGGCGATTCGCAAAGACGCGAGGTCGAACCGGGCCGGTGGAATGGACCGAAAGAGAACTCCGGAGATCCGGGTTGGGGTTTTGCAATAGTTCTGGGATAAATCCTAAGAGGCATGGGCATTGTAGTCCACTACCAATACGCACGCTTATTCGCGAATAATAGAAGCACGCCTCTTTCTCAATTAAGCCAAGTTTCTGATCTTGCCCGACCCACTGACTTCTAAGCTAACCTAAGTTGGAATCCTGTACCAAAGTAGACTAAAGTAGGAATATCCTATAATTTAATGACCGTAGGAAACGGCGCAAAGACGGTGGGAAACACACACAGACACGAGCACACACACACACACACACACACACACACACACTCAAAGTCAGGCGATTTATTTATCAAGGAAAGAGGTTGAGATATAAAGGATTGGGGGGGGGCAATATATATGGTCTCCCCCCCCCCACATCCCTCCTAGGAATGTAGAACTGTGCAAGATAAATTTAGTAATTAAACGATCTGATTGATAGCTATTTCTAGCTGCTGTTGTTCAAAACACGAACAGTGATCAAATGCACTCCTGAGAACATTTTCGATGTGTCCAGGGGTTCCCCATTATTGCATCCTAATTTGGGGGTGGGGATACCGGGGAGAAATGAATTTATACGGACCCGGGTCCCGGAAGATCAAAATGTGTAAGAAGCTCAACCAGATCTTCCTCACCGTACCCACAACCCACGGCCGCCGCCACCACCCCCAACCCTCGCCCCCTTCCACCTCCGCGCGCAGCTTAATTGATCGTCACAAATGACGCCGGCTTCCGAGGAAATCCAGATAGGGAAAATGCGCGGCGGCAACTCATTCAACTAAGCCGACTTCTAAGGAAAGCCGTCGGAAGACGAAGACGAAGACGAAGACGAAGACGACGACGACGACGACGACGACGACGACGACGACGACGAAGACGAAGACGAAGACGAAGACGAAGACGAAGAAGAAGAAGAAGAAGAAGAAGAAGAAGAAGAAGAAGAAGAAGAAGAAGAAGAAGAAGAAGAAGAAGAACCAATCCGAGATAACCCGTCTTCAGATCTCCTGAAAAGTCTCTACTTGTCGTTCTGCAGTTCTCCAGCTCAGAGATCGCAGTGGTATCCCTCGGTTGAAGCCACAGGCAAGGAAATGTCAAGGCGATTTCCGCAGAGCCTGCCACACAATTTCCCAGTAGGCAGCAAATAAGACCGGACTCTTGTTAGAGGACTATTCCCGTCCACTGACACCCACCCATCCCCGTCCACCACTGTTGGCCCCACTTCAGACGACCTCGTAAATCGCGAGTTGGGATAATGCCCTATTATTCGACCCCCGATCAATTGGTCCGGAATGATAGACGGTGCTTATGAAAAGGGATAAACCGCTGGAGCCGATGGCCTGGGCGTTGCTCGTTACTCCTACTCAAAACACAGCAAAACTCTTCCCGAGGGATTCTTTTATGGCCACCCTT
Source organism: Natrix helvetica (assembly GCF_964273705.1). Classification (NCBI taxonomy): domain Eukaryota; kingdom Metazoa; phylum Chordata; class Lepidosauria; order Squamata; family Natricidae; genus Natrix; species Natrix helvetica. The sequence goes on along the minus strand of NC_138551.1, from coordinate 76,176,291 downwards.
TTTTTTAGAGAAAGGGTTTGAAGACCCTCTGCGAATCGCCCCATAAATCGGCTTTGATTCCAGAGCGCCAAAGACCCTAGTACAGGTCTCTTGCGTGAGCAGGAGGTTGGACTAGATGACCTCCAAGGTGCCTTCCAACTCTGTTGCTTAAATTAAATGACGTCTCGGGAATCAGGCGAGCAGAGGGATGCTGCCCAAACTGTGGAGTAGGGGGCAGCGCTCTGCTTTCCCCTAATCCCGGAGCAGGCCAGCCGGAGCCAGGCGGCTGCGATTTTCCCCCACCCCACCCTCACCTCCTATTCCCCGTGCCGCGAGACTTACCCAGGGGATCGTGGCGGAGGAGCGCGTGCGAGTAATCGCCGACGGCGCGGGGAAACGGGTAGAGCGGCGGCCCGGCCGCAGGACCGTAGGGTCCGCTTCCGTAGGTGGCTGCAGCAGCCAAGGGGTGTGAGAAGGCCGGGTGGATCGGCGTCGGCTCGTAGATGGGAGTCCGGTAGGAAGCCACCAGGCTGGTGAAGGAGGAATTGGGCGAGGGCAAAGTGGGCGGGGGCGGCCCCGGCGGCCCCCTGCCCAGGATGTCTTCGATGTAGAAGGGCGTGGGGTGCACCGGCTGCAGCATCGGGGTGGGCGCGTAGAGAGGGGGCAGAGAGGCCGACCCCGACGGCTGGTGGTATTGCATAGCTGGGCTGGGCACAGGCAGGAGCCTTTCCGCGTTGGGGCTTGGGGCCCCGGCCCGTCTTCCTCTGCCGGGACCCGCCGCTGCTTTTTCCCCCCGACGCAGGGCGAAACGAGGGGCCCTGCCCTGCCCTGCCTCCTCCCGCACGGCCAGGTTCAATCTGGGAGCTCCGCTGGGCAGCACCGCTTCCTGCCCCGGGCCTGGAAGCCAACCAATGAGATGGCCGGCGATGGAGCCGGCCACGCCCACAGGCCACGCCCACCCCTCGACTTTCTGCTGTCCCGCGGCGTCAATCCACAGCCCCGGGCTGAACCGCTGCCCGGCAACACCGCAGGGAACGTCGGGTGGGGTGGAATGGGGAGGGGGGGCACGGCTGTGTTCCTTCAAGTGTATTCCTAGGATTCTGGGGTGGGGGGGTGGACTCTCGGGGGGGGGGGCGAAATCAAAATCATGTGCAAGCCTATGTTGAAAAATCATACAGTATTGAAATCTCAGTATTAGACTCTTGAGAAGCGGTAGCTGCAACCAATGAATCAGTTTCGATTTTTAATTACGGTAGCGATAGCGATAAACAATCCATGCAGACAAAAAAAAAACTTCTTTGGGGGTCTTCTATAGCAGAGATCCCCAACTGGTGGTCCGTGAGAAAATTTTGGTGATCCGCAGAAAAATTATTTGCATTTTTTATATTGCACTAAATACTATTTATCTTTTTTTTAAAAAAATCATATTAGTGGTCCACGGGATTTAAAATTATGAATTTAGTGGTCCCTGAGGTCCGAAAGGTTAATGACCCCTGCTCTATAGTTTTAAAAAGTGGGAAGTGGTCCTGAGATGAAGAAAAAAGTAAGAGCACTGCATTGCCCGATTCTTCTTCTCCTGAAAGACTCCTGGACTGGTTTTGATTGCTTGCAAAAATAAAAGAAATCTTCTTCCTATTTCTCTCCCCACTCCCCAAATATATTATAGGGAGAGGAGCCAAGCCCCGTTGGTTCAATGCAAAGGAACGTGGTTGGGTTCTGCAATTCTCTCCGCGGATTCACTTAACCCCTGTTTTAAAACCATCTCCAAACTAGGGAGCTGTGCGGGTCCCTGCAAGACTTAAGGATGCTCTGGACACGTGTAGGATGCGTTTAGCGTTACAAACGAGTCTCCCGTTTCTCTCGAATGCGCTTTTCTAGGGCAAACATCTTTATTTAGACCTGTTGAACTGTCGATGGTTCCCACTTTACAAAGCAGGGTTGTGGCAGCTGTTCCTAAACAATTCTAAATGGCACCCAAGTTGGGAAGATTAATTTGATCAAATTGAAGGACAATAGAGTGACTTTCTGGTAAGCCTATATTTAAACCAGGGATGAAAATTCAGCAGGTTCTGACAGGTTCTGGAGAACCAGTAGCAGAAATTTTGAGTAGTTTGGAGAACCGGCAAATACCACCTCTGGCTGGCCCCAAAGTGTGGTGGGAATGGAGATTTTGCAGTATCTTTCCCGTGCCATGCCCACCAAGCCACGCCCACAGAACCCATAGTTTTAAAAAAATGAATTTCACTACTGATTTAAACCTCTGGAGTCTTCTTTCTCACAACCCAATTATTGTGGTTAAATCAATCGTGGTTCACCCGATCCAAATTTCTAAGTTTTCACTAAACTAAACACAAGGTTGGATTTTCACAAGCGAATGCATTCATACAAAAGGTTCCATTTGTTTTCTGCATTATTGGATCATTCCCTGGGGATGCTGAACTATAGCCGAACAAAACATATTTATCCACTACCCTAAACCACTGGAATATCTGTAGACAAGTTAACACATGTTGAGTTAATGCATCTTCTAAAAGATGATAATTTATAAATTATGCCACATAACTCTCAATTATTCTGGGCAGTTAGATTTTTAATTGACCTATGAATATATGAGGGGGACCACGGTTATTGTGTTTTACAAAACCAGTCTGTATGTCTGTCTCTCTTTTTCCTGAAATTTGACCTCAAAATTTAGTTTTAATCCCAAAATTTATCCAGAGTTGTTCGATCGCCTAACAGGCAATAATGCCATCCAGCAAAGATGGTCTGATATGGTAATATGCATCCAGGAATCACAGCTTCCTCTTTTCCAATCTTCTTTGGTTGCAGCCTTCTAAATGAGTGGGACAGAGTTTAGGCCTACCAGAAGTCGGCTGTAAAAATCCAGATGACCACTGGATAGCAGCAAAGAGAGACAGAAAACTCTACCTCTCGGATGTCCTATACCAGGCTTCTATATTTTAGCAAGCTAGATATGTAGTCCTATACAACTGAAGGGTCTCCCGGTCAGGAAATGCATGCTGTTGGGCCAGTCAAATTCTTCTGTGGAATTAAAAGGCTTGGAAATACGTTGGCTTGGAAATTCTTCTAGCAGAATTCAGCAGAACCTCAAAGTGTTCCTTAAAATGAGGTTTGCTAGGCAGGTCTACTGCCCCCAATATGCTCTATCCAATTTTCTGGTTTAGCCACGCTGGATGGGATGAAGTTTACACAACATGTTGGTCTAAAGCTGGCTGGTTTGGGATTCAGAGTGTGGTGGGAACCCAGTTGCTCTCAGCGAGGTCTGTCTGAATATCTACCTCTAGCTCTGGCACAATACAAAGTGGTTCCTGCAGATTTCTTGCCCTGGCAGGGTGTTTTTTTGAGGAGAGGTGGGGTGGGGGAGTAAATTTCTGTATATAAACAGAGAGCAAAACCCATACTCACTTGCACTGATTTAGTTACCTACTTTGGTAATGAAATATCTGCAGGTAAACCAGCAGGGTCAGAGAGCACTGAGACCTCCAAATAAAATCTGTATTATACAGATAATGCTCCTCTATTGGAGAGAGGTTCCTTTCAGCATTGCTATTTGGAGGGTGCAAAGGGTGCGTTTTCTTTCATTTTAGTCATAAACCCTCCACACACACCACCACCACCACCACTCCAGTCTCAGTCCATCCCTTGGCATGCCATGCAAAGCTTGATAAAGTCCTGATGCTGATTGAATTTGTGTTGTCTTTCTCAGGAAATGAGATACATGTTTCCTGCCGCTAGCTTGGAACTTTATGGGTCACTTTCCTATCTCAGTCAGGCCAAAAGTGCCTTTGATCGGAAGGAATTGGGCTCATTTTACAGCTGGTTGCTCCCAATTCAAAAGGCTTTTTTTTTTCTTTTAACGTGCTAGGCCTGTGTTTCTCAAACCTGCCTGGCTGGGCAATTCTGGGAATTGAAGTCCACACATCTCAAAGTTCCCCAAGTTGAAAAACACTGTTATGCTATGCCTTGTCTGGTTTATGCTTAGCGTGTGGGCTGAGACAGTGATTGTGGTTAATCTGCTCCCATGGAAACTCACTTTTTAGGACCTGATCCACAATCACGATGAGTCTAACGCCTAATCCATAGAGGCTCACCCAGCACGGGGAGCCCAAACCAAACAAACCATATTCCTGCTTGGTGTGAGGCGAGAACCCAGCCAAACACACATTGTATGTTGTCTAGCCAGCTTCATTCCAGGATAAAGAGCTTTTCACCTTAAATGGCTTTTCCCCTCTTCTGTGGCTTTTTAAAAAAGTCATTCTTTTCATTGACTGAATAAATTTGCAGTCCCAGCAGATTAGCAAAGGAGAATCACTCTCCCCTAATATCCTGCCTCCCTTCCCCAGGTCTTATTTCTGAAAAAAGTAGTGTCCAGGAAAATAGAGAAGGGAAAAAAATCCTTTTTATCTCTCTCTCTTAGCTTCTTCTGTGGCCCTTTGCTCACCAGTGATTTTAAAAACCATCACATCTTTGAGGCCACCTTGGTTGGTTCTTTTTTTTTAAAACCACAGACTCTGGGCACCCCTGCATCACAAAAAAGTCACGAGAGAGTGGCCACAACGGGCTGACAGTGTCACTCCTTTTTCTAAGCAGTGTTTTCCCCATGACTGTGGTTGCAGGCATCATGCTATTGTGGGGTCCTTAGTGCTCTCTGACCTTGGTTGTTGTTGTTGTTGTTTTGCAGACATTTCATTACCCAATTAGGTAACATCATCAGTGCTTAGAAAGGAGTGGGGTTTGCTCTTTTTTTTAAATACAGCAGCTTGCTCTGTCAGCGTTAATCTTTGACAGCGTTGCCCTGTCATTATGTCCTTGCCATGGATGTGATATGCAGCCTGCCTTCATTACTATTAGATCAGTAGGAGAGCCAGGGTAGGTGTTAGATTAGGATTGGGGAGGTTTGGGAGATCCAGATTCAAGGCCATATCTTCAGCCACAGAGGTTTTGCTGGGGGATTTGGGGCCAGCCAATTTCTTTCAGCCCAACCTACCTCACAGGGTTGTTGTGGGAAGAAATGGAGAGAGGAATGACCTGCTTTGTTGCCTCCACGGGTTGGAGAGTAACCATTTCCTTTTGAAGAACCTGGTGACCATCGTGGACACATCTGTGCCACAGTCCTGGCATGAAATAGAAGAGGTTTGTTGGCTCCTAGGACTGGTTTTATTCTCCTGCCTGGAACTGGAAAGTCCTTCCTAGGCGGACTCTGCTTAGCTTTCTGTGGCGGCGAATATTGGTGCTGCCATCTGCCGATCAAAACCGGGAAAGAGAGCTAATCCATCAATCAACCATTCGGCAGCCAAAGCCTCTGGGAAACACGACGGCTTAAGGCACGGGCTCTATTAGCTTCTGCCTGCTCCGTTCCCACCTAAATCTGCCTTCTCTCTTTAATGTCTTTTAAGGCGGAGCGCGCGTGTTTTTTCCCCGCCGCGGAAATCAGCCTTCATTTTGCTCTGGAAGATGTTAGATGTGCGGCTTCATTTACTTAGCATGCCTTTCATTTATGTCAGTTAGCAAACCATAACACGTCTCAGAGTCGGAGCCGGATCTCTCAATATATATATATATTCCCTGCCGTGGAGGGAAACTCGGGTGGGAGAGAGGGACTCGGAGAGTCCGCTTGTTGAAATAGGAATCAAATAGACCAGAGGTCCCCCAACTTGGCAACTTTAAGACTTGTGAACTTCAACTCCCAGAATTCTGGGAGTTGAAGTTCACAAGTCTTAAAGTTGCCAAAATTGAAGGCCTCTGAAATAGACGCAGGAAGAAGATTGTCAGCTCCCTTTTTACCTTATTGAAAACTCCCAGTAACTTTTCCAATCACGCATTTCTGGATATTTGCATGACAGGATCGTTTTCCCGGCTGCCCAGTATACAAAAATGCCTTTCAATCCCATCCCCGCTGCACCCCAACCCTTTCCCACCCTTTGTTTTTTTTCATTCTAGAATTTTGAATCGGATTAATTCCGACTGCCCAGAAATGTTACTTTTAGAAAGTTAGGTTGTTTAAATATAATTGTCTTAAATTTTATACGGGATTGTCTGATTATTTGATAACAGCCTTTCTGCTCTTCTTCAAATTCGGTGATTTTGCCCTATTTTCCTATTTTGTGAACAGGCCCTAATCAAACAACTTCAAACAGCCCATAACATTGAACAGTTGTGGTTTTTTTAAAAAAAAATAGAAGACTGTTTAGAGTTTTAATATTCCTGCTCTACTGGATACTCAAACCTATAATAAATTAATTATATTCTGGCTAAATTAAACTTCCTTATTTCTCCTCTCTTTTCTTTCTTCTGTTTAAATATGGGAGAACATATGTTTCATTCTCCAGCTTCTAAGAAGGGAGGTCATCTCTGCATAAGTGAGTACTAATTCAATATTTGAACCCCAAGCTCTATAATTCTGGGCTATGAACTATGGGAGTTAAATCCATCAGTCTACAGATCACTAGGTTAGGAAAACTGTTTTAAAGAAATTAGGTAATAATACAAAAGAAAGTTTGAAGGAAAACCGGTTAACCAGAATAGATAACCCTCTGAAACGTAAGGTTTTCAGGAGATGCTTTTTTGGGAACAGAGATAGAAAAGAGAAATGTTTGTAGATTTTTAAAAAGATGATAATTCAAACCTTGGAACCTCCTGACATTCTTGCTTCTAAAAAAAAAAAAGAAATTAAAAATACATTTGAAATGTTAAAAAAAATTGATAACCCCCCAAATCGGAAACAGTACACGATTGTTTTGGCTCTGGGACTTATTTTATGGACTTTTATAGAGTAAGTTACTAATATATATGACAAGTGAAGATTTATAGGACAGTCCTGCATTAGTAGTGAATTGTTGCTCTTGCAGATGATTGGGTTAAAACTGCCATCATCCTGAACCTGAGGAAACCTGTATCTCAAGTTGCTAGGTGGAAGGAAGGAAGGAAGGAAGGAAGGAAGGAAGGAAGGAAGGAAGGAAGGAAGGAAGGAAAGGAGAGGGGAAGAAAAGGTGAGTCTTGTGTAAACTCTTGATTCTGGAGTTTATGTAGTTGTCAAGATTACCAATGTGGAATTGCCTTTCAATGCCTGCTTCAAGGATTTTTTAAACTTTCCAGTCAACCCTACAACCCTCGAATTTTCTAGTGGTCTCCCATCCAAATGCTAACAAGGACTGGCCCAGCTTATCATTTTGAGATTGCTTAAGTTCAACTAGTATCTCTCGTATGTTTTTCCTAGTGCTACTGTTCTTTTAACAAGCAATTGCATAGGTTCACACAACATGCTAAGCCATAAACTGTACTTTAGATTGCCATGGTGGCTGATCTTCTCTAATCAGCCAAGCAAAGACCAAACCGATCACCTCATGATTGAACTTGCTAAGGCTTCTCCTTTCCCTTTCCAGATAGTCCTCGACGTACGACCACAATTGAGCCCCAAATTTCCATGACTGAGACAGTTGTTCAAATGAATTTTGCCCCATTTTACAACCTTTCCCGCCATAGTTAAGTGAATCTCTGCAGTTGTTAAGCTAGTAACACAATTGTTAAGTAAATCTGGCTTCCCCGTTGACTTTGTTTGCCGGAAGATCGCAAAAAGTGACCCCAAGACACTGCAACCGTCATAAATATGAGTCATTGCCAAGCATCTGAATTTTTAATCACATGACCATGGGGATGCTGCAACAGTCGTAAGTGTGAAAAACAGTCATAAGTCACTTTTTCAGTGTTGTTGTAACTTCAAACAGTCACCAAATGAACTGTTCTAAGTCGAGAACTATCTGTATTGCTTTCTGCAGAAAGAAACTAGAAGGTTTGAGCAAGCACAAAATCTAAGTGTAAACAAAATTAGCACAATTATGACCTACCATTACAAGTATAGAATCTGTGAATCTAGATCACACAAACTTAGGTACTAAAGGTTCATGGGGAATTCTGGGAGTTAAAGTCCTCAGATCTTAAAGTTGCCAAGTTGCTCTAAACTTTCAAAAAGAGGAGGGTGAAAGGGCAGTTTGTTTGTTTTTCACAAATCAATGGCCAGTCTTTCCAGACAGTCATTTTCACATATTTATAGAGTAAGGATGCCAGTTTATCTGTTAAGATCATTTTAACTCCAGCTCAGGGCCTCTGTCAAAAAAAAGGAAGCCTCTTATCTTTGCTGTTTAGGTCCTATCTTGTCCAGAGACTGGCTCCCTTCCTTTCCAGAACAAACAATCCACCTGACTAGGTGGTGCCAACTCATCATGTTGACTTTCTCCTACAATTGCTGGTTTATCAGCTTTGCTCCTTAAACATCTCAATCCACCTCAAATTAAAAGCAGAATAAACGAAGGAACCAGGTGTATGCTGATGTCCACGCACAATGACAAAATAGTCAGTTAATTGGGCAATATAATTGGAAGAGATGGTCTGCATTTCTTCAATTAGAGAACTTTCCTATCACGATGAGGTATTTATGGAAGTATTGCCTAAGAGATTGAGTCAGTTATAAAACAGTTTGTTCTCTTTCTTTCAGACAAAAAAGGCTCTCTTGCATCAGCTTTTTTTCCTACCACTCATACACAGGATGAATGCCAGGCTTTAGCAGTTCAATCCCCAGCACAGGTAGGTAATATATTTGACCCTGAAGATGCCTAGAGGGGGATATTTGCAAAGGTTAAAAAGAATTAAGAATCAGAATAGAGCTGGAAGGGATCTTGGGGGTCTTCTAGTCAAGCCCCCTGCTGAAGCAGGAGATCCTATACCATTTCAGACAAGTGACTGTCTCTTCTTAAAAACCTCTGGTGATGTAGCACCCACAATTTCTGAAGGCAAGCTGTTCCATTGGTGAATTGTCTTCATTGTTAGGAAGTTTCTCCTCAATTCCAGATTGCTTCTCTCCTTGATTAATTTCCATCCATTGTTTCTTGTCCTGCCCTCTGGTGCTTTGGAAAATAAATTGACCCCCTCTTCTTTGTGGCAGTCTCTCAAATACTGGAATACTACTATCAATGTCCCACTGAGGAAAATTCCATTGACATTATTATCATTCCTCCAGCCCAAAGAAACTGAAGCATGCTCAAATGCTCCTAGAATATGTACAGAAAAAAAGATAAGAAAAATAACAAAACAAAATAGGACTCAACCAGTTATGTGTTTATTATCTATTTCCAGTTATGTGGAATTTTTGAGTGGCTGAATATTCCCCATGAAGATCAGTTGTGTATCACGTCTCTGGAATAAGCTACAATTGGCTTGAGTTCGTGTAACAGGTTAAGCTAAAACCAGACAAGCCATATTATAAATTAATGCAATCTCTTAATCCACTTAATAATCAATTCTGGCATCCATGGGAATCAAGGTCCAATATCTTGAAGACATTCCGATTCAAATGCCTCCATTGGTTGATTCCGGGAGTGACTTCCCATTAAGAACCCGGGAAAATAACTCATGTAGCGTTACTCAGAGGATGTTAACATGGTGTTGGAAGAAATGTCTTTCTGGGTTCGGCTCCAAGTGGGGAAAAAGACACTGGAGACATGGAGGCTGCTTGGAAAGATGGTTTAATGGTGGACAGGACCACATGGCTTGAGTCCTGAACAGAAAAGGTGATCACATGTTTCAATGTTGGGTGAAGAAGAAGAGAGGAGCAATGGGATGAAATTTCCTGACTTTATACTCTATGTTCGGTCTCACCTGTTTCCTGTTCCTGTGTAAGAAATGTATTCTGATTGGTTGTTAGACTCCCATGGGGCCAAGTTTGAGTTTCCAGATGCCATGTGGTGAGTTTCTCTGAAAGGCTAATATTTCCTTTATTATGTAAAGTAGACTAGCTCATTGACGGGGAGGGGGGGAGGAAGCTGCAGGGAGTTACTCTGTCTTTAAAAACATGTTTCTCCCTTTTCACATCCAGGGAAATATAGTAATATTCTGCCTTCTCAATATTTCCTAAGATATTTCATTTTTCTAGGAGAGGGCTGGGTGTTAACTTCCTACAACTGTCTCTAGCAATAGATCCTAAACAAAGACAACCTCCCCAGCCACTGATAGTTACAATGGAAGGGTTGCTTGCTTTGCTTTCATTAGCTGGAAAGATCTCCCTCTGTGGGGATATGAGTGACCTCTGGTGGTAGGTTTTACCTTAATAAAGTGAGGCCAGATGCTATTCCTTTGGTTCACTTTGGAACAGGGGTCTCCAATGTTGGCAATGTTAAGACTTGTGGACTTCAACTCCCAGAATTCCTCAGCCAGCTTTAAGACTTGTGGACTTCAACTCGGAATTCTGGGAATTAAACTCCACAAATCTTACAGTTGCCAAGGTTGGAGACCCCTGCTTTGGAAGAATGCCTAAAGAGAAAATGCTTTCCAGAAGCAGAAATGAGCAATTGGCCATCTCTCCCAGAATTGAATGATCCAGAAGAGGCTTAGAAGATCCACCGAGGGAACAGAATACATGCATTTTCACAACTTTTTGCTGCTAAGAAGACCGTAAAACAAAGCTTCTAGCTAGTTAACCTCAAGCATGAAAGGAGAGTTTTAATTACATAAAATTAACCAATTACCCTTCCTGTTTTATCTGAGAGGACTAAGGTGATGTTTTGCCAAGACTGCTGCATTCTGGTATTTTGTTACTGCTCCTGCGTATTTTATTCTAGCTTCTCTCTATACTTCTCTACCACCACGCTTTTGATCACACGGTTGCAGGTACCACTTGGGTTTTTTGACCCCTTCTTCCACAGACAATCCTGGTGGATATATCTTAATTGCTGAGATGTTCAACTTTTAAAAATCTTATTTACATTTCTGTTTTTTAAAACTAAAATACACTATATTGCCAAAAGTATTCACTCACCCATCCACATAATCAGAAGCAGTTGTGAGCGAATACTTTTGGCAATATAGTGTATATATTTGCCTGCATATATGTGGTCTACAAAGTAGACTCTATAGCCATGTAAATTAAACCAATTAAAACTTTATAAAAAAAACATCAATAGCAAAAAAAAAATACTCTCCCACTCCCAAAATAACAAATATATCATCATGGGGTTTGGGTTTTTTTTTATGTTAGGTTGTTGTTAGTTTGTGTCTTCTATTTTCTTTGCTTTGTATTTTAACTTTGGGAAATAAAAAATAAAATAAAAACCAAAAATCTTACACCAAACCAAACTTTTTTAAAAAAGACTTACACATATACAAAACTTACAGGCAATATCAGAACTACACATTCCTTCTTACAGCATATACCTATCGGTGTATCTTTACAAATATTATTTCCCTCTCAATACATTCTAATTTTACACTAATGATCCTAAAACCAAACTTTTAATGTGTGATAATCTAGTCTTTTCCAACCCTTGGGGGCCATGCCAGGTCTTCAAAATCTTACGGAAAACTAAAAACATGGAGGTCTATGAACTTCAGAAGGCAGAGTGTTCCATAGGGCAGGGAAATGGTCTTTATTGAAACCTCATAGTGTTGTAATACCGACACTAAAGTTAGTGTCTTGTTTATTATTCCAGTTATACTATCACCTTAAAATGTTGGCCAAGTTACCTGATTTTCCTAAAGTAAAGTTTGTTGACTCGAACCACTAAGACTTAAGGCCTGGCTTACATATCATCACAGTGGCTGATTCATATTTTTTCAAAGCCTTGGCATAATCTTTTGGCTCAAACAAGGTTTCATTCAATGCATGGTGTGAATCTAACGTTGTAATGGTTTGTTCAACAAACTAAACTAAAAGTACTGTAGTTACTATTTAGCTGTACAGGATGCCCCAAGGGCATAAATGCATGTGACTATGCTGTGTGAGTTGCATTGGGTGCCGGTTTGCTTCTGGGTCCAATTCAAGGTGTTATGACCTTTAAAGCCCTAGATGGCACAGGACCAAGCTACTTGTGGAATCATCTTTGCCCCATTATATAGATCAGTCCCCTCTGGTCAGGCAAGGAGAGTATGTTGTGGACCTTGTCAGTTAAAGAACTTTGACTGGCGGGGTCCAGGAAGAGAGCCTTCTCTGCTGTTGTTGTGGCCCATCATCAGCCAGCAGAGTTGGCAGCAGATTCGGACAGTGAGGAGGTTGGGGAGGAACATGGGCCAGTCTTGGAGTCTGGGGAAGGCTCTGATGAGGACTCTGGGTCAGAGGCAGAGAGGGGGCCAGAGCTGTTTGCCAGTTATCAGTTGCCTTCAGAGGCAGACATCAGTGAGGCAGCTGGAGCCCGTTCTCAGGGTGCGCATGCGCAGAGTTGTCAGATGAAGGAAACAGCTAAAGAACAGGGATCAACTTGGGAGTAAGACCACAGAGGTTAGGTTTAGGGTTAGGGCCCCTCCCCAAAAAATAAAGGAGGAGCGAAAAAATAAAAGAGGAGCGAAAGGGGAGTGGAGTTTGAGACAATTCGTTTGCTTAATTAGTTCGTGACTCTCCGAGACTCCTTGCCAAGCTTTCCAGGTATCGGCCTGTCAGCTCTCCAAGCCAGATAAGGTCTGTGACTATAAATCCTCCCTTGAAAGACTTGGTTGGATGTGAATGAGAAGAATGCACACTAAATTAATAAAAGAGGATTTTGTTGGGAAGTTTGCTTCATGCTCTTGGGAAGTCGACGTCAGAACAGCTGTCACTCCTGCCATTTGGATATTCTCCCCCACTGCAGAGGTGAGGTGCCACCCCCCCACCCCACTCTCCTGGCCTTCCAGAAAAGAGTGAAAAGAAGTCCAGAGGAGCACACAGCTGTTGGGGTGGGCTAGTGCTTTGGAGGGCCTCCTCCTGCCTTTTAAACTTTAACTTTAACTTTTTAATTTTAATCATTCTATTCCTGTTTTAATTGCCTCCCACGGAAGTATAATATTTACATAACATCTTTTATGTTTTAATTGCACACCGCCCCGAGTTGCTCTGTGAGTGAGATATATATAAATAAATATCTTTTTAAAAATAACATACAGTCCATCATCCCAGACACTATTTTCTAAGCACTAGAAACATTAGACGCAAAGCTTACAAATGGGTACTATTAGAATTTGTCTCAGTAATCCGTGTTTTTGCAAATGAATATTGACACTAGATAGGATTGTAGAAGTGCAACCTCAGTGGCAAAAGAGGCCATCCAATTTGCTCAAGTGAAGACAACCCAAAGCTGGAATATACAGTAGGTCTATTGGCTTTGCTTCAATTTGATCAATTTTCTCCCATTTCTCAATCTCCACACTTTGTACTTCTCCATTGAGCTCCTGCACATATGCCTAATTTACCTTTCCATCCAGTTTTGGTCGCCACACTATCAAAAAGATGTTGAGACTCTAGAAAAAGTGCAGAGAAGAGCAACCAAGACGATTAGGGGACAGGAGGCTAAAACATAAGATGAACGGTTAGAGGAACTAGGCATGGCTAGTCTAGTGAAAAGAAGGACCAGGGGAGACATGATAGCAGTGTACCAATATTTGAGGGGCTGCCACAGAGAGGAGAGGATCAAGCTATTTTCCAAGGCACTTGAAGGCCAGACAAGGAATAATGGATAGAAACTGAACAAAGAGAAATTCAACCTGGAAATAAGGAGAAATTTTCTGACAGTGAGGACAATCAATGGAACAGCTTGCCTTTGGAGGTTGTGGGAGCTTTCTCACAAGTGGGGGGAGCGCAGGGGAGTCGTGTGTGGGCGTGCCACACCCATAATGCAATGTGCGACCCCCCAATGCGCATGCGCACACAATGCGCTCCCCCATTTTTACATGCTTTTTTCGCCCTCCCCAGGCTCCAGAGGCCTGGGGAGGGAGAAAAGAGCCTCTCCCGCCCTCCTGGAGGCCCTCCGAAGGCTTCAGGGACCGTCCGGATGGTCCCTGAAGCCTTTGGAACGCTTAAAACGACCCTCCGAGCAAACTGGAAGTCACTTCCGGTTTGCTCGGAGGGTGGTTTTAAGCGTTCCGAAGGCTTCAGGGAAGCCTCCGGACGGTCTCTGAAGCCTCCGGAGGGCCTCCGGGGGGGCGGGGGAGGCTCTTTTCTAAAAATGGTTTTTAAAAAGGTGAACTCGCGTGCCCTGACAAATGGCTCCGCGTGCCACTTGTGGCACACGTGCCATAGGTTCGCCATCACTGGTATAGGTAAAGGTTCCCCTCGCACATATGTGCTTGTCATTCCCTATTCTAGGGGGCGGTGCTCATCTCCGTTTCAAAAACGAAGAGCCAGCGCTGCCCAAAGACGTCTCTGTGGTCATGTGGCCGGCATGACTAAACGCCCAAAGGCACACGGAACAGTTACCTTCCCAACAAAGGTGGTTCCTATTTGTCTATTTGCATTTTTTTAACATGTTTTTGAACTGCTAGGTTGGCAGAAGCTGGGGCTCCACACCTAAATACACAGAGATTTTATTTCGCTAGGTAGGCTTTTCCCAATCTTTTGTAGATCCCCAACTATGGCAGTGTGGCAAAGAAAAGAAAAGAATAATAGAAGAGATTCTTTACACTGTTTTCCTCAAACCTTATTGCAAGCGAAATACACGTCTGTTATGAAGCAAAACAACTCTGGCAGGAAATGGCTGCAACATGAAAAAGAAAAGAGGAAAAGGAAGAAAGAAATATTTCATGTATCTTATATATAATGAGATAATTTCTGCACTTTTTGCATTTGCAGTCCTACCGTTGGTTTCTCCAAGCCTTACAGCTGCACACCAACATTTATGACAGCAGCCATGCTTATAATTCAGTTTAATTACCTTTATCAAGTTGCAGATAATAAATGTCATAGTGCGGCAATGAAAATCAATTGTCAACATAAGCTATGAATAGCATCTAATAAAATGGCCTTTCAGTTTATGAAGAATAAGATTAGCTTCCGCATAATCAAATGTAATAAAATGTCCCCTTGTAAACCTTTTTTTATGTCTTCATTTATTTAAGATGATGCTCTATAATAATCTAATTCATTTTTAATCACTGTTGTTAGGGTGATTGTATATTTGAAAAATGTTTTGAAGCTGAACATAGAATCAAAGGAACTGCTGGACGGACATTATTTTTCATGTCACCTTTCATCAACTTTAATCCAAGTTTATAGCCGCCCCAAAATATTTAAGGTTGTTTATTTCTGTTTTTCAGTATTATTACACTAGTTTAATCATTTATAATATTGTTTTATCAAATGATAAGCTGCTCAAGAATTATATGATGGGGAGATAGGTGGCATATGAATTTAATAAATATTTTTTAAAAATTAAGCAGAGAAGGATATGTAGCTATGCCATCCACCAAGTAACATCTACCATCTCTTCCCATTTCTCAAATTAGCTGACATATTTTAATAACCCCTTGGAGACCATGGATTCTTCTCCCAGGTTTAATTATACCTGCATGTGACATTACCAAGCAAAAACAAAATGATGGAATTGATATGGAACTGTCACGTTTCATCTTTTGGGTGTCTTTTGATTAGGACCAGATCAGGCTAACCTGTGGTTGATCTGATGAGTTTGCACAGCATGTCATGTACAACTACCACTTTGCTTGCAAGTGGTGTGGCTTACTCTATTGTTTCAGTACCAACAGTGGTTCATTTGACAAACTGTGATGAAATAAACAGTAAACCATAAGATATGACTTACAACCCATAACGGCTGGATTTGCATCATAAGTTATGACAAAACTGACCAAGCCACTCAATTTGTTAGATATTCAATCTATCTACTATGGTTTCCACCAAGGTCCTCTGTTCCGCCGGTAACAGAGGTTCAATCCTATTGGTTGAGAGGTCTGACAGCTCCCTATAAAATTCAACTTGCGATTGTCGCCTTGCGCAAGCTGTGGAGGAGACCATTCCTGGTCTACTTGCCGTTTCTGAGACGTAACCTGTCAGCGTTGCGAACGAAAGGGGCGCATTGCCAAAGTGTGCCTGAGCGAATTCCCTGCCACCACATGGCAGCCTAAACCTACTCCGAGCCGCCAACAGAGGCCCAGCCCAGGGGCCTGGCGGAAAACACAAGGGCGCCCAGAGAGAGAAACCAAGGTTACCTATCACACTGCGATAGGACAAGTCTGCACCAGGTGGCCAAAAAAACTGAAGGTCACTGTCCTCATAGAGGATGCTCCCTGTGAGTTGGAGATAGACACTGGATCGTCATTAATGATCATGTCATGGTTGACCCTGAAGCAAGCCATTCTGAACTTGAAAAAGTAGCACCTTCGCACCCCGGACATCCGCCTGCGAGACTACCAGGGGAACCAAGTTCCCATCATGGGCCAGGGCACCTTCCGGGTGAGATTCAAGGAATTCTGTGCAAAACTTCCCATGACCGTGGTCAGCGCAAACCTGCAGAGCCTCCTGGAGCTCGATTGGTTCCAAGCCCTGGGGTTGGAAGTGACCGGGATCAACTCTGTGAAGGAAGACAGCGCCGAGGCCATCTTTAAGGAGTTCGAGGACGTCTTCGGCACCAGTCTTGGTAAGTATGTGGGGACGCCAATCTCCTTTAGCTTGGACCCCAACATAGTGCCAATTAGGCTAAAACCCAGGAGAATACCTTTCGCTCTCCGCCCTAAAATTGACAAGGAAATTGACAAGCTTGTGAGCCAGTGAATCCTAGAACCAGTTGACCATGCATGCTGGGAGACCCCTATTGTGACCCCGGTCAAGCCTGACAGTTCATTCCGCATATGCGCGGACTATAAATGTACAATTAACAACGCACTACAACAAAGCGCATACCCTGTACCCATTGTACAGCACCTACTACATTCGCTAGGCCCAGGATTTTTTTTTTTGCTAAATTAGACATGGCGCAGGCATACCAATAATTGCCTGTAGATGGCGCTACAGCGGAGGCTCAAGCCATTGTGACTCACAGGGGTGCATTCAAATGCCACCTGCAATTTGGCGTTAGTATCGCCCCTGGACTGTTCCAAAGCGTCATGGAACAGCTTTTGCAGGGGATACCAGGAGTTGTCCCCTATTTCGACGACATCTTGGTATCGGCTGCAAACGAGGCACAACTTTTAAAATGAGTAAGAATGGTTTTGACCTGAATTAGAGAAAAAGGCCTCCGGCTTGAAAAAGAAAAATGCAAAATTAATGTACCAAGGGTTGAATTCCTTGGGTACCTGATCAATGGCTCTGGGATTCACCCGACATCACAAAAAATAAAAGCAATTCAGGAAGCCCCCCACACCCCGCACTCAAGCCGAGCTGCAGGCATTCCTTGGGCTCCTTAATTTCTACAGCGTCTTTCTTAAACAAAGAGCCACCGTTGCTGAGCCATTACACCGTCTCCTGGCCAAGAACGCCAAGTGGTCCTGGGGCAGAGCCAAGGCTGCCGCATTCGCCGCGGTCAAACGACTGCTGACAGCTGACTCCCTTCTAGTCCAGTACAGCCAGATCCTACCATTGGTGTTAACCTTCAATGCATCTCCATTCGGCGTCGGCGCTATCCTCAGCCACCGCATGCCCAATGGCACAGAAGCCCCTATTGCCTTTTACTCGAGAACCTTGTCTTCGGCGGAAAGAAACTACAGCCAGATGGACCACGAGGCTCTGGCTGCAGTAGCGGGGGTTAAAAGGTTCCACGAGTACCTTTACGGCTGGGATTTCGAGCTTGTGACCGACCACAAGCCATTGTTGGGGTTACTGGCTGGGAACCGACCTACCCCAGTGTCATTATCACCGCGCATGACCAGGTGGACTGTTTTCCTGGCTGCCTATTCATACAAACTGATCCACCGCCCCGGTTCCAAGTTGGGGAAGGCAGATGCATTGAGCCGCTGTCCCCTTCCAGAACTTCTTGCTGACCCCACTCCCAAGACAACAGTCCTGCTCATTGACTGCCTGGACACTGGACCTGTCTCGTCCAATGATGTTGCCCGTCATTCTGCAAAGAACTCCACCATCAAACAAATTTTGAACTGGGTGTGGAGGGGGTGGCCCAAGGGGCCTGTTGGGGCCGATTTTAAATTGTATTTTACAAAATGCGATGAGTTGTCAGTAATTAATGGCTGTCTACTGTGTGGGGACCGGGTGGTTGTTCCAAACAAACTGTGCAGTGCAGTATTGGAGGCTCTACATGTGGGATATCCTGGCATTATCAGGATGAAGTCTTTGGCTAGGAGTTATGTGTGGTGGCCTAACATGGACAGGGAGATAGAAGAATGGGTGGCTACCTGCACACCGTGCCAGGAGTCCAGACCAGCTCCCCCAGAGGCGCCCACTAAGGAGTGGGAGCGTCTTCAAGCATCCTGGTCTAGGGTGCACATTGACTTTGCTGGCCCAGTTTATGGCCAAACTTTCCTCATAGTTGTGGACGCTTACTCGAAGTGGTTAGAGGTAGTCCTGATGAGCTTCACCATGGCAGAAGCGGTCATCAAAGTGCTAAGGAGACTTTTCTCCACGGACGGCCTGCCCGACATCTTGGTCTCTGACAACAGGCCCCAATTCACAGCCATACAATTCAAGACCTACTTAGCAAGTTAGGGAATCAGGCATGCCCTGGTTGCGCCATTCCATCCGACTTCCAGTGGTCAGGCGGAGAGAATGGTGCAATCTGCAAAAGAGGCCCTCGCTAGGATGGGCCCAAGAGATTGGCAAACACGGGTTGATCACTATTTGTTAATCCAACACATCACACCAAGTGCCACTACTGGGAGAAGCCCCTCCGAGCTTCTCATGGGTCGCCAGCTAAGGTCCCACTTAGACCGGCTACACCCAAACTATTCTGCCACTTCACGCCCTGACATCACAAGCAAGATTCGAAACTTTAGCGTAGGGGACTCGGTATATGCCCACAACTATGCCAGGGGAACTCTGTGGG
Source organism: Natrix helvetica (assembly GCF_964273705.1). Lineage (NCBI taxonomy): Eukaryota > Metazoa > Chordata > Lepidosauria > Squamata > Natricidae > Natrix > Natrix helvetica. Next base: position 76,157,554 of record NC_138551.1, on the reverse strand, counting down.
TCCCTGCCATGGTGATAGGCATCACCGGGTCTCGCTCTTATCTGTTAGAGCTCGAGGACGGTGGAAACTGGAGGATGCATGTTGACCAACTCCGTGGCCACCTCTCCCACTCCACACTTAGAACACCAGATGCAACTCCTGAACAAATCAGCCAAAGCCCTACCCAAACGGAGCAAACGCTCACTCCATCTACAGACAGCTCAAACCCGAGGCTACCGGGGGACTTATCTGAGTTTGTTGCAGGCCCACAGCGAGCTCCAAATGAGCAAATCCCAGCTCTAGCCACGGCCTGGGAAAAGTTCCAGGAGGTTCCACAAAGCGGAGCTGAAGAGCAGACAGGTCCGTCCGACCTGCCCAAGGAACCTGTTCCAAATGAACTGTGCAGGTCTAGCAGGACTAAGTAAAACCCCGCCTACCTGTGTGATTACATGACCAATAGAAACATCCCAACTAAGAGGTGAGGGGTGTTAGATATTCAATCTATCTACCATGGTTTCCACCAAGGTCCTCTGTTCCGGCGGGAACAGAGGTTCAATCCTATTGGTTGAGAGGTCTGACAGCTCCCTATAAAAGGGCTGCTGTCAGACCAAGCAGTTGCTGGATTGTACATAGTTGTTCTGTTACAATAAAGAGCTGTTGTTGCCAAAAGCCTGTGTCTGCCTTCTCAATACCCAATCTAACACAATTGCTTAGTAGAATGTGGGGAAGTGAAAACAAAGCAGAAATCTTTGCTTTCTCCTTACTGTGGAATATAACAATCCCATAAGAGAGAAAATGTAGATTTTTGCATCCAGGCTACAGTTATGGTGACTTGTGAAGGCAGTTCTGATTTAGTGAAGGCAAGCTGTTACTCTTAGTAAAGAGTAGCACCGGTGCCCTGAATTTTTATTTATTTTTTATTTATTTATGAAATTTATGTGCCATCCATCTTACTAAGCAGTAAGACTCTAGGCCAGTGATGGCTAATCTTTTTGTTGTTGGGTGCCAAAAATGCAAGTGCACGCATGCAATAGTACATGCGTGTGCCGGCACCCACAAGTGCATGCATACACAACCACGTCATATGTCCCCCCCCCAAGCGCACTGTAATGCTCGCCTCCAAGCTGACCTTGGTATGTCCTCTGAGGGGCCGTGGGAGACTGTTTTTGCCCTCCTCAGGCTCCGGAGGCTGGGGAGGACAAAAAACAGGCCCAACAGGCCTACCGGAAGTTCGGGGAGGGTGAAAATGGCCTTCCCTGGCTCTCTGGAAGGCCGAAAATCAGCACGCCGGCATGCACATGCATGCTGGAGCTGATGGCTCGCGTGCCGGCAGATATGCTACCTGTGCCATGCATGTCATAGGTTCGCCATCACGGGCCTAGGCAGCTTACAACACAACAAAGCATGAATGTAAAAAAAAATAAAGCATTAAAATTAAGGGATTAGATAAAACTAGGAGCCAGTACATGAGTAGAAAGGAAGCGGGATCTTTTTTTCTTTGTCTATTATCCACCTCTAGTCTGGAACGCCTACATTGGGGCCCCACACCAACCAACCAACCAAGGTTTTGAGGCCCTTTTTGGAAGGTTAAGAGGGTGGGGAAAGTCTCACCTTCAGTAGCACCATGTTCCAGAAAGTGGGGATCACAGCAGAAAAGGTTCTCCTGGTCCCTACCTGCTGAAATTCCTTGACCGATGGGGTTTGCAGCATGTCCCTTCTACCGGAATGGGTGAACTGGGCCAATCCCATTGGGGTGAGGCAGTTCCTGAGCCCATGGTATGATAGCAATAGCACTTAGCCTTATATACCGCTTCACAGTGCTTTGCAGCCCTCTCTAAGCGGTTTACAGAATCAGCCTATGGCCCCCAACAATCTGGGTCCTCATTTTACCCACCTCAGAAGGATGGAAGGCTGAGTCAACCTTGAGCCTGGTGAGTTTCGATCTGCCAAACTGCTGGCAGCCGGTGATCAGCAGAAGTAGCCTGCAGTATTGCACTCTAACCACTGTGGCTCATGAGGGTCTTTAAAAGTGATAACCAACATCTTGAATTGCATTCAGAAGCAAACTGGCAACTGATATAGCATATGTAGCTAACATGTAAACATTAAAAAGGAGTGGAGAAATACCAAGCCTTGCAGTGGACCACAAAGCAGTGGCCTCTCCTTCCCTATCAATACCGATTGGGAGCAGCCTCGGAGAAAGGAGCCAAAACAGTGCAAAACTGCTCCGTCCGGTCCCAAATCCCGCAGCCAGCCCCAAAGGATACTGTATTTTTCGCCCTATAAGATGCACTTTTTAACTCCAAAAAAGAGGGTGAAAATCTGGGTGCGTCTTATAGGCCAAATGTAGCCACCTGGGCAGTGGTGGGTTTCTGCGGTTGGTCAATGAACCTGGAAGCTCTGCCCCTGTCACTCACTTGCAAGTCCTTGGCGTTTTTTTGCATTGGGGCTTGCTACAAGAGAGAGGGAGCAAAGACCTTTTCCGGATTGGTGGTGGTGGAGGTGCGGCCCATATTCACTAAAGCAAGTCCGGGGAAGTCCTTTGCGCCAGCTGGAAAAGGTCTTCACTCCCCCCCCCTTGCAGCATGCCCCGATGCAAAAATTGGCGAGATCTCTTCTCAGAAATGTCTTCTCGGGCTGGCCGGATCTCTCTCCAGATCTTGCGGCTTTTTCAGGGTTTTCTTTTTAAAAAACACCTGTCCGAACTATCTTGAAAACCTGCGATGTTGCTTTGGGAGTGGGCAGGCGGCAGCATTTGCCCCTGCCGCCCTCCCTGGGCACCTGCAGCCTTGGAGCCTGCAGCTTTAAAACAAGCCTTTGCACAGCTGCCTGTCTTTCCCCTCCGAAAGCAACCTCGCAGGTTTTCAAGTTCGTCTGCAGAGGCATTTTTTAAAAAGAAAACGGTCTTTTTTTTGGGGGGGGGACGGGCTGTGTATGGAGGAACTGGCGGTCAGGGCTCTCTCTCTCCCTCTTTCTTTCTTTCCTTCCTTTCTCTTCCTTTCTTCCTTCCTTCTTTCTTTCTCGTGTCTCTCTCCCCCACTTTCTTTCTTCAATCCCTCTTGTGCCTCTCTCTCTCTCTCCCTCTTTCTTTCTTTCCTTCCTTTCTCTTCCTCTTTCTTCCTTCCTTCCTTCCTTCCTTCCTTTTCTTTCTTGTCTCTCTCCCCCACTTATTTCCTCCCTCCCTCCCCCAGAGACGGGCTCTGCACGCTGCTCTGCCGGGCTGCCGATCCTCCGCTGACCCCTAAAGAAGAAGGATCGGCTGCGGGAGTCCGGCAGAGCAGCGTGCGGAGCCCGTCTCCCCGGGGCTCCGGGCAGCTCCACACGCTGCTCTGCCGGACTCCCGCAGCCGATCCTTCTTCTTGCTGCAACCCAGACAGCGCTACTCCCACCTCCCCATTGTCCGAGTTGCAGCAAGTGAAGTGCCACAGGCGGCAGGGAAAATGAGGCTTCTTTGCCAGCCTCCCAGCTGGCAAAACAGAAATTTTTGCCAACTGGAAGGTACGTATATGTGTGTGATGGGGGGGAGTGAGAAAGAAAGAGTAAGAGAGAAAGGAAGGAAGGGAGAGAGAGAGAGACAAAGATAGAAAGAGAAAGAAAGAAAGAACGTTGGAGAGAGAGAGACACAAGAAAGGAAGGAAGGAAAGAAAGGAAGGAAGGAAGGAAGGAAGGAAGGAAGGAAGGAAAGAAAGAGGGAGATAGAGACACAAGAAAGAAAGGAAGAAGGAAGGAAGAAAGAAAGAAAAAGAAAGAAAGAAAAAGGAAAAGAACTTATGATCACAATTGAGCCCAAAGTTTTGGTTGCTAAGCAAGAGCATTGTTAAATGAGTTTCATTCATGAGTTTTTACAATCTCCTTTCCAGCAGCATTCACTCAAACCAGATGCATATGAGGGGGTTACGAGACCACTAGATGAAATATGGGGGTTAGAGAGCACCAGATGAGATATGAGGGGTTATGAGACCACTAGATGAAATATGGCTGGATAAGAGAGCACCAGATGAAATATAAGGGGGGAGGGGAAATGAAGAACATATTGGTAATATTGACAGTTCTTTCATTTCTGGATCTCTTGCTGTTTCTTGCTCTGACTGTTAATGAGAGTAAAGATAGTTCTTAATATGTTACATGGTTGACATAAAATTGTTCTTAAACTGCTGTTAACTTTATACAGTTGATATAAAATATTTTACTATTGTATTTGGTTCAGAATCTTTTTTTTCTAGATTTTCCTCCTTTAAAATTGGGTGCGTCTTATATTCCGGAGCATCTTATAGGGCGAAAAATACGGTACATGGTCAATGGTACTGAAAGCCACTGAGAAGTCAAAGAGGGCAAGAATGGATGTGCTATCCCCATCCTATGCTCTCCAGAGATTATCAATAAGTGCAACCAATGCTGTATTTATCCCATAACTAGGCCGGAAACCCAACAGGGAGGGCAGATGATCTGGGATAGGCCCATGGATGATCTGGGATAGGCCCATGGTTGCCATGATGGCCATGAACTCTTCAGCAGCTTCTGACACTAACCCCAGGATCTTCCAGGTGTCAGGCCTGCAGCCATCTTTTCTTTTGGATCTTTGGCCCACCAACTTTCTATTATTTTACTATGCATTTTCTATTTTGCGAAAATGGGAGGGGGGATTGTACGGAGTTAGATTCTTTGTAGCCATAACAAAATTCTTTCTAGAAAGCCAAGGTCATCCTTTGTCTTTGCACCTGACCGGAACTGGATGGGTGGGACTGCCAGCATGGCAGTGGAAGATTAGACCATGTGATGGACTTGTAGGTGTGGGGGCAATATATAGAACTTTCAACTAGGTGGGGAAAACCGGGAAGCTTTCAGATTCGGGTTTTCCCCAGATGTGCCAACATGACTTTCTTAATAAATTGGAACTTTGAGCAATACTTTGCCTTTGACTCTGATTTACTTTTGGATGCTATTTGGAATCCTGACACCAGGAACATAAGCCTGGGGAATTACACTGCCAACCCTGAGATGGCCTTCAGAAGCTCAGGCTGGGTGGTTGCTAAACATCAAGGAGGCTGGTACAGTAGCAATAGACCCAACTGGGTCCACACACCCAGCTTCATGATTATGGTCTCAAAACCATAAACTCTGGGAGCACGGCCCCTGAAGGCTGAGAGATTTCTGGATGACAAGTGCTACCCCTCTTCTCAGTGGTCTCAAACCCTAAATCCATCTGGACACATCTCTGAAAGAGGACTCCCTCTTCCGGAGTCAACCAAGTCTCAACGGTGCATGACAGGTTGACTTGCTCCTCCACAATAAGGTCCCAAAAAGGGGGAGCCTTGTTATTAGCTGGCCTGACCCTTATCACTATTTGATGATGAGAATTACAGAGACAACACAAGGCAGAAAAATCTGTATTAAAGAAGATAATGAGTCTATGCGCCATGTGCCGACCTGTTGCCTGACAACCCATAGTATCTTGTGGCTGGAGATCATCGCTTCCAGGTGTAGTTTGGCCTCTGATCCTGACATACGGAACTATTTACACATTAGGGCTATCAAGCAATAATAATATTAAATGGATACAAACATAGCCACAACAACAGGTGAGGATCGAAGGAGTCACAAAGCCAATAGCAGGCACCTTTTGGCTTAAGGAGCGTATTTTCTCAACAGAAAGAACAATCAGATTGGTGCAAGTTCTGATCTGTTCACATAAACATGACTGTTATTAATGTCAAACAGGCAGATGGCAGTGATGACACAAGGATATGTATTAGAATTGTTGGTCAAGATCATCACATGGTCTTTGTCGGCAAGGTTACAGATTTACTCTAATTGCGCAGATTTGAAAAAAGCTTAAAAGTTGAAGTCTGAAAACAAGAACCAGCCAAGCTGTAGCTGATTGTCCCTGAGTATAATAGGAATGAAAATAACAATAACAACAACAACTCAAAGTTTTGCAGATTCCCAACTATGTGATAAAGTGTTATATTCAACAATCTGTGCCTCTATGGGATAGTATATAGTATTTTGGTCTACACATTTAAAATTAGTCTCTCTTTTTATTTTTGTATAGGCAGTAAAATCAGTTATGAAATTTTTGATCCATCTAAATTGATACCACTCCCAGAGGCCTTATTTAGCATTGACTTGGCTTAGCCCAAACTAATATCTAGATTATAATTAAGCAGCTATTGGTCTTGCAGGAAAACAAAGGATGCTGGGTTGATGGCAAAGCAGATCCAGTGTCAACTTGATAACAGACATGGAAATGCTTTACAAGTTATTGGGCATCTTTCGGAAACCTGACATCCAGTCTGCAGGGAAGTCTATATTGCTTTACTTTCATTACCACCTTGCATTAGAGCGGTATATTTACGATTTTCTTTAAAAAAAAATGAAGGGTCAAGTTTAGGTGATAACTTCCCTTACCTCTTCACACTGTGGCTTCCGACCTGATCGGGCCAATGTAAGAAAACCAGGGATCACAAATTGGCCATTCACCAGTTGGCATACAACTGGGATACTGGAAAGAAGCTTGCGAATAACGGCTGTCATTTCCTCTCATTGGACTCAGATTTCAAGACTATCTTAAGTTTATCAACAAGATGAATTGTCTGAAGCGGGTCACGGAGACAAGCATTGTGTGTAAGATGGAAGAGTTGACACAGCTAGGTAAAATCTGTAGATTTTTTTTTTTTTGCAGTGGAGTTTAATTTGTTGAAAAAGTATCAAACTCAGAAAAACAAAACAAAAAGTGGGTTGGTGCCATCTGGAAAGCTTTCTTTGCTAGTTGCCACTGAATACAAATGGTGGTGCAATCCATATAATATATATAAAATCCAATCTCAGAGCTAAGGCTTCCTATATTACTCTGGTTCTAAGTCACAGCTGGTTCCATAATGGTCATTCAGGCTGCTTAAAAGCCCAGTCAGGACCATACAGTTCATTTGAAAATAAATAATAAAACCAGGTTGGTGAGAGAGGAAATCCTACCTGAGAGGTCCTTGGTGCTCTCGAAGCTTGGTTGTTTTCTTGCAGATGTTTCATTACCCAAACTAGGAAACATCATCAGACATTGACTAGCACAGGGGTGTCCAAAGTTGGGTACTTTAAGATTTGTGGACTTCAACTCCATGCTGGCTGGGGAATTCTGGGAGTTGAAGTCCACAAGTCTTAAAGTACCCGACTTTGGACACCTGTGGTCTAGCATATCACTGACACTGATGATGTTACCTAGTTTGGATAATGAAATGTCTGGGGAAAAAACCAACAACTAAGTCCAGAGAGTACCAAGAACCCTCCTTTTAGCCTTGGGTTACAAATATTCTCCATTATTGGAATCCTACATAAGATGTCCCTCTTGATGGCTACAGCATCATTCCAAAATCAGTTCACCTAACATGGTTAACACTATGCATGCCATGTGAACCTAGTCACGTCTATGTCTATGTCCATGTCTATGTTCATGTCTATGTATTTGTATATGGTTTTAACATGACTGTACACCGCCCCGAGTCCTGCCTAGGAAAGGGTGCGGTCTAGAAATAAAAGTTATTATTATTATTAATAGGATTCTGAAGCAGAGATTATAGCAATGATGGGTGGTATGTTTTCTGGAGTATCTGTAAGGGTATTCCCTTCAGCAGAAGACCCAACAAACTGGGCTAAAACAGAAACACAGTGTAAAGCCAAGGGCTCCATATGGGCTACCCAAACTTTGGATGCAGTTCAGACACTCCAAGCGTAGATGTCAAATTGTAATATTTAATATAACAAAAGGGGAAACCTGTTAAAAACGTGACTGAAGAATACTGGTATCTCCTTCTTAAGTGAATTACAATAATCCACATGAAGTGGTCGCTGTATGTGGCCCGGAAGTTGAGAACTCTGTTTTGTTGAGAAAGGCAATCCAGAACCTTGCATGTCTGTTTTTCCCCTCCCTTTGTTTTTATATGCCACTGAGTGAAGCCAAACACTATCCCCTTTTCCAGGGCTTAAGGAATGATCTTGGTTTTGTTCTGTCTTTAATGGTTTCTAGCATCCATGAACACCAGTTAGTAATCCGAAGACACAATGAAAACTCCCTAAACTCACAACACACTCACCACAGTTTCTCCTGGGAAACTGTTAGCAACTTACATCAAGCCAAATGCTAGGGAATTCCTGGAAGCCTGGCATTCGGACAAAATCAGTCATCAACAGATACACAGAGATAGCACTAGCATTTAGACTTATGGATGGAATGCTGAGTCAACCCTGAGCCTGGTGAGATTTGAGCTGCCAAATTGCAGGCAGCCAGCAGTCAGCAAAAGTAGTCTGCAGTACTACAGTCTAACCATTGTGCCACCACGGCTCTTATAATAAACCATATTTACGTTCAAAAAAGCTAAAAAGGAAACAAAAAGGCTAGAACACAGCTTGTCCAAAAACTAATACTCAAATAAGAGGGGATTCACAAGCAAACAATCAAGCAGAAAACAATCACCTGATCAATGAACTAACAAGTGGTTAGTAGTTTCTACTACCTACCATCCTTGTGGAACTGCTCTCACCCTTTTGGATTTCTGGCAGGGTATTAAAATTTGGCTTTACTGCTTGGCTGGAGCCCTTGGAGAGAGGGCTCACTGCTGAGGTGGCAGGGTAAGAATTCATCCTGTCCATCTTAGTTGTAATAGTTTTTAAATTTTAACGTTTTAAGATGTTTCCATTATTTTTCTATTTGTTTTCTAACCTGCAAGCCACCCAGTTGCGTTACAGGAGAGATGGGCAGCATAAAAATTTAAGAAATATTAGTAAAATAAAGATAAAAGCCACACATTCAACATGGCAAGCTACCGTATATAATAAACAGGGAGCAAATCTCACGTTCCCTAGCATACATGATGGTATCTACCATATTTTTCGGACTATAAGACACACTTTTTTCCCTCAAGAGGTTGAAAATCTGGGTGCATCTAATTCACTGAATACAGCATTTCTGGCCTCCTGAAACCCTGCTCCCTTCACCAAAATGGCCGCGCATAGCTTTTAGGAGGTTTATAGAGTGCTCCTGGGGGCTGGGGAGAGCAAAATGGGACATTTGTTGCTTGTTTTTTGGGGGGCCCATCCCCCAGGAGCACTTTAAAAGCCTCCTAAAGGATATTCGTGCCTTTTTTGGAAAAAAAATGGCCGTTTTTGAGAGGTCTGAAGAGTGCAAAACCTTTTTTTAAAGAATTGCCTCTTCACAATCTTGGTGTGTCTTATATTCTGAAAAATACGGTATACCTATTCATTAAGTGGTGAAAAAAGAAAAAAAGAAATGTTAACTAAACTGCATGAAAGTCAATCAAGACTTTATTTTACATAAAAATGAAAGGAAAATATTTAGAAAAGTTGCTATTAGCTTAATGGGTTATTTCATTCTCTGCAAGCTTTTTGAAAAATATCAGCAAAATTCAATACCGCAGTAAACACAATAGGAAGTTGCTGCATCTACTATTACTATTATACTACCTATTATTACCATTTTACTTTGTTCCTGTTTGCTTTTAAATATTATTATTATTATTTCCTATCTTTTTTATCTAATTTCTTACTGGTCCTTTGCTACCTATAAGTTTATAAAATAACATGGAAATCTTTAGGCTGTGCCCAGGAAACATACAAATTTGACTAAATCAATTCTAATTTGAACTCTTGGGGAAAAATATTAGTGAAATATCCCAGCAAACTTCTACTTAAGTCACATAAATAAAAGATTTTATACGACTTTGCTATTGTACAATATAAAACCAAAACAAAATATGATTAAATATGATTACCTATGTGCAGATCAAGCGTAGCCGAAGATTTGTCAGTAGTGGGATCACTGATAAGCACTGCTTTGATGCCATTTGCCAGTTCTAATCCACGATATTCTCGTTTTATCTTCAGGTGATTTGATAATTTCATTTGTTATTCTTTTGATAGCAAGATCATTCATTTTGTAGTACGTGAGGAGATGGTGAGGAGACAGAGGTGGATGGAAAACAGGCCCAAGGCCTGCAAGGACCAACTGAGGTGTGGGAAGCACAGAGTGCTTAGGGGGTAGGGGAGGTCTTGGGATGCCCTGGGCAGACCATATGAGATTCAGGGAGGTTCTGCAGTATGGGCTTGGGCCAGGCCTGCCAGATCCTTCCCCCACTCCTGGCACTCCGTGCACCACTTAATGACATCGGGGAGAGCAGGCATAAGGATTGTTAAGTGAGGCTATCATGTAGCCACCTCAGGTAACGACCGTCATGACTTGCAACCATAATGGACAGGCTCCATTACTGTCATAAATTATAAAGTGGTTCTCCCCCACCCCACCCCCCATTTACTACAAGTAAGCCATATATATATATGACACATTTAAGAGATCTCTGCTGCTATCCCAGCTCTGAGTGTTACCTGACCTTACAAAAGAAAAATAAAGCCAAGACTACTAAATAATGGTAGCTATTCTTTATTACATTTCAAAATCTGCAAAACACAAAAAATCAAACAAATTACATTTTATAAAAGGCATTCCGTGTTGGTGAGATCTCTACCTATGCAATCTGGGACACTGACTACAAAGCCATGTGCATAACTCAAACTAAGAAAGCTGGTAAGGACGGAAAGAAGTAGAAGCAAGATATTGTACATTATTAGTTGAGGCCTCTTAATGGATATTTTGACTTTGGGAGAGACGGAGTGGCTGAATCCTCCTCCTTGGCCTTTTTCAGAAAGAATGTGGCTTTGTTCTCTTTATCCTTTTTGACACTTCTTTTATGCTGTAAAGTTAAAGAGCTTGTGTTATTATTCATTACTTTTACTAAGTTCTGGGAAAGTCCCATTTTATAGTTGTGTCACCATTTTGGCAAATACGTCGCCTCAAGACCTACGTTCCCTCTAAGGTGCGTGGCTGCGCTAGCGCGCAGGTGGCAAGAAAACACCGCGCAGCAGTTTTCAACTGCCACGCAGTGATTTCTATTGCCACAGGCTTTGGAAGCTGGGGAGGTCCTTTGCAGGCAGCTAGAACGGGCCGCCTGCAAAGGACTTCCCCAGACTTGCTTTGAGGAGCACGGGGCGACTGAGGCTAGTTGTGAAGCCCCAAAGCCCCCACCGCCACCGGAAGAACTGCTGCCACCTCCTCCTCCTCCTCCTCTAACAGGCAGCACTGCCGGATTTGCCGCCCGGCGCTGCGGCTGAGATGAAGCCGGCAAAGCTCCAGCCGGCATCTCCGCGCGTGGCAGCGGCGCCTCCCCTCTGCTCGGAGCACCTGAGCTCAGCGCTGGGTTACCCCTGCCTGCCCCCTCCTCCTCCTCCGCCGTGCTTTTGAAGAGCCATGAGGCTGCGGGAGACAGTAGGAAGGCGGGGAGGGAGCAGGGGGAAAAAAAGCCTCATGGTTCTCCAAAAGCACGGAGGAGGAGGAGCGGGCACGGGTTACCCAGCGCTGAGCTCAGGAGCAAATCTGGTGGTGCTGTTGGAGGAGGAGGAGGTAGCAGCAGTTATTCTGGTGGCAACTCGTCGGCAACTTCAGCAGCAGCCCTGCCCACAATGAAGAAAGCAGAGATGGAGCAGATCCACGCAGATGACGTCGCTGCAACATGACTGGAGGAGGAATTCTGGGAGTTGAAGTCCACAAGTGTTAAAGCTGTCAGGTTTGAAGAGCTCTGCATTTTTTTTCTAGGGGTGGAAGGGTCTTGTAACTTGACAGCTTTAAGACTTCCATGCTTCAAATGCCAGAGTTCCTGAGCCAACAGGACTGGAGGAGAAATTCTGGGAGTTGAAGTCCACAAATCTTAAAGCTGTCAGGTTTGAAGACCCCTGGGGGTTTTTTTCCCTAAAGGGTTAGGGGTGCAAGGGTCTTGTAACTTGACAGCTTTAAGAGTTGCGTGCTTCAAATGCCAGAGTTTCTGAGCCAACATTTTGGTTGCTAAGCAGGAGCGTTGTTAAGTGATACTGATATTATATAACACTTTGAATTAAGCGGGTACCTTGAAGAAACATAACTTTGAGTTTCAAATAATACTGATTTCGTTGTTGTCTTAGGTGACATCTGTGAAAAAAATTCGGGTGCTCAGGCATGAAAATGTGCCGCTCAAACACTATACTTTTCTGCTCACATCGAAAAAAAATTAGAGGGAACATTGCTCAAGACGCTTTACTGGCAAACAGAAATATTCTTCGGCATACGAAAATGTCAAAACAACTTATTACCAAAGGTTTTTCAAAAGCAAAACTTTTGGGGGGGAAAAGTTGTCCAGTGTAATTAGAAAGATCCTCTCGTTTTGGGAAAATCCTGTTTTATTTACATTTCAGGGCAAAACATCTTTGAAGGGTTAATTACTAAAGCTTTGTTAAATAAAACCTGATCTCTGGGCGTGAGAAGTGATGGAGCTTTTTAACCCTCTGCTGGAAAACATTTAAGATGATGTCCAAACTCCTTTCAAGACAACTAAAATGGACGTGGAGGTGGACTTAAAAATTACGACTTACAAGAAAGAGATGGAAATACCAGATCCACAAGTGGGATTGAATAATCAGTCAACCAACTAAAAAAGACATGCAAATAATGTAACCAAAGAACAATGTGAACTATCCTTTTAAATGGAAATATAAGCCATTTATTGGAGGTACAAATTGTCTTAGATCAAGATGATAAGAACTTCAAGAGAAGGGCAAAAAAGAAGAAAACAGAATGGCTGAGAGGAAGAAGGAAAAAATTATAAAATAATGAGTTGTTATCTTTAGTGAGGTTTGATGATCATCTGGATTGGATTATTTCTCTTTTGGAAATATTCAGTGGTGTAATGGATGAATTTGTAATCTTTAGATTACCAATTTTTGATATCTAAATAAGAGGTTTCATTCCAAATGATGTTTGTTTAATAGCTTTCAATTTTTATTACTGTTTTTGTAGCATTTAATTATTAAGAGAAGGTTGAGGAGGATTTAGACTAAATGGAAAGGAGGATTATATAGTATATATTAATATACTATAGTCAGTATATATTAATATACTGACAGGTATTTTTTCTATTTTTTTAGTTCTTTATTAATCAATAAGGAGACCTAAAGATTTAGCAATAGGAAATGGGAGAGGCATGGAATAAAGTTTTGGCTGTTATTTAAGAGACAGCAAATTGTTGCAGATTTTGAGGGAAGTTTTCTTACCATTTTTGGTGGTGTTTCCTTTCTACATTTTATCTTTCTTTTTTTAAAAACAAACAAACACATGCTTGTATTAGGTTCCTTGTTAGTTTTATCTGTATAGTTCTTAATAAAATTACTGAAAAAAATATACAGGCCCCAATCAACAGGGCTAATTTTTCCCCTCCAAATACCTGTGGGGAGATCCGTTTTCAGATCCTCAGTCAGGAAGCCGTTAATCTGAATTAAGCCATCCTCTGCTTCTTCAAGCAGCAGGTCTTTCTGTTCAGTAAGCATCTCTCGGTCATTCTCCAAGTGGTCACGAAGCTTCTTGAGGGTGACAATTTCGGCCTCTTTTTGTCTCTTTATGTGATCTATCACATTGCCTTCTGATGTGTTACATTTGTCATGTAGATCCTGGAAGCCAAACATCTTAAGACGTAAGATATTATGTTAAGAAACCAGATCTACAATATTATAAACTGCAGGTTTGACTGAATAAAACTTGTTGTACTCAATATATGACAAGAATTTATGGTCCTTTCCAAGTATACAAACCATCATTATTTCTAGAAGAGAGACTGTTTGAGTGTGGGAAAACATGGCTCGGGTCCTTCTTCCAGCCTTAAAGACAGACAGCCATCAACAGCCATTCCTGGGAGAACACATTGTATCATATGGTCTAAACCACGGGTATCAAACTCGATCGCATCACAACGTATTGCAACGTCTTTTGTCTTGGCGGAGCTGAGGTGGGTGTGGCCTGCACATGACCCATATGGCTGGCAGGCCGCCAGTTTGACATGCCTAGTCTAAACAATTATATACAGGTCATCCTTGACTCACAACCATTTGTTGAGCGACAGTTTAAAATTACAACAGCACTGAAAAAAGTGATGTGATCAGTTTTTTCACTTATGATCGTTGCAGTATCCCCAGGGTCACATGATCAAAATTTGGATGCTTGGCAACTGGCATGTATTTATGACAGTTTACACCAGGGGTATCAAAACAGGATTTCTTCAAGCGCTGGATCACAATTGTATTTCTCCTCCCCCTGTGCCCTATTTTGGCTGCCAGAGGGACCGCGGGTCACTCCTTTGCTATTTCCAGGCCGGCCCCTTGGGCCAGATGTAAGCACCTCACAGGCCAATTTGACATCCTTAGTTTACACTGTCCCGGGGTCATGTAATCACCATTTGTAATCTTCTCAGCTTTTGGGGGAGGGGGGGCAGCAGATTCACTTAACAAATTCAGTGATTTACTTTTTTTTTTTAATTGTAAATTTTTTATTGGTTTTTTACAAATGTTTTAGGGGAAAAGGTAAATAGGTGTAAAAAAAGTTTGACAGCTACATCATGCGGGAGGTAGAAATCCCCCCAAATCTCACAACTTTAACCAAAAAGAAAAAAAAAGACATCAAAATTTGAATAAACATTGACAGCTTTTTGTTTTTACATTCAATCATCAATATATTCAATCATCTTTTGTATCGCTTCCGAGAGTTACATTATAACAATTGCAAAAATGTTTCAACTCATTTTTGTGATCTGAGTCTTCTAAGTGTTGCGTCCTCCCCCCCTGTCTGCTGGCAGAGCCGCGGCCCCTCCCTCCTTCACATCTTGTGTATTGTCCCGTTTGATTTAGGAGGGCACTATTTTTTTTAATAAAGGCCTCCGCCTCCGCAACTATGTTAATTCTAATTCTACTGCCCTCCCAGAAAATTAGCATTCCTTCTGGCAACAACCATTTAAACCAGATTCCATTGTTACATAATTTCTTTGCTAAAGAGGAGTATTTCTTCCTCTTATCTCTTACTTTCTTTGGAATCTGTTTAAGAATGGTTATTTCTTTGTCTTTATATTTTAGTGGTCCCACCCTTTGAGCTCCTAAGACCTCATCTCTTGTGGTCTTTCTAAGAAACTTAATATGTACTTCCCTTGGCACGTTGTGTGTTCTAGCATATGCTGAATTAATCCTATAGATCAAATCAATATCCCACCATAGCTGTTGTTTGTCTCTTTTAATATATTCTGCTAAAATTGTGGTCATAATCTCCTTAAGATCTTCATTCTCTGTTTCTGGCAAGTTTTGGAATCTAAGAAAAAAAGACATTCTCTCAAATTCCACCTTTATCATATGGTTTTCAAATTCTACATTCTCCTTCTGGATTACCTTAATCTCTTCCCTCAGCCCAGTCGCGCCCTTCTCCAGCACCCCTATTCTGTTTATTTTGTGTTGTTTGTTGTTGCGTTTCTCTGAGCTGATCATTTAAATCTGCCAGTTGTTTTTTCAATTCATCCTGTCCCTTTAAGAGAGTTTGAAACATTTGTTCAACTGATAGTTCCTTTGAGCTTTCTTCAGTCGCTTTAGGTTGTAAAAATGAAGCCAATGGTGTCTTTGGGGTAATCGGGCTGGACATAGATGATGTTGGGGCCGAAGACGGCTTACCAGGCAGTAATTTTTTAGGACCCATATTAGGTTCAGAGATAGCTATAAGTCTGCACAAAGAAATGGCGTCTGTGGAAAGACACAACCGGGAGAAGTCACAAGACAAGCAAGTCCAGAGGAGAGCGTAGGTCTCTATACAGCTCCAAGCCAGGTGATATAAATCAATGTTCCAAATCCAAGGGAGATACGTGTGAGAAGAGGCTCCTGGAGATCTCTAGGGTGTGATATAGTACAAAGCCAGAAATTCTTTCAAAAGGGAAATTCATTCATAAATGCAAGAAGAAGGAAGAAGTTGGCCATCTTGGCTCCGCCTTCACAGGAGATCAGAAAGCAACGTCCAAAGTTTCCATAAAGTAGTTTAAAAGAATCAACTCAGCAATCCTCCTTTGCAATTGTAGCAAAAAGTCATCCTCCCATTGCTTAAAGGAAGAGAAATAACTTTAAACTCTCTCTCTCTCTTCCGAGAGAGAGGGATTTTCCAATTGCCGCTTTTCGGGGGGGGTGGAAACCCCCCCTCCAATCTTAACATTTCAAAGGATTGAATCCACAATTTAGAAAGGCTGCTGCTCATCAATTAGATAGATTTAAAAGGAGATTGAGGGAAGCTTCCCACCTCACCGCATTTCAGCTGTAACATCCGATTAGTTGTTTCCTTCCAGGCTCCGCTCGGCGAAGGCGCGCTGTTGCGCACCCACCAAGCTCCCTGGCTCCTGGGGCGAAGCTGGCGATCCCTCCTGCGGCCGCCGCCAATTCAGGGGGTCCCAACAAGCCGCCCTACGGCAGGGGGCCCCTCCAAGGCTCCCTGTGCTCCCCCTAAACTTAAGGGGAGCCCACCGAGAAGACGAACAGCGGACACGAACGTCCGTCGCCTTCGGGGACCGGAAGTGATCTGAAATTCAGTGATTTACTTAACAACTGTGACCAAAAAGTTCATCAAATGAGGCACAGCTCACTTAACAACTGCCTCATTTAGCAATGGAAATTTTGCATTCGATTATGGCCCTAAGTCAAGGACTACCTGGATATATGTGTCATAAAATTCTATGTCTAAAAAGTCTTTGATGAAATTTGTAAGATTTAGAATTACCTTATACATGTTTTGTAGGTGTTCGTTCTGGTTGTTGAGAAAAGCTCTCTGTTGATCAACTACACAGCCTATCTCTGCAGTTGCCGTTTCAGCCCAACTAGTTGCTTCTTTGCACGTCTTTCTCAAACTACTGCTCAGATTTTTACAGCAGTTGTCTGATTCCAGGAGTATCTTAACATTATCGTGGCTGGATTGCTTGATCTCTTGGGAAAGGTCATCCAGAGCTGGAATCATCTTCTTCTCCTGGGAATTGGCAGAGTTGACAAGGCCAAGAGTCTCCCTAAAGAAAAGGATTTAGCCAAGGATAATTCAAGCACTAATCTTTGCGCTTTATCACATATCGTATTTTTCAGAGTATAAGACGCACCTTTTTCCTCAAAAAAGAGGGTGAAAATCTGGGTGCATCTTATACACTGAACACCTCATTTTTCGCCTACCAAAACCCCACCCCTTTGCAAAAAGGGATGTGCAGAGGATTTGGGAGGCTTGCAAAGTGCTCTTGAGGGCAGGGGAGGAAAAAAAAACATGGCTCATTTTTGCCTCCCCCCCCCCCCCCAGGCCTCAGGAGCACTCTACAAACCTTCCAAACCCTCTGTATACCCTTTTTTGTGCAAAAAAGGCCCGTTCTTTGCTCGTTTCTGGCCCTTCCCCAGCCCCCAGGAGCACTCTACAAGCTCCCAAAGCTCTGCATGCCCCTCCCCCTTTTTGGCAAAGAACAAGGTGTGCAGAGGGTTTGGGAGGCCTGCAGAATATAAAAACTTTTTTTTTAAAAAAAATGGCCTCCTCAAAATCTTGTGTCTTATACTCCGGTGCATTTTATAGTCCCCAAAATACGGTAGGCTAAGACTGAAGCAGGACCGAGCCAAATCAGTGTTATCTCTAAACCGCTAATATCACGGATATTTATTAAAGCATCCAGTCATTCTGGAAGAATCCGTTATGGCATTATTTTGGAGAAAAAGTGGGGAAACATACGGTATGCCATTTCCGCCCCCAATAAAAAGGCTAAAAGCAAATGCATGCAAACCTTACTTTAATTTGAACACCCTGAAATATTAAATTAAAGTTCTGCCCATCCCTCAAAGATGTCCACCCCTGCCTTTGATTGTCAGAAGTGTTATTGAGATGAAGACCAAAGCCACGCAGAATGCATAAAGGCAGTAGCAGTTCCTGGAATTGACATTAGTCAATAAAGGGGATTAGCAAAAAAGAAATTTTATTATTTATTTCAATTGATTTTGAGTGAAATAAAATTCAAATTCTGATTCCTAAATGTCTACCTTGACAATACAGTTATGCAGATTTAGTCTGAAGCAGGGCTGCCCCACAGCTGCTTGAGTTATGATAAGGAATGTGAGTGTTTTACTCCAAGAAATATCAGAATGAATCTGACTCCCAAGAAGTGCAGAATAGTAGAATAATCCTTCAAACATATTTCAGGAAAAAAAATAAGTTTAAAAGCTTCCTTACACAATTATATTCTCTTGTATATCATTGATATTCTTCTTTAGGCTTCCACCTTTCTCTAGGAGTTGGCTGAAATTCTGCTGAGCTTGGTTATCGAACACGGTTAGCTGATTTTGCAGTGAAGCAATAAGTTGGGCTGTATTCTAGTATGAATCAAGGAAAATTGGGAAAAAATATTACTAAGGAAAAGTATTTTAGTAAAAGAGTTTGAAAGCATGCAGGAAACTCACATTTATTCAAATGTACTTCAGATGCATTTTTCAGTTAATAGTTAATGCAGAACAATAACTCTTATACAGCTGAATATTTTATTTTAGAGACAGTTCAGGGGGGGAAAATCCACCTTTCAGGAGATACATGGGATGAAAGACTGCTAGATATGGCCAAATCTCAAATTTCTTTATCCAATCTGCTTCCAATCTCGACGAAGCTGACTCACAACTCTAAAATGGAATTTAGAGATAACCACACTCTACCTCCGAGTTACTATGAAGGATGAAACAAACATAGAAATATAGTACTGCTTATCCTGATTAGCCCTTTTTCAATAAGCAGATTTCCCCCTTCTTAGGTACAGCCAAATACCCCTCCATTCCTACACGATGTGCACAAGAAACGACACATTCACATTTCTCCTCGATCTACTCGGACACATTTGACTCCGTATGTATTATGTAACTTTAAGAAGAAATACAAACAATGTTAACCTCCATATTACTGGAAGGCATTTGTGCACACGAAGCTAACCTATATCCCCATGTTTTCCTCTCATCCTTCTTTGTTTGGTTGTAGTATTGTTCTTGCAATAAAAGATGTAGAAAATATTACGTGGGAAATAAAAACAATCAACCGAACATTTATAAAATGGAGCCAACCAGAACTATGTATACTGTACATTATGGGAGTCATTGCCAGAAGCCTGCATCCAAGCCAATTTTTATGTCGGTGATGGAAACAGAAACATAAAGTTTCGAAGAGCCACTAAGACAAGGGTAGAGAACCTGTTGTCCTCCAAATAGTTTCAAGTGCAACTCTCACACTCTTGTGTAATGTCAACTGGACATAACAGCAGTAGAAGTCCAGAAATCTGTCTCTTAAGAAGGTCCCACTGGACCATTTGTAACATGCAATAATAATCACCAGGATAGAGAAAGGAACAATGGCCAGCAGAACCTAACAGTGTTTCTTAAACAGAGTAGCAATCTATATTTCTCTAAGATCATCACCCCACCACCCACTTCTATTCTAGTGCGTTATGGACCTCCTATGGACACCGGCTTGATCATGGAAATGGAAGAAATACCGTTTTCTGTGCCATCTTGGTCAGTTCCACTTCTTCTTGCAGGCTCTCATAACTATCCTGAAGTTGAGAAAATATTTGGGAACAGTTTTTGTGTAGTTTACTCAAATCAAGAGAATGATCATGGAAGAAGGTAGCCAGTTCTTCTTTGTAGCCTGTAATCTTTCCGTCAGAAAAAGAGGTCATCAGTTTTCAAGGGCACATAGATATTTTCTAAACAATACTAGTCTGATGTGTATATATGTATTGGAAGTTTTTTTTAAAAAAACATGGCAAGTTCTATTCAATTAGGTGGGAGCATAGATGTCACTCCGTGATGAGGTGGGAGCATAGATGTCACTCCATGATGATGACATGTTAAGATATGCATGGTAACATCATAACACAGACTCCAGATATAAGTCCCAGGGTTTGTGTTGCGATGTCACGATTATATGCTTATCACTCATCCTCCTGCCAAATATCCATGAGCAGATCTGAGATATTTCAGTCTTCTTTAATCTGGTTATACAGATGATCTAGAAATATCAGGACAGGAGAATTTGAGGTTGACAAAAGCTCTCCTAGAGATGGGGTGGGAAAGAGGATCCAACTTCCAGATGCTCAAGAGATAAATAAGGCAGGGAATTGGTAGCACTGCCTGTTTATAAAGTGTTCATGCAGGACAAATCAGGAAATGTTCCTTGGATTTTCCTGTCAGCAAACGGTAAACTTTATACCATCATCAATGACCTGGTGATTTCTCCAAAGACAAGCACAAGTACGATTGAGGGATCTCCCTCTGAATCACTTCTAAGCTCCACCGCTCTAGACAACTGTCACTGTTCAGTGCCCTTCCCAAGGGGGCAAAGCGTGAAACAATTGAAAGTGGACTACAAATGAAGTGGTTTACATTGCAAGAGGGAGGGAGGGCCCCAATGAAGGCTCTGGCATCTTGGTGTTTCTTCTCATGCATTGGATTAGGCAGAAAGGCTAAAGCAGTGTTTTGTTCAACTTTGGGAACTTCAATTCCCAGAATTCCCAGCCAGCATGCTGGGTGTTGAAGTCCACATATCTTCAGGTTCCCAAGGTTCCTAATCCTTGTGTTAGCAGCATTCAACAATTATAGTACTTCAAGGTATGTTTCTTACCATTTCTGCCAAGGATGAATTTTTCTTGAAGTGTTCCTGCAGCTGAGAGTTTATACTCTGCACAAGTTGTACCACAGGAGTTAGACTACTTAACGCCTTGTCCAGTCCACATGCATGTTCCTCCTAGAAGAGCAGACGGGATAGTGAACTCATTGCTTCCAACGAAGAAAACATTTGAGACCCAACCAGAAAAAAGAATTGCGGAAAGGCCTAAGACATTATAACTGCTCCGAATTAGCCATTATTTCTCACACGGTAGGAATCGATAAGATCAATTTAGTGTCAACCTTCATTCAATGCAAGATGTTTTCCCAACAGCTGACATGGCACCTAATAAAACTCCAGTGAAATTTTATTGAAGACAGTAAGCAAAAATACTCATGAATATGCCAAACACACAATGTTCTGTTCCTTCTGTAGAATTGCATTCGAACAGCATTCTTATTTGCATTCTGCTGTAACATAGGAACTTGCCCCAGGTTTCTAATCAGATTCCTAGCTTTTATGCTCACTGGATGAAGAAAGGTCAGGCCAAAATTGGTCTTATTGTAGTCATAATGTCTACCTTGTCCTTCATTTGAAAACTGCACGAGGTAAGTATAAAAGATATAAGTATATGAAACTTATAAGTATATTATAAAAAGATAAGTATAAAAAGTGGGAAGAGAGAGACATAACTAAGGCAGAATATCAGCAAATAGCCCAAGCCTGTAAAGATGAAGTGAGGAAAGCTAAGGCTCACAATGAAGAAAGGCTTGCCATAAAAGTAAAAAATAACAAAAAAAGCTTCTTCCAACATGCTAAAAACAAAAAAAAAGTTAAGGAAACAATTGGTCCATTGCTGGGAGAAAGTGGCAAGAAGGTGACAAGCAACAGGGAGAAAGCAGAATTATTTAACTCATTTTTTGCATCTGTCTTTACACAAAAGGATAAAACAGTCCAACCTATCAAAAACAACACCACAAAAATCAGATTAGGAACACAAGTTGAAATAGGGAAGAAAATGGTAAGTGAGCACCTGTCTACCCTAGACGAATTCAAATCACCAGGACTGGATGGATTACAACCCAGGGTTCTGAAGGAACTGGCAGATGAGATCTCAGAACCACTGAACTATATCTTTCAGAGATCCTGGAGTACCCGGGAACTGCCAGAGGACTGGAAAAGAGCTGATGTGGTTCCCATCTCCAAAAAAGAGGAAAAAATAGATCCAGGAAATTATATACCTATCAGCCTAACCTCATTACCAGGAAAGATTCTGGAAAAGATAATCAAGCAACAAATTAGCGAACACCTAGAAGTAAACAAAGTAATAGCCAAAAGCCAACATGGGTTTGTCAAAAACAGATCATGCCAGACTAATCTTATTGCATTATTTGACAAAGTGGCAAAATTAGTGGACCAGAGGAATGCCGTTGATATAATTTACTTGGACTTCAGTAAGGCATTTGATAAGGTAGACCATAACCTACTACTAGATAAAGTAAAAGAATGTGGGTTAGACAGCATCACCATCAGATGGATTCGTAACTGGCTGACCAACCGCACCCAACGTATAGTCCTCAATGGAATGGCATCTACAAGGAGGGAAGTATGCAGTGGAGTACCCCAAGGCTCTATTTTAGGCCCAGTACTCCTCAACATCTTCAATGATTTGGATGAGGGAATAAATGGGGAACTCATCAAATTTGCAGATGATACCAAGCTGGCAGGAATAGCCAACACTACAGTTCTACATTTAGGCAAGAAAAACGAAATGCACAGGTACAGTATAGGTGGTACCTTGCTCAATAGTAGTAACTGTGAGAGGGATCTTGGAGTCCTACTGGACAACCATTTAAATATGAGCCACCAGTGTCACGATGTTAAAAGGTTTGCTAGGCCTGAACTGCCTAAACTGACACTCAAGAGTTAAACTAAGAAAGCTTTATTGCGCAGGTCATAAAACAAAATGTTATCTGAAAGTGATTTATTGCGCACGCGTTACACATTCCAAAAATTCTTCTCTTCTTTGTTCGGCAGCCAACTTTGGCAGACGTAGCTTTCATTATCAAAATGTAACCATTAGTTTATTTTCTGTTTCATTTACTTTTATTATTTTATTATTAAAGTTTGTTTATTAATTAGAATACTTTTGAAGATTTTTATTTTTCTCAATATTTCAAAAGATATGCGGAAGGGAATCAGCCACGGTCCATTGATCTCAGATATCAGGCGTTTTTTTTCCCCTGACAACCAGTGTGCAGAAGCTGCCAAAAAAGCCAACACAGTTCTAAGCTACATAAACAGAGGGATAGTATCAAGATCACGTGAAGTGTTAGTACCACTTTATAATGCCTTGGTAAAGTCACACTTGGAATACTGCATTCAGTTTTGGTCACCACGACGTAGAAAAGATGTGGAGACTCTAGAAAGAGTGCAGAGAAGAGCAACAAAGATGATTAGGGGACTGGAGACTAAAACATATGAAGAACAGTTGCAGGAACTGGGTATGTCTAGTCTAGTGAAAAGAAGGACTAGTGGAAACATGATAGCAGTGTTCCAATATCTCAGGGGTTGCCACAAAGAAGAGGGAGTCAAACTATTCTCCAAGGCCTCTGAGGGTAGAACAAGCAGCAATGGGTGGAAACTAATCAAGGAGAGAAGCAACTTAGAACTGAGGAGAAATTTCCTGACAGTTAGAACAATTAATCAGTGGAACAGCTTGCCTCCAGAAGTTGTGAATGCCCCAACACTGGAATTCTTTAAGAAGATGTTGGACAACCATTTGTCTGAAACGGTATAGGGTTTCCTGCCTAGGCAGGGGGTTGCACTAGAAGACCTCCAAGGTCCCTTCCAACTCTACTATTGTATTGTACACGGAACCTCCAACTCTGGGTAATCGCCTCTTTCTTTTGTTTCTGACTTATACTTTAACAGCAAATAACCGAAACATTATTTTACTTTATGCCACTTGTACTTACCATCATTTTCTGCAGGTCATTTTTATTTTTGGAGGTTAGCGTGTCCTGAGTCAGCATTTTTTCAGCAGCTAGGGATACTTCAGTATAAACCATTTCCTTTACCCTAGTGAATGTTGCATCTATAGCTGCTGCAGTAACTCCAAATGTTGAAAAACTGGTGGACAGAAGATCATCTAATAAGAAAAAGATGAGTTATAATAATTTAGCCCAGTCCCCTTCTTCCTAGAAGGCAACAGTGATTTGGTAACGGTTTTGATTTCTCACACAAGTCTGATCAAGGTTTTGGCATATCAGGTGTAGGTGTGTGTGTTGATTTTATTGCCGTGTGACATTGAATAGAAACACTTACTAACTGAGGAGGTGTAAGAGTTTAGCATCTCTTGCTGATTCTGATAGTTCTTTTTCACAGAGCTCTGGATTTTGTCGAAGTGTACATTCATGTGATCCATAAAGGACTTTTGAGCTTCCACATTATGCTGCTCAATTGCTTTCTTCCAATCTAATCTTGCATGCAAACCAGACACATCACCGGTAGTTTCTTTAACTGTAGTAAGGAGCTACGGCAAAAAAAAAAAAAGATTGATAGTCTTCAAATGTCACCTCCCCCTCCTCCCCCCCCTCTCTCACATACACATACAATGTTCTCCGTATTGTCTCTTCATAGGATGTACTCTTTTCTGATTGACAAAGACATGCTGACTTCATCAAGAATGACCCAAAAAGTCCAGTATTCTTTCAGAACTGTAAGAGCTACTGAAACTCTGCAATGGTCTATCTCTGTTTATTTAAAGTACAATTATTTTAATCTAGCAACCAATCTATTTTTAAAAAACAATATTGGTGTATGTTATATGGTCTGACCTTGGTAGCAGTGCCATGAAGTTTTTCTTCTGAGCTCTCTAAGGCTGAGGCTACATATTCTTCTTTAGCAAGAAGAACCTTGGTGATATCCAAATCTTTCTGGGGACTTTCCAGTTCCATTTCCCTGGCTTGTAGGCTTGCCTGGCACATTTCTATTTTAGCTTTTTGTACAGTAAATAACTCGGTAACCTGGGTCAAGATAAAATATATTTGTAAAGATAATGAGGGTAAGGATGAAAAACGGTCAGAAGTCACTTTTTTCAGTGCCATTGTAACTTTAAATGGTCACTAAGCAAACTGTTGTAAATTGAGGACTACCTGTAATAGTTTTTCTGACTGCTGGCCTGGTTTTTTAAGGTACTACAGCTGCTTGAAGCAATGTTAAATGAATAATTTCATTCAAATAATCTTGAAATGTAATATACAGTTCAGACCAGAGAGCTAATGTTAGGCTTTAATGGATAAAGTGCTGGAAAAAACACACAGCATTTTACTTTTATATCTAATGGTGGCAAAACTGTATGCTCAGCACTGGAAAGACTTTGTGATACCTACTATAGAGGAACATTTAATAAGGTGACAGAACTGCCAACAATGGTTAAATCATTGGCTCTTGAGAAAGGAAAGCCACTCAAGAAATTCATCTACAACTGGAAGCTTTTCACATGATCATTTTTTGTGAAAAGATGAGCAAGTTAGTGCTTCCTAACAATCTGAGAATCATCCCAAAAGATAAGAGAAATGTACTGGGTTCACTTACGTTTTTCAATTCTTCCTCCAGGGCTGTGATTTTCTCAGTATAGTCTGCAATTTGCTCTTCCTGAATTGTCATATTCCCATGAAGACCACTAAAAAAAGTCAACGAATGTTAACAATGATTAATTTCGGGCCAAACAAGGAAATAATTTTAAGAGCAAATAGGAGAAAACAGCTGTTCATTTCTGATCACTAAATTGTCCTCTTGTTTTTCAAGCATCATGCTTAAAGTTCCTCATATTGCTAACTATTGATAGCCATTTCTACCTCAACTATGCTTTTATCTTATTAGTATTTATTTAACAAATTAGTTACTGCTTATTAAAAATCTAACAGCAGTTCACAATAAACAGAACTGACCATTTACATTAAAGTCAATGAAATTATACAAGTGTAAATGATCCTATAACTTACCTCCTAACAATTGAGCTAGGAGTTCTGGTTTTTTAGTTATGTCTGGCTTTCATAAAGGGGAGTTTTCTCTTCAGTATAATTGATACATCGTGCAATATATTAGTTATATCTGAAGACGCTTTGAGCCAAGAGAGTTATCAAACAGTCAACTTATTCTGCCATTTCTATCCTTTGTTTCAGTTATGTTCAAATTTCCATCAAATTTCAGCTCCCTGCAGCTTCCTGCCCACCCCACCTTTGTCAATGAGCCATTAAAGCCTGAGCTAATCTACTTTACATAATAAAGATAGTATCAGCCTTTACCCCACTCACCATATGGCATCTAGAAACTCAAACCTGGATTCAAAACACAGCCTAGAGAGTTGGTCCTGCATGGTCCCATGGGAGTCTCACAACCAATCAGAATACATTTCATACACAGGAACAGGAAACAGAGAGGTGGGGCTGAACAGAGTGTATAAAAAACCCAGCAAGTCCCTTCTTCTCTCTCTTCTTCACCCAACATTGAAGCATGTGATCACCTTTTCTGTTCAGGACTCAAGCCATATGGTCCTGTCCACCATTAAACCATCTTTCCAAGCAGCCTCCATGTCTCCAGTGTCTTTTTCCCCACTTGGAGCTGAACCCAGATGGATATTTCTCCCAACAAGCATTTATCATATCATTTTTAAAAAACCTAAATACTACTGTGCTTTTTAAAAATTAGAATCTTCAACAACTATTACCTTAGCTTTTTACATTTGTATAGAGTGTGAGGGTGAAAAGCAGTCTGTCATTGGTCCCAATTCAAATACATCCAAATAAAGACATGTACCAGTACATGAAATAACCTCAGTCCATACATAGGGCAATTATGTCAGCTCGATAATATTTTGTCAAGCTGAAGATGTTCTCCCCAGACTGATTCAGCTGCCTTCAGAACTCTAATTAAAAAAACCCACCTTTGGGAAGCTTAAGAGCACATTTAAAGGTAAATTAAGAGCTATTGTTCCCAATGGAAGGTACTCTGAATACAGACCCTACATGGAGCCATAGTTCAAGATGCATAAGGGGGCTTTACTCCCCCTTTAGTGCCTCTTAGAGATATACTTAATGATGAATACCTTGTTATTGTTTCTAATGAAAGGTACTTCTGAAAACGAATGATCAATGTAGGTAGAACTATTGTTCAAGAACACCCAGTAACTAATGGGACTTTACTCCTAATCAAGCTTGCCTGCAGAAATTTTTGGCGCTCCATCACTGGATGTTTTTAAGAAGAGTCTAGGTCAGTGGTTCCTAACGTGGTGGGGCATGGCCAAAAAAAGGTTGGGAACCACTGGTCTAGATAGACAGACACTTATCTAAAATGGTTTAGATTCTCCTGGCTGAGCAAGGGGGCTGGACTAGAAGACCTCATGGTCCTTTCCAGCTCTATCCTATTCTAAGACTTGCAGTCTCCTTCAACATACTGGCATTTCGATGGTTATGACTTGGGAGGGACGAGATCCAAGATTGGCTCATCTTGGCAGCACAGACCAGCCCCAGGGACGCAACTCCTCCATCCCGACTCGAGTCCTTTCGAGGAGCAGAGGCTCATCCTTAAACGTGATCTAATCCGAATGCAGACCAAGTAGAGAAAAATGTCCACGACTGCAAGCCTGGAGGTTAACCCTGATCAAACCCGAGCGAGGTCTTGCAGGAAGGAGGACCAAAGCAAAAGGCGAAGATGCCTCGCCAGGACTTACCTGCATGTCATCATCACCTGGATGTTCTTGTCTTTGTCCTCTTTGTTGCCGCCGACGGAAGAACTCATCCTCGCTTCGTTCCGGGATAAGGTCAGAAGGCGAGAGATGAGGACAAGGACAGGAGTAGGCTGGGAACCGGCGCTTGGGGAGGGGAGGGAACCTGGGGCAGGTCCGAAGTATCCCTTACTCCCGGAGGGATCCCTTCGAGAGAGGCGAGGGAGAGAGAGAGAGGAGCGCAGCCGCCCTTCAGCGAAAACCGCTCGAGCTACTCTTCGTGTAGCGAGTGGCTACACCACTCAGCCAACTTCGCGAGAGAAGCAAGCCAAGAGCGAAGCCGACCATTTTGAATAAGTCGCGCGGCGTGTCAGCCAATCGGCGGGAGACTAACGACATTCGCAGAGGACCATGGGATTTGTAAAAAAAAATACGTGTGAACTGCGGGTGTTTATGACATCATCACTGGGGGACATAAAGGATTGTGCAGCTAGACGTAGATAAAAAAGATTGAGCAGATAGACATAGATAACAATAGGTTGTACAGGTGTCCGAAGCTTCTTAAAATGAGCTTGGGATGCTTTTTATTCCTTCCTCGCTCGCGGAATAAAAAGCAGAAAAGGGTAGGCCAATGACCATCGGGGGGTTGGCCATCTAAGGGCTTTAAAGGTCATAATCAACACCTTGAATTGAACTCAGAAGCACATTTATGCACATTGGGGGCAGGGGCAAGAGCGGGCAGCATCAGGGAGATGGGCAGCAGGAGGAGGGGGGGTGAAGCAAATAGGAATTTTTCTAACCCAGGTCTTATTGCATCTTACAGACCTAGGAATCTTTATAATTCACCTCTTATTGCATTTGAAAACGTGCCTCAATTCAAAATGCAGCTTGCAATATATTTCATTCCGCAGTGGTTAAGAATAGCTCTGCATATTGGACTCATGGGCCCTGTATAAGCGCATAAGGGGTGTGCATAAACACACCATCGTGCCTACTGTCCCTGTCCTACTGTCCCCATTTATTCGTACCCATTTCATTCATACTCATGTTTATTCTTATACCTATTATCTTGTAAACTGACAAAATAAATGTTGGTGTATTTTAATCCACATATTTTGAGATGTAATTCCCAGAGCTGATAGCCAGGACGCTTAGATTTTATCAATCAGTCGAATATCTTTTGCCAACGTACTTTTGGGGATTTTTACAAGCGGACCGTGTAGCTCAGAGTTTTTCCAAATTTGGCAATTTGAACAGCTGGTTGAGGAATTCTGGGAGTTGAAGTCCACACATCTTAAAAGTTGTCAAGTTTGAAAAACAAAATCACCTTGAGTTGGACCTGACTTGAGTGAGTCTTTCTCTTTCTAAATACAGATGCTGTATTCATGAATGGGTTTTAAATTAGGAGATGGGAAAATAAATAAATTCCACAATTCTATGTCAAGCCTACACAGGGTTCCTTGTGGATAATAAAGCATCGTTGGCTTGTTGACAGAACAGAAGCATCCTGGGAATTGTAGTTTTAGTTGCCTGTATCATCGGTCATCCAAGGCAGCCAATGAGACAGGAAGAAATTTAAGACTATCGAACTGGTTCTCATATAATGTAATGGCAAAGCCTTCTCGGGTCTCCCCTTTGCCCAATGTCATTGGTACACGGAAGTAGCTCGCAAAGGAGAGAGAACAAAATGCAGTTTCTGTACAAATCATTGAGATAGAATGCTACAGAAGTGAAAGATTTATTTTCACCTTTCTTTGGAGCAATCAAAGAAAAACACTAAGGGTGAATTATATATCCAGAACCCACAGCATTTGTAATATATTCAAAAGAGTGATCAAAATCTCACCAAGGCCTGAGCAAATCTTTTAAATACATCAGATTATTTACTGGGAGGATACTAAAATTAGGGTATTAAATTTGGGTGTTAAAACTAGGATTTTAAAATATGTACACTTCCTTTAACGGCTATGTTGTATTCTGAACCATGTTATTTTAATTTATTTTACTTTATTTTACTTTATTTTATTTATACAAATTTACATATATGGCCAATCAACTCATTCTCAGTGACTCTAGGCATCTTACATGGATTAAAAACCCAAATATAATGAAAACAAAGTCTTCAGGGCCTTGTGAAATGTCAGTGGGGCCCAACCTTATGTCCATGGGTATGATGTTCCACAATGAAAGAATCACCACAGAGAAGGCCCTTTGGGAGGGGATTAATTGCTAGGGGCAATTAATTTTCCAAAGAGCCACATGAGAAACTGGGACATTGTGAAGGATCACTGCTGCCCATCCCCCTGATGCTGCCCGCCCCTGCCCCTGCCACCAATGTGCATCAATGAGTCCAATTCAAGGTGTTGATTATGACCTATAAGCCCTAGATGGCACAGGGCCAAGCTAACTGTGGAGTCACATTTGCCCCATTATACAGACCACTCCCCTCTGGTCAGGCAAGGAGATTATGTTATGGACCTCGTCAGTTAAAGAACTTTGACAAACACATAGACCTTAAACCAGAGATCTTTTTACTGGGAATCATACCAGAAATTTACAACAAAGACTTAAAATATTTGATTGTAAACGTTTTAGCAGCAGCTAGAATTGTATTTGCAAAAAACTGGAAAAACGAAATGATACCAAAACACGAAGAAGTTATTCGAAAGATAATGGAGTGCACTGAAATGAGCAAATTGACATTTGAAATTAGAGAACAAGAAGACGAGCAATTTTATAAGATATGGGATTTGTTTTATCAGTGGCTGGAAAAAAGAACCTGGACATGAAAAATTGAACTGAAGGAGAAAAGTGAAAATACAATAATGTTGTTAAATAGACTAATAATGATACAATGTTTTAATTGAAGGAGAAAAGCAAAAATATAATAATGTTGTTAGATTAATAATAATACAATGAAGCATTGACATATATATGAATAATTTAGAAACTTTTGTTATAAAATGAAGGACAAAGATAATAAATGAACTAATGTACATTTGATAGAGGATTGGTAATATAATATATAACTCTAAGTGTATACTATAAAGATATCCTGTTGAAAATAGTGATAGATATATAAACATAAACACTTGGTAAATTCTTTTATACTGTAAAAATATTTAAAATGAGACTGATTGCATAAAGGTACGTTGTTGTTAAGCAGACAATCAAGAATGTAAGAGAATTTTATTGAAAAGAAATATTAATCGTAATTGAATATATGCTGTACAATGAAAGTGAGGTTTTTGGTTATATTGGATGGAAAATCTGTGATTGTATATGTAATCGAAAATACGGATGCAAAAACACTTGTAACCAAACGACATGCTGTATGCAATGGATGAAATTTTTTTAATGTTGTCTTTTATGTTTAAAAATAAAAAAAAATGTGAGAAAAAAAAAGAACTTTGACTGGCAGGGTCCAGGAAGAGGGCCTTCTCGGCTGTTGTTGCCCACCAGCAGCCAGCAGAACTGGCAGCAGATTCGGACAGTGAGGAGGTTGGGGAGGAACATGGGCCAGTCCTGGAGTCTGGGGAAGGCTCTGATGAGGGCTCTGGGTCGGAGGCAGAGAGGGGGCCAGAGTGCCTGCCAGTTATCAGCTGCCTTCAGAGGCAGACATCAGTGAGGCACATGAACAACTATAGCCAGTTCCCAGTGTGCGCATGCGCAGAGTTGCCAGACGAAGGGAACAGCTAAAGAACAGGGGTCGACTTGGGAGTAAGGCCGCAGGTGGACAATGAATGGCCCTCCAAGAGGAAATGAAAGGGGAGCGAAAAGTGAGTGGAGTTTGCAGGAGACAATTCGTTTGCTTAATTGGTTTGTGACTCTCCGAGACTCCTTGCCAAATTTTGCAGGTATCGGCCTGTCAACTCTCCAAGACAGATAAGGTCTGTGACTATAAATCCTCCCTTGAAAGACTTTGTTGGATGTGAATGAGAAGAATTCACAGTAAATTAATAAAAGTTTTTGTTTGGAAGTTCACTTCATGCTCTTGGGAAGCCTAGGTCAGAACAGCTGTCACTCCTGCCATTTGGATATTCTCCCCCACCTCAGAGGTGAGGTGCCCCTCCCCCGCTCTCCAGCTGTTGGGGTGGGCTAGTGCTTTGGACGGCCGCCTCCTGCCTTTTAAACTTTAACTGTTTAACTTTTTAATTTTAATCATTCTATTCCTGTTTTAATTGCCTTCCACGGGAGTATAATATTTACATAACATCTTTTATGTTTTAATTGCACACCGCCACGAGTTGCTGTGAGTGAGATATATATAAATAAATAAAATAACGAAGTCAGTCATCCCAGACATTATTTTCTAAGCATTAGAAACATTAGATACAAAGCTTACAAATGGATACTATTAGAATTTGGGAAATCTCCACATTCCTGGATCGGTCATCCGCTCCACTTGTCAAATTCTTTTTCATGGGAGAAATCTCCCTATCCCAGTTCCTAAGAATCCTCTGTGCCATGTCACATCTGGGAAGTATGTTGCTGTTTTTCTCTGAGAATTTAGGGACAGCACTACCTTACTGTCTCAGTAATCCGTGTTTTTGCAAATGAATATTGACACTAGGTAGGATTGTAGTAGTGCAACCTCAGTGGCAAAAGAGGCCATCCAATTTGCTCAAGTGAAGACAACCCAAAGCTGGAATATACAGTAGGTCTATTGGCTTTGTTTCAATTTGATCAATTTTCTCCCATTTCTCAATCTCCACACTGTGTACTTCTCCATTGAGCTCCTTGCACACATGCCTAATTTACCTTTCCATCCAGTTTTGGTCGCCACACTATCAAAAAGATGTTGAGACTCTAGAAAAAGTGTAGAAAAGAGCAACCAAGACGATTAGGGGACAGGAGGCTAAAACATAAGATGAACGGTTACAGGAACTAGGCATGGCTAGTCTAGTGAAAAGAAGGACCAGGGGAGACATGATAGCAGTGTACCAATATTTGAGGGGCTGCCACAAAGAGGAGGGGATCAAGCTATTTTCCAAGGCACTTGAAAACCAGACAAGGAATAATGGATGGAAACTGAACAAAGAGAGATTCAACCTGGAAATAAGGAGAAATTTTCTGACAGTGAGGACAATCAATGGAACAGCTTGCCTTTGGAGGTTGTGGGAGCTTTCTCACTGGAGGCTTTCAAGAAGAGATTGGGCTGCCATTTGTAGAAATAGTGTAGGGTCTCCTGCTTGGGTGGGGGGTTGGACTAGATGACCCACAAGATCCTTTCCAACTCTATTAATCTGTAAATCTATAAACCTCCACTGTAAAGTGCACCTACAGTATAGGTAAAGGTTCCCCTCGCACATATGTGCTTGTTGTTCCCGACTCTAGGGGGCGGTGCTCATGTCCGTTTCAAAAACGAAGAGCCAGCGCTGCCCAAAGTCGTCTCCGTGGTCATGTGTGCACATGACCCATATGGCCGCCAGGCCGCCAGTTTGACATGCCTAGTCTAACAATTATATACAGGTCATCCTTGACTTACAACCATTTGTTGAGCCACCGTTTAAAATTACAACAGCACTGAAAAAAGTGACGTGATAATTTTTTTCACTTACGATCGTTGCAGTATCCCCAGGGTCACATGTTCAAAAGTTACATAAAAATAAAAGGAAAATATTTAGAAAAGTTACTATTAGCTTAATGGGTTATTTCATTCTCTGAAAGCTTTTTGAAAAATATCAGCAAAATTCTATACCGCAGTAAACACAATAGGAAGTTGCTGCATCTACTATTACTATTATACTACCTATTATTACCATTTTACTTTGTTCTTGTTTGCTTTTAAATATTATTATTATTTCCTATCTTTTTAATCTAATTTCTTATTGGTCCTTTGCTACCTATAAGTTTATAAAATAACATGGAAATCTTTAGGCTGTGCCCAGGAAACATACAAATCTGACTAAATCAATTCTAATTTGAACTCTTGGGGAAAAATATTAGTGAAATTTCCAAGCAAACTTATAATTCTACTTAAGTCACGTAAATAAAAGATTCTATAAGACTTTGTTATCGTACAATATAAAACCAAAACAAAATATGATTAAATATGATTACCTATGTGCAGATCAAGTGTAGCTGAAGATTTGTCAGTAGTGGGATCACTGATAATAATAATAATAATAATAATAATAATAATAATAATAATAATAATAATTATTATTATTATTATTATTATTATTATTATTATTATTATTATTATTATTTATTAAATTTCTAGACCGCCCCCTCTCCCCGGAGGGACTCGGGCCAGTGTACAGGAAAAAATTAAAAACATACAATCAAACACATAGGTAAAAATCCAATTAAACAACCCCTGTACAATTTATAAAAATTAAAAAACAGACCTTAAAACCAATCTTAAAAATTTAGAAATAGGACTGAGGTGGGATAGGTGGAATTAGGCCAAGCTGGCTAGCTGGAATAGGTGGGTTTTAAGTTTCTGACGGAAGGAGCGGAGATCCGTAGTCATTCTAATGTCGGGGGGGAGGTCATTCCAGAGGGTCGGGCCCATCACAGAGAAGGCCCTTCCCCTAGGCGTCGCCCAGCACTGCTTTGATGCCATTTGCCAGTTCTAATCCACGATATTCTCGTTTATCTTTAGGAGATTTGATAATTTCATTTGTTATTCTTTTGATAGCAAGATCATTCATTTTGTAGTATGTGAGGAGACAGAGGTGGGTGGAAAACAGGCCCAAAGCCTGCAAGGACCAACTGAGGTGTGGGAAGTAGAGCATAGAGTGCTTAGGGGGTAGGGGAGGTCTTGGGATGCCCTGGGCAGACCATATGAGATTCAGGGAGGTTCTGCAGTATGGGCTTGGGCCAGGCCTGCCAGATCCTTCCCCCACTCCTGGCACTCCGTGCACCACTTAATGACATCGGGGAGAGCAGGCATAAGGATTGTTAAGTGAGGCTATCATGTAGCCACCTCAGGTAACGACCGTCATGACTTGCAACCATAATGGACAGGCTCCATTACTGTCATAAATTATAAAGTAGTTCTCCCCCCCACCCCCCATTTACTACAAGTAAGCCATATACATAAGACACATTTAAGAGATCTCTGCTGCCATCCCAGCTCTGGGTGTTACCTGATCTTACAAAAGAAAAATAAAGCCAAGACTACTAAATAATGGTAGTTATTCTTTATTACATTTCAAAATCTGCAAAACACAAAAAGTCAAACGAATTACATTTTATAAAAGGAATCCTGTGTTGCTGAGATCTCTACCTATGCAATCTGGGACACTGACTACAAAGCCATGTGCATAACTCAAGCTAAGAAAGCTGGCAAGGACGGAAAGAAATAGAAGCAAGATATTATACATTATTAGTTGAGGCCTCTTAACGGATATTTTGACTTTGGGACAGATGGAGTGGTTGAATCCTCCTCCTTGGCCTTTTTCAGAAAGAATGTGGCTTTGTTCTCTTTATCCTTTTTGACACTTCGTTTATGCTGTAAAGTTAAAGAGCTTGCGTTATTATTCATTACTTTTACTAAGTGCTGGGAAAGCTTTATATCAGTCCCATTTTATAGAGGTGTCATCATTTTGGCAAATACATCGCCTCAAGACACTTTACTAGCAAACAGAAATACGAAAATGTCAAAACAACTTATCACCAAAGGTTTTTCAAAAGCAAAACTTTTTTGGGGAAAAAGTTGTCCAGTGTAATTAGAACCGCTCATTTTGGGAAAATCCTGTTTTATTTACATTTCAGGGCAAAACATCTTTGAAGGGTCAATTACTAAAACTTTGTTAAATAAAACCTGATCTCTGGGCATGAAAGTGATGGAGCTTTTTAACCCTCTGCTGGAAAACATTTAAGATTATGTCCAAATTCCTTTCAAGACAACTAAAATGGACGTGGAGGTGGACGTAAAAATTACAACTTACAAGAAAGACATGGAAATACCAGATCCACAAGTGGAATTGAATTGCTTAATAGCTTTCAATTTTTATTATTATTTTTGTAACATTTAATTATTAAGAGAAAGTTGAGGAAGATTTAGACTAAATGGAAAGGTATTTTTTCTATTTTTTTAGTTCGTTATTAATCAATAAGGAGACCTAAAGATTTAGCAATAGGAAATGGGATGAGGCTGTTATTTAAGAGACAGCAATACATTATTAATGTTGAATAGTATCTTGCGGCAGATTTTGAGGGAAGTTTTCTTACCATTTTTGGCAATTTTTCTTTCTTTTTTTAAAAAAAAAACACAAACACATTCTTATATTAGGTTCCTTGTTAGTTTTATCTGTATAGTTCTTAATAAAATTACTGAAAAAAATATACATGTCCTTATTAACCATCAACACAAAAAGACATACATTACCTGGAAGAAGGGCACCCCATTAGTCTGAATACACAAGCTAGTCTTCAAGTAGGATTTTTCACTGCAAAGACTCTCATCAGTTTCTCTTATCTCTTCTTCGTCGAAAGAATCCTTGGGACAGACAACAGTTAAAGCCAGTTGTGGCAGTGTAGATAAATCATTTCTACAAGTTTAATACACAATAGAGCAGGAGCAGTCCTCTGCACAGTTAATTCACTCTACAGCAACTTAGCAATTTAAGCACCACCCGTTGGGAAAAGCAAGCTATTTCTCCATCTTTTACTCTCTGTAGTTACCTCATCCAAGAAGTCAGTCTTCATGGCTTCAGCAGCCTTCACAGTAGAAGTCAGCTCCATCTGCCTTTGCCTTAATTTTTCAAGCAGGAGATCACGTGGTTTTGTTTTCACCACCGTCACTGGGTAACAGTAGTCCTTCCGCTGTGGCGTATTTCCTTTAGGAAAAGATCCATTTAAGAGACAATTAAGGCAGTGCACTACAGCCACTCTTTTCATTGGATTTCAAAACTGATTTGAGGTAGCTCTTCCTCTCGTTTTTTAGGCTTCCTCCAAAGTTTGCAAGGCTAATTTTTCCCCTCCAAATACCTGTGGGGAGATCCATTTTCAGATCTTCAGTCAGGAAAGCGTTAATCTGAATTAAGCCATCCTCTGCTTCCTGAAGGAGCAGGTCTTTCTGTTCGGTAAGCACCTCTTGGTCATTCTGCAAACGGTCAAGAAGCCTCTTGAGGGCGACATCTTCGGCCTCTTTTTGTCTCTTCATGTGGTCTGTCACATTGGATTCTGATGCGTTACATATGTCATGGAGACCCTGGAAGCCAAACATCTTAAGACGTAAGGTATTATGTCAAGAAACCAGATCTGCAATATTATAAACTGCAGGTTTGACTGAATGAAACTTATTGTACTCAATATATGACAAGAATTTATGGTCCTTTCCAAGTATACGAACCATCATTATTTCTAGAAGAGAGACTGTTAAGAGTGTGGGAAAATATGGCTCGGGTCCTTCTTCCAGGCTAAAAGGCAGACAGCCATCAATAGCCATTCCTGGGAGAACACATGGTATCATATGGTCTAAACCACGGGTATCAAACTTGAACGGATCACGACGTATTGCAACGTCTTTTGCCTTGGCGGAGCTGAGGTGGGTGTGGCCTGCACATGACCCATATGGCCGGCAGGCCGGCAGTTTGACATGCCTAGTCTAAACAACCATTTGTTGAGCGACCATTTAAAATTACAACAGCACTGAAAAAAGTGACGTGATCAGTTTTTCCACTTACAATCGTTGCAGTATCCCCAGGGTCACATGATCAAAATTTGGATGCTTGGCAACCGGCATGCATTTATGACAGTTTACACCAGGGGTATCAAAGCAGGATTTTGGGCCGGATCACAATTGTATTTTTCCTCCCCGTGCCCTATTTTGGCTGCCAGAGGGACTGCCTTTACCTTTACCTTTTATTTCGATTTTTATACCGCCCCCTCTCCCCAAAGGGACTCGGGGCGGTGTACAGTCAAATGAAATAGATAAAATAGACTACAAACATGGAAACATAAAAACATAGAAGAGGAGGCAATACAACACTGTACAGGTAAAGCAGATAAAAAACAGTATATAAACAATCCTAAAAAATACCCAATTAAAATTACCCAGTTAAAATATATCTGCCAAGAGGTATAATGAGGTTATGAATGGTCCAGGCTGGCTAAACGGAACAGGTGAGTCTTCAGTTTTCGTCGAAAGGAGAGAAAGTCGGTGGTGGTTCTGATATCGGAGGGGAGGTCATTCCAGAGGGTTGGGCCCATCACAGAGAAGGCTCTACTCCTAGGTGTCGCCCGTTGGCACTGCCTAGTGGACGGCACCCGGAGGAGCCCCTCCCTGTGAGAGCGAATCGGTCGCAGGGAAGTGTGTGGTAGGATGCGATCCCGCAAGTACCTAGGTCCTGAGCCATGGAGCGCTTTAAAGATGGTGATTAACACCTTGAAACGCACCCGAAAGACCACAGGCAGCCAGTGCAGCTCGCGCAGGAGCGGTGTTACGTGGGAGTACCTAGTACTCCCAAAAATAGCCCGCGCGGCTGCGTTCTGGACTAGCTGCAGTCTTCGAGCGCGTCCCAAGGGAAGCCCCATGTAGAGGGCATTGCAGTAGTCCAGCCGAGACGTCACCAGTACATGAGTGACCGTGCGTAGGGCATCCCGGTCCAGTAGGGGGCGCAATTGGCACACCAGGCGAACCTGGTGGAACGCCCCCCTTGCCACGGCTGCCACATGGTCATCCATTGACAGCCGGGCATCTAGGAGGACGCCCAAATTGCGCGCCCGCTCCACAGGGGGCAATTGCTCGCCCCCTATGGTCAGCGATGGAATCAACTGACTGAACCGGGGTGCCGGTAGCCACAGCCACTCAGTCTTGGAGGGGTTGAGCTTGAGTCTGTTGTCCCCCATCCAGACCCCGACGGCTTCCAAACACCGGGTCATCACCTCGACAGCCTCGTTGGGGTGGTCTGGGGTGGAAATGTACAGCTGCGTATCGTCAGCGTACAGATGATACTCCACCCCAAAACCACGGATGATCTCCCCCAGCGGCTTCACATATGCGTTGAACAGAAGGGGCGAGAGGACCGACCCCTGAGGCACCCCACAAGTGAGTGGCCTCAGAGTCGACCTCTGCCCCCCTGCCAACACACATTGCGTCCGGTCGGAGAGGTAGGAGCCGAACCACCGTAAAACGGTGCCTCCAACTCCCACCCCCCCAGCCGGCGCAATAGGATACCATGGTCGATGGTATCAAAAGCCGCCGAGAGATCTAATAGGACCAGGATAGAGGAACAACCCCTATCTCTGGCCCTCCAGAGATCATCGACCAACGCGACCAAGGCCGTCTCCGTGCTGTGTCCGGGCCGGAAGCCGGACTGGCGTGGGTCTAGATATTCGGATTCCTCAAGGTGTCGTGGAAACTGCTGTGCCACCACATTCTCTACAACCTTCGCTAAAAAGGGAAGGTTGGAGACTGGACGATAATTAGCTAGCTCCATCGGGTCAAGGGAAGGCCTCTTGAGTAAGGGCCTCACCACTGCCTCTTTCAAGGCGGCAGGAAAGGACCCCTCGCTCAAAGAGGCGTTCACCAGGCCCAGTAGCCAGCCTCGTGTCACTTCCCAGGATGCCAGTACCAACCAGGAGGGACACGGGTCCATTAAACATGTGGTCGGTCGCAGCCGTCCACGCAACCTATCCAAACCCTCGGGGGCAACAGACGCAAACTCCTCCCAGAATGGTCTCACAAGACTCACTGTTGGCGGCTCTTCTGGTCCACTGAAGGGGGTCCATCCGCTCCGGATCTGAGCGATTTTGTCCTGCAGATATTCCCCAAACTCCTCTGCTCTGCTCTGTAGAGGGGCTTCCCGCGTCCTCTGTGATAAGAGAGAGCGGGTCACCCGAAACAGGGCGGCAGGGCGGTTATCGGCGGACGCAATAAGAGTGGCACAATGTCTGCGATTGGCCACTCTTAATGCCACAAGGTAAGTCCGTAAATAGGCTCTTACTTGTGTTCGGTCAGATTCGGAGCGTGAAGACCTTCACCTGCCCTCTAGGCGTCTCCTATGGCGCTTCATCACCCTCAGGTCCTCGGTGAACCAAGGAGCCCGGGTGGGTCGCCGCCGCAGGAGAGGCCGCAAAGGCGCAACTCGGTCCAGGGCCCCAGCGGCCGCCCTATTCCAGGCGGCCACTAGGTTCTCGGAGCGAGAGCGGGTCAGGGCTACAGGGAATGGCCCAAGCTCCGTCTGGAACCTATCCGGTTCCATCAGGCGCCTGGGGCGGTACCAACTTGGACAGTTTGGTTCCGCCTCCTCGCGGTGGGGGGTAGCGCCAGGGAAGTCCAGCCGGAGACATGAGTGATCTGACCATGACAGGGGAGTAATGGTTACATCCCCTCTTCCCAGATCACTCGCCCACTGTTCAGATACAAAAACAAGGTCCAGAGTGTGGCCACCTTCGTGTGTGGGGCCCTGAATTAATTGGGTCAGGTCCATGGCTGTCATGGAAGCCATGAACTCCCGAGCTACCTCGGATGCTTCCCCCGTCGACGGCAAGTTGAAATCCCCCATAACCACAAGCTTGGGGGTCTCAACTGCCGTCTCTGAGATCAGCTCGAGGAGCTCGGGCAGGGCTGCTGACGTATAGCGAGGAGCCAAGTATACAATCAGCAAGCCCCACTGCCTCCCTGGGCCCCATTTCACACCAAGGGACTCACATCCGGGTATCTGAGGTACAGTGAGCTCCCTCGGCTCTAGACATTCCCGTATAACTACCGCCACCCCACCACCCTTACCCAAGGCTCGAGGCTGATGAAATGCACGGAAACCCGGCGGGCACATTTCCACAAGGGGTAAACCACCCTCGTGGCCCAACCAGGTCTCCGTTATCCCTGCAAGGTCCAGCTCCCCCTCTGAGATCAACTCATTAATGAGGGGGGCCTTGTTGGTCACGGACCTTGCATTGCAGGTCACTCCTTTGCTATTTCCAGGCTGGCCCCTTGGGCCAGATGTAAGCACCTCACAGGCCGATTTGACACCCCTGGTTTACACTGTTCCGGGGTCATGCAATCACCATTTGTAACCTTCCCAGATTTTTGGGGAGTGGGGCAGATTCACTTAACAAATTCAGTGATTTACTTAACAACTGTGACCAAAAAGTTCATCAAATGAGGCGCAGCTCACTTAACAACTGCCTCGCTTAGCAATGGAAATTTTGCATTCAATTATGGCCCTAGGTCAGGGACTACCTGGATATACCTGTCATAAAATTCTATGTCTAAAAAGTCTTTGATGAACTTTGTAAGATTTAGAATTACCTTATACATGTTTTGTAGGTGTTCGTTCTGGTTGTTGAGAAAAGCTCTCTGTTGATCAACTACACAGCCTATCTCTGCAGTTGCCGTTTCAGCCCAACTAGTTGCTTCTTTGCACGTCTTTCTCAAACTACTGCTCAGCTTTTTACAGTATTTGTCTGATTCCAGGAGTATCTTAACATTATCGTGGCTGGATTGCTTGATCTCTTGGGAAAGGTCATCCAGAGCTGGAATCATCTTCTTCTGCTGGGAATTGGCAGAGTTGACAAGGCCAATAGTCTCCCTAAAGAAAAGGATTTAGCCAAGGATTATTCAAGCACTAATCTTTGTGCTTTATCACATACCGTATTTTTCGGAGTATAAAATGCATCTTTTTCCCTGAAAAAAAGAGGGTGAAAATCTGGGTGCATTTTATACACTGAATACCGCATTTTTGGCCTACCGAAACCACGTTCCCCCTTTGCAAAAATGGACACGCAGAAAGTTTGGGAAGCTTGAAAAGTGCTCTTGAGGGCAGGGGAGGAAAAAAAACATGGCTCATTTTTGCCTCCCCCCCCCCCAGGAGCACTCTAAAAGCCTCCCAAACCCTCTGCATGCCCCTCCCTTTTTTTGTAAAAAATAGCCTGTTTTTTGCCCTTCCCCAGCCCCCAGGAGCATACTACAAGCCTCCCAAAGTTCTGCATGCCCCCCCCTTTAAAAAAAAAAGAGGTGTGCAGAGGGTTTGGGAGGCCTGCAGAATACAAAAACTTTTTTTAAATTTACC
This sequence comes from Natrix helvetica, assembly GCF_964273705.1. Taxonomy (NCBI): domain Eukaryota; kingdom Metazoa; phylum Chordata; class Lepidosauria; order Squamata; family Natricidae; genus Natrix; species Natrix helvetica. The sequence goes on along the minus strand of NC_138551.1, from coordinate 76,116,339 downwards.
TCTTCAAATCTTGCGTCTTATACTCCAGTGCGTCTTATAGTCCAAAAATACGGTAGGCTAAGACTGAAGCAGCAGCCAAATCAGTGTTATCTCTAAACCGCTAATATCACAGATATTTATTAAAGCATCCAGTCATTCTGGAAGAATCCGTTATGGCATTATTTTGGAGAAAAAGTGGGGAAACATACGGTATGCCATTTCCACCCCCAATAAAAAGGCTAAAAGCAAATGCATGCAAACCTTACTTTAATTTGAACACCCTGAAATATTAAATTAAAGTTCTGCCCATCCCTCAAAGATGTCCACCCCTGCCTTTGATTGTCAGAAGTGTTATTGAGATGAAGACCAAAGCCACGCAGAATGCATAAAGGCAGTAGCAGTTCCTGGAATTGACATTAGTCAATAAAGGGGATTAACAAAAAAGAAATTTTATTATTTATTTCAATTGATTTTGAGTGAAATAAAATTCAAATTCTGATTTCTAAATGTCTTGATAATACAGTTATACAGGTTTAGTCTGAAGCAGGGCTGCCACACAGATACTTGAGTCTATGACAAGGAATGTGAGTGTTTAGCCCAAGAAATATCAGAATGAATCTGACTCCCAAGAACTGCAGAATAGTAGAATCATCCTTCAAACATATTTCAGGAAAAAAAAGTTTCCTTACATAATTATATTCTCTTGTACATCATTAATATTCTTCTTTAGGCTTCCACCTTTCTCTAGGATTTGGCTGAAGTTCTGCTGAGTTTGGTTATCGAGCACAGTTAGCTGATTTTGCAGCAAAGCAATAAGTTGGGCTGTACCCTAGTATGAATCAAGGAAAATTGAGAAAAAAATATTACTAAGGAAAAGTATTTTAGTAAAAGAGTTTGAAAGCATGCAGGAAACTCACATTTATTCAAATGTACTTCAGATGCACTTTTCAATTAATAGCTACTGCAGAACAATAACTCTTATATAGCTGAATATTTTATTTTAGAGACAGTTCAGGGGGGGGGGGGAAATCCACCTTTCAGGTGATACATGGGATGAAAGACTGCTAGATATGGCCAAATCTCAAATTTCTTTATCCAATCTGCTTCCAATCTCGACGAAGCTGACTCACAACTCTAAAATGGAATTTAGAGATAACCACACTCTACCTCCGAGTTACTATGAAGGATGAAACAAACATAGAAATATAGCACTGCTTATCCTGATTAGCCCTTTTTCAATAAGCAGATTTCCCCCTTCTTAGGTACAGCCAAATACCCCTCCATTCCTACACGATGTGCACAAGAAACGACACATTCACATTTCTCCTCGATCTACTCGGACACATTTGACTCCGTATGTATTATGTAACTTTAAGAAGAAATACAAACAATGTTAACCTCCATATTACTGGAAGGCATTTGTGCACACGAAGCTAACCTATATCCCCATGTTTTCCTCTCATCCTTCTTTGTTTGGTTGTAGTATTGTTCTTACAATAAAAGATGTAGAAAATATTACGTGGGAAATAAAAACAAACAACTGAACATTTATAAAATGGAGCCAACCAGAACTATTTATACTGTACACTATGGGAGTCATTGCCAGAAGCCTGGAGCCAAGCCAATTTTTGTGTCGGCGATGGAAACAGAAATATAAAGTTTCAAAGAGCCACTAAGAGAAGGGTAGAGAACCTGTTGTCCTCCAATTAGTTTCAAGTGCAACTCTCACACTCTTGTGTAATGTCAACTGGACATAACAGCAGTAGAAGTCCAGAAATCTGTCTCTTAAGAAGGTCCCACTGGACCATATGTAACATGCAATAATAATCACCAGGATAGAGAAAGGAACAATGGTCAGCAGAACCTAATAGTGTTCCTTAAACAGAGTAGCAATCTATATTTCTCTAAGATCATCACCCCACCACCCACTTCTATTCTAGTGCGTTATGGACCTCCTATGGACACCGGCTTGATCATGGAAATGGAAGAAATACCGTTTTCTGTGCCATCTTGGTCAGTTCCACTTCTTCTTGCAGGCTCTCATAACTATCCTGAAGTTGAGAAAACATTTGGGAACAGTTTTTGTGTAGTTTACTCAAATCAAGAGAATGATCATGGAAGAAGGTAGCCAGTTCTTCTTTGTAGCCTGTAATCTTTCAGTAAGAAAAAAGAGGTCATCAGTTTTCAAGGGCGCATAGATATTGACTTTTTCTAAACAATACTAGTCTGATGTGTATATATGTATTGGAAGTTTTTTTTTAAAGAAACATGGCAAGTTCTATTCCTTTAGGTGGGAGCATAGATGTCACTCCATGATGATGACATGTTAAGATATGCATGGCAACATCATAACACAGACTCCAGATATAAGTCCCAGGGTTTGTGTTGCGATGTCACGATTATATGCTTATCACTCATCCTCCTGCCAAATATCCATGAGCAGATCTGAGATATTTCAGTCTTCTTTAATCTGGTTATACAGATGATCTAGAAATATCAGGACAGGAGAATTTGAGGTTGACAAAAGCTCTCCTAGAGATGGGGTGGGAAAGAGGATCCAACTTCCAGATGCTGAAGAAATAAATAAGGCAGGGAATTGGTAGACAGCTCATTTCAAAAGCACTGCCTGTTTATAAAGTGTTCATGCAGAAGAAATGAGAAAATGTTCCTTGGATTTTCCTGTCAGCAAATGGTAAACTTTATACCATCATCAATGACCTGGTGATTTCTCCAAAGACAAGCACAAGTACGATTGAGGGATCTCCCTCTGAATCACTTCTAAGCTCCACCGCTCTAGACAACTGTCACTGTTCAGTGCCCTTCCCAAGGGGGCAAAGCGTGAAACAATTGAAAGTGGACTACAAATGAAGTGGTTTACATTGCAAGAGGGAGGGAGGGCCCCAATGAAGGCTCTGGCACCTTGGTGTTTCTTCTCATGCATTGGATTAGGCAGAAAGGCTAAAGCAGTGTTTTGTTCAACTTTGGGAACTTCAATTCCCAGAATTCCCAGCCAGCATGCTGGGTGTTGAAGTCCACATATCTTCAGGTTCCCAAGGTTCCTAATCCTTGTGTTAGCAGCATTCAACAATTATAGTACTTCAAGGTATGTTTCTTACCATTTCTGCCAAGGATGAATTTTTCTTGAAGTGTTCCTGCAGCTGAGAGTTTATACTCTGCACAAGTTGTACCACAGGAGTTAGACTACTTAACGCCTTGTCCAGTCCACATGCATGTTCCTCCTAGAAGAGCAGACGGGATAGTGAATTCATTGCTTCCAACGAAGAAAACATTTGAGACCCAACCAGAAAAAAGGATTGCGGAAAGGCCTAAGACATTATAACTGCTCCGAATTAGCCATTATTTCTCACACGGTAGGAATCGATAAGATCAATTTAGTGTCAGCCTTCATTCAATGCAAGATGTTTTCCCAACAGCTGACATGGCACCTAATAAAACTCCAGTGAAATTTTATTGAAGACAGTAAGCAAAAATACTTACGAATATGCCAAACACACAATGTTCTGTTCCTTCTGTAGAATTGCATTCGAACAGCATTATTATTTGCAGTCCGCTGTAACATAGGAATTTGCCCCACGTTTCTAATCATCAAATTTCCTAGCTTTTATGCTCACTGGATGAAGAAAGGCTGGGCCAAAATCAGTCTTATTGTAGTCAGAATGTCTACCTTGTCCTTCATTTGAAAACCACAAGGAAACTCCAACCCTGGGTAATCACCTCTTTCTTTATTTTCTGGCATATGCTTTAACAGCAAATAATCGAAACATTATTTTACTTTATGCCACTTGTACTTACCATCATTTTCTGCAGATCATTTTTATTTTGGGAGGTTAGCGTGTCCTGAGTCAGCATTTTTTCAGCAGCTAAGGATACTTCAGTAGAAACCATTTCCTTTACCGAAGTGAATGCTGCATCTATAGCTGCTGCAGTAACTCCAAATGTTGATAAACTGGTGGTAAGAAGATCATCTAATGAGAAAAATATGAGTTACAACAATTTAGCCCAGTCCCCTTCTTCCTAGAAGGCAACAGTGATTTGGTAACGGTTTTGATTTCTCACACAAGTCTGATCAAGGTTTTGGCATGTCAGGTATAGGTGTGTGTGTTGATTTTATTGCCGTGTGATGTTGAATAGAAACACTTACTAACTGAGGAGGTGTAAGAGTTTAGCATCTCTTGCTGATTCTGATAGTTCTTTCTCACAGAGCTCTGGATTTTGTTGAAGTGTACATTCATGTGATCCATAAAGGACTTTTGAGCTTCCACATTATGCTGCTCAACTGCTTTCTTCCGATCTAATTTTGCATGCAAACCGGACACATCACCGGTAGTTTCTTTAACTGTAGTAAGCAGCTACGGCAAAAAAAAAAAAAAAAAGATTGTTAGTCTTCAAATGTCACCTCCCCCCACCTCCCCTCTCCATATTGTCGCTTCATAGGATGCACTCTTTTCTGATTGACAAAGACATGCTGACTTCATCAAGAATGACCCAAAAAGTCCAATATTCTTTCAGAACTGTAAGAGCTACTGAAACTCTTCAATGGTCTATCTCTGTCTATTTAAAGTACAATTATTTTCATATAGCAACCAATCTATTTTTAAAAAACAATATTGTTGTATGTTATATGGTCTGACCTTGGTAGCAGTGCCATGAAGTTTTTCTTCTGAGCTCTCTAAGGCTGAGGCCACATATTCTTCTTCAGCAAGAAGAACCTTGGTGATATCCAAATCTTTCTGGGTGACTTCCAGTTCCATTTCCCTGGCTTGTAGGTTTGCCTGGCACTTTTCTATTTCATCTTTTTGTACAGTAAATAACTCGGTAACCTGCGTCAAGATAAAATATATTTGTAAAGATAATGAGTGTAAGGTTAGGCCACCTGCAGTCCAAATACGGCCTGTAAGGGATTTTGTGTGATCGCTCGCTCTTCCTTCCTGCTGATTGTACAGCAAAAATTAACAAAAGCTGACATGGCCTGTTCATTTATATATACTTTTATATATGTATATATATATATATATATATATATATATATATATATATTTATGTAACACATCCCAGGTTCAAATCCCAGTAAGGGTATGGCTAGCTGATGAGAGCTAAATAGCTTGAAATGGATCCATACTAGTCTCCCTTCATTTATTTATCAGCACAAATACAACACATATATACATATACGTATATATGTACATACGTATATGTGTGCATGCGTGTGTGTAAGTAAAATAATGCTTTTCTAAGTACAGGTAGTCCTTAAGTTACAGCCACAATTGAGCCCAAAAATTATGTTGCGAAGTGAAACATTTGTTAAGTGAGTTTTGCCCATTTTACGACTTTTCTCATCACAGTTGTTAACTGAATCGTTGCATTTGTTAAGTTAGTAACACGGTTGCTTGTCAGAAGGTCGCAAAAGCAGATCATGTGACCCGGGGACATTGCAACCGTCATAAATGTGTACCAGTTGCCACGTGCCTGAGTTTTGATCACACAACTGTGGGGAATGTTGCAAAGGTCGTGTGAAAAATGCTCAGAAGTCACTTTTTTCAGTGCCATTGTAACTTTAAATGGTCACTAAGCGAACTGTTGTAAATTGAGGACTACCTGTAGTAGTTTTTCTGACTGCTGGCATGGTTTTTTAAGGTACTACAGCTGCTTGAAGCAATGTTCCAGCTTAATTACCACCTCATATGTCATATTTCTGTTAATTGTATTGTTTCTACTTGGTAGTGACTTTCAAACTGGTGGGCCTACAAAATAAAAGCTAAGTGATATTGGATTAAAATTAATAATTTCATTCAAATAATCTTGAAAAGTAATATACAGTTCAGACTAGAGAGCTAATGTTAGGCTTTAATGGATAAAGTGCTGGAAAAAACACACAGCGTTTTACTTTTATATCTAATGGTGGCAAAACTGTATGCTCAGCACTGGAAAGACTTTGTGATACCTACTATAGAGGAACATTTAATAAGGTGACAGAACTGCCAACAATGGTTAAAGTATTGGCTCTTGCGAAAGTAAAGCCACTCAAGAAATTCATCTACAACTGGAAGCTTTTCACATGATTATTTTTGTGAAAAGATGAGCAAGCTAGCACTTCCTAACCATCTGAAAATCTTCCCAAAAGATAAGAGAAATGTACTGGGTTCACTTACTTTTCTCAATTCTTCCTCCAGGACCGTGATTTTCTCAGTATAGTCTGCAATTTGCTCTTCCTGAATTGTCATTTTCCCATGAAGAGCACTAAAAAAGCCAATTAATGTTAACAATGATGTAGTGTTATTAATGTCAGGCCAAACAATGAAATAACTTTAAGAGCAAATGGAAAGAAATAGCTGTTCAATTTCTGATCTCTAGATTGTTCTCATTTTTCAAGTATCATACTTAAAGTTCCCCATATTGCTAGCTATTGATAGTCATTTCTGCCTGAACTATGCATTTTTCTTATTGGTATTTATTTAACACATTAGATACTGCTTACTAAAAAAAAATCTAAAAGCAGTTCACAATAAACAGAACTGACCATTTACACTAAAGTCAATGAGATTATACAAGCATAAATGATGCTATAACTTACCTCCTAACAAGTGAGCTAGGAGTTATGTTCTGTTTTTTTTAGCTATACCAGGCTTCCATAAAGGGGAGTTTTCTCTTCAGTATAATTGATAAATCTTGCAGTATATTAGTTATATCTGAAGATGCTTTGAGCCAAGAGACTTATCAAACAGTCAACTTATTTCAGCAGTTCTATCCTTTGTTTCAGTTATGTTTAAATTTCTATAGTTATTCATATTGCCACATTCCCTTGGCCAGATTTTTTTTTCCTTTTTCAAGTGTCAGATTTTACCCAATCATGTTGTCACTTCTCTTCTGACTTTGAGTGACCGTGTTTAAAATCTTATTTTGTTGCTCCTCACTTCGGTTCATTAAAGAGGGAATAAGTGGGACCAGCCAGTATATATTCTGGCTTTTTATCTGGACATCCAAAAGGTTTAAAATCCAATTTGCTTCCTATGAAGTTATGTTTTAACCTTTGAAATTCCTTTCTTTTCCAAATTCTTTTCAGTATGCCATAGCCGCAAGTATCTTAATTCACTATGACCTATAACTGGGGATTTCCCTCTCTTTCAAAAAATAAAAAATAAATACTGTATTTCAATATACCTTAGGGTTTTCCTCCAAAATGTTCTCATTTCTCAATAGCCAACTCACCACCTAAGCTTATTTTACTAAATGAATTATTTTTAGAAATCTGCTCATAATGGAACGTTACCCTATTCTACTGAAAGTGATCCTCAACCCAATTCTATTTGCCCTCTTCTGATTAGTATCATCCAAGGTTTTTCAATGAGAAATGGTAGCTAGAATTGCTTTGGAACAATGGTGATGTATGAGGCATATGACATTCCTCTCAAATGTAACATTTGAACTGCATCCTGTCGCTCTACCAGATTCTACAAATTACATTCTACCCACATTCTGTCAGGAAACACAACCGTGTGCGATCTTGCCTGACTGGGGAGAGATGGTGCTTATTATTATTATTTTTAGGGAAAAAAATGATCATGAGGTCATGTTCCCTCTAAGCTGCCAGTCTTTGTGGAGAGCCAAATACTCACTCATAATTTTCCAGAGAAATATAGACACCATTTTTCTCTCGTGCTGCTGAAAGATCTCGTTTTAAGCGTTCAATCTCTTCGGTATACTCCTGTGAAAAATATCAGCACAATGCTGGAATATCTTCTGAAGCATCTGGAATCCATACATCCCATAAGCTTATATTTTTGGCCTGGCCAGTTAAAAAACATCCAATCAACTACCTTGCATTCACACTGCAAGGCAACGGGGAAAATGTAGAAAGCATTTATACTTAATGAAGGCATACTGAACCTTAATGAGGGCCCGCTTTGTAAGTTTCTGATTCACTTCAGGCTTATTCATGATATTCTTTGCCCTGTGAGCATATTCTAGAGTACTCAGAGTTTCCTGTGGTAAAAAAGACAAAATAAATGACAACGAGTTTGAATATTTTTAAAAGTAAAAAAATGCTGAGCAAGTCATCTTTTTGTAGCCACTTCTGTATAAAAGAAAAAATAATTGTTGAAAAATACAAGGAGGTTCACTTCAGAAATATCTTGCTGGGTTTCTCTACAGAGAAATGGCATTTAGTGTGATTTACAAAGCATTCTACCAACTCTTCTTCTGCCTTGGGAAAACTCTGTTCTGAAAGATGGCATAGAACTCAGAATTGCTGTGTGCTCGTCATTTATTTTTTATTGCTTCACTGTTTTATTATTGTTTTATGTACATTTTTATAATCTTACGTTTTACTGTTGTATGCTGCTCAGGACTGACTGACGGTGAGAGATGCAGCAAATTTAATAATACTAAAACCAGAATAGATCAGGACCCCATTAATAGAAGTTTTATTAAGTCTTTATTATTAGCATTATGTTCCAAGACAGTTTTAAACCTTGCAAGCAAAATGATAGATTTTCTCCAAGATAAGACTGTCCCCAACCTGTCCCATCAGGCCTCCCAATGGTACAGCCATCCCTGCTGTAATTGAATCCACCTATCTTAGTGCTGATTGTTCTCTTCTTTCTCCTTCCACTTGTTCAAATTATTCTCTAGAGATCTGTCTTTGTCAGTTTGTTGCAGAAATCACATCCAGAAAGCACACACAGATCATTGATTCAGCATGTTTCATTAACTTCTTTATATACATAATAACACATGAATAAATGTACAATAACAACAGCAAATTCTTCCAACATGGTAGAGAGGAGAGATTGGTTTCTAGTTTCAATTCAGAGAGACTAGATTAGTTCTCTTGCACAGACTCAGAGCTACATAGGTAAGCCACGCCTAGGCTCTGAGCCATCTGGCATGGCTCTCAGTCACCAAATAGTTCCCATTGGTTGATATAGTTGCCATGCCTATACATTGGCTGACCTTGTTACCATGTCCTATTCCAGCCGGTCCCCAATGGCTGACCTGTTGTTATATCCTATTCCAGTTCTTGAATATTCTGACAATCTTCTCATAATTCTTATTAAATCTTACAAATTTCTAAATGTAATTTCATCTGGAAGTCCAACGGATGTCACTCATAACACACAACCTGAAAGAAAACACCTTACCTCCAGATTGATTGACGCAGGAGAAACAGTTGCAATTATACATGTTTTTGTGCGTCCTCCGAGAGAGTCCTGTAGGATTCTGGTAAGTTTTGATTCTCTGTATGGAATATGTGGAGTTCTTTCAACAAGGGCAGTAATAACTCTACCCAGCGTCAACAGAGACTGATTGATATTTCCAGCTTCACGAGCTCGTTTGTCAACTGCTCCAGAACGACCTATGTTCTCACTCCCTGCCAGATCAACCTATAAATAAAAAACAACTTGTCTAAGTCACAATTAGTATGTATAGTCACACGGAGAGGTCTACAAATTATATTCAGCTTTGGTAATCAACAATTACTGCTAACCACTAACCAGCTGAAAATCAACACAAGTATATCTGAGGGTATTTGGATTTACAATTCCCAACAAATGTAGGCAATGTGGCCCATAGTTTAGGATGCTATGATATGCAATCAACAGTTGGAGAATGACAAAGCCAACAAGCCCCAATTACACCATGAGGTAAAGGGAGAAGGTACCTGCCTTAGTAGGCAGAAATCTGAGATGATACAGGATATAGGATTAAAATGTCAAATCTCCAAAAATGGAATTCAAATGGAAAGATCTGTTCTCTATCGTCCTAAAGGGCAGGACACCTACTAGCATTTTTAAAATCACAACAAATGTCCTGGTTTTGTAACAGTCTGTTTACTGTTGCAATGTAACTTCCCTTCAGACAGTGGCCAAAATAACACAATCTGGTATTCTGCCATCTCTTATTGAGCATAATCTGATGCGGTGCGATACCTTGTGTTGAAACTCACCAAGTTTAGCTTTCCAATTTTCACAAGCTCTTCTCCATCTGTTGTTTCTTTCATGTGCAAAGTGATAGAAAACACTGAATGGGATCGGCTACAAATTGAGAGAACAGAGACATGTTCTAGTGAATATTATAATCTTTTTCCATGTGATTTTTACCTGTTGGATAGCAATCACAAGCAATAGTCAAGTGCTAAACCAACTTCAGATCCATGACATCCGAAACAGTTTTGAGAATAGAAGAGACATTCTTAAACTTTTCTCAATCTTCTAAACTAAAGGGTATATGGCCACGAATTGACTAAAGTAAAATGTTAAGCACTTTATAAAATACTACTAAATCAAGAATGCTTCACTGAGCCAATCAAAATGGTTCATTCACTTGTTAAAGAAAAAGGTTTAACTGATGAACCTAGGATTTGTCAGAGTTTGCAGTAGAAATCACATCCAGATAACTGATTCAGCAGGATTCATTAACTTCTTTATATACATAATAACACATGAATAAATGTACAATACCAACAGCAGATTCTCCCAACATGGTAGCAGTTACAAGCAAGCACAAGGCAGAGGAGAGACTGGTTTCCAGTTTCAATTCAGAGAGCAGACTAGATTATTTCTTTTGCACAGACTCAGAGCTACATAGGTAAGGCACGCCCAGGCTCTGAAGCCATCTGGCCTGGCTATTCCAGACAGTCCCCAATGGCTGACCTGTTGCTATGTCCTATTCCAGTTCATGAATATTCTGACAGGATTTTCTTCCCAAATAAATTTAAAGTGAACCTCCAATGAACTTTCTGACACCACACTATTTGAAAGCAAATTGTTTTGCCCCTGAGATCTCTGAATTAATCAATCAAAGCTCATTTTTCACCCTTTTCTAATTTCAAGATATGAGTTAGAAGCAAGCATAGGACATTTTGTGCTGCCTTTTAGAAAAGAACAAAATCAAGACCAGGATCCCTTATGTTGGTAAAAGAGAGGCCAGGAAATGTATAGTCAGTAATACAGCTAAAAACCTGTTGATCCCAACAAAGTCAATTTTGCTTTCTGGTTTCTATGCAAGCCAATTATTAGGACAAAAAAAAGAGTTTCAAACACTGCAAATTGTCCTAGTCTACATATTGCCAATCCACATTGTAGAATTATACAATGGTTTCTAAGAATTATCTACTTATTATTTTGGAAGCAGGAAATACCCTAATCTCATGTTTCTGGTACTCCTAATTAGCTGACTATTTCAAATGCATTTTTTGATGCAAGCAAGTTGTAAAAGGAAGATCCCATTCCTTCCACTAGTAACATTTCAATGGGACCTCAATCTTGGAAAGAGGTAAAAACGTTCATGAAGAATTGGATCCAGAAACACTTGCTTTTTATTGCCATGACCTAAAATATAGAGCAGGCTGTCAAACTCCCAGCCCACGGACTGGATGAGTCACGCACTGGCCACGCCCGCACCAGATTTAGCAAAAGGGGGGGGAGGTCCCAATGCGTCACGTGACACTGCCATGATGTGTGTTTGACACCCCTCCGTGATGGTGAACCTATGGCACGCGGAGCCATATTTGCCGGAACAGGAGTCGTCAGCTGCAGTGCGCATGCCGGCCAGCTGATTTTCAGCCTTCCGGAGGGCTGGGCAAGGCCGTTTTCACTCTCCCCAGGCTTCAGGAAAGCCTCTTGAGCCTGGGGAGGGTGAAAACTCCCTCCCTGTGCGATTGGGAGGGGGGGGTGTCACACGCGCATGTGTAGGTGGGATAGGCGCATTGCATTGTGGGTGTGGGCACACATGCGCATGCTATTTCGCACAATTTTGGCATGCCTTTACAAAAAAGTTCACTATCACTGGTATAGATGTCCACCAGCATCATATACTTATTGAATTACATTAAATTTCTGCAGGTGGCTCCGTTCTCATCACTAATCCAGTACAATTTGAGAAAAAAAATAGTTACTTCATTCATTTTCCTTTGATTAACTTTGGCAGAGCCCCTGCTTTATTTCCTTTTAGGCATTGTAAAAACTAATTATCCCACAAACAGCTCCTTATATATGTTGCAAAAGACTCCCTTCCATGCTGGACACAAGGGTTTCAGTTTATTTGTGGACATTAAGCAAGTTACCTTTATTTGTTGATTTAATACTGGAGAAGGCTCTAGAAAGCAACAAACTGTGGAGGATAAATATTTGAAAAGTATTTTACTGGAATCTTGAAACTGAACACCCAATTATTTTTCATATTATAACAAAGCTTATGGTAGCATAAACTGCATGAATATTATATGCAACGACGTACAGAGATCTGGATAGGAGATTTCCCACGTCTGAGATCTATCTATCTGAAATCTGAATAGATTGCCATCTTTTGGAGAAAAATGGACAAGGATTCGGCTGCTTATGAATTATTGTTTGCCTTCTAACCATCTTTCAAATCAGAGATACAAGCAACCTGATTCTGCATTCCAATTGATTAAGCTCCTCCTTTTTAGCAGCTTTCAGATCTCCACTGAGAAGTCTGTCATGGATACTCAATTTAAAAGCTGGAAACAGAGAGCTCATTGGTCTGTTCTCCTCTGGCATTCTCAAAATGCCAAAAGAAAATACAGCCAAAATGAGAGACGGTGAGGAAAAATCTGCAAGGATTGTTCTGTTTATTTCATTTGGCAAATTAAAGTACCAATGGTGCATTTTATGCTGCTAAAATAGTTAAATTCAAGCCAATAGATTGCATTAGAAACTTTTGCAAGCATGTCCATCATTTCAAAATTGAATGTTATTATTATTCCCTCAATATATTCTCAAGATTTCAAAACATCTGAAAATCTTTACATTTTTCAACCAGACTTGACCAAGAAGAAATTAATTTAGAAAAAATTAAACTTCAGGCTGATTGCCCCAATTTGCTCAGCAAAAGAGCAGCACATCGGCAAGGATTGTCGCCTGAAGGACATCCAGAAGATTCAGAGTATTGGAGCACATTATTTGCAGCTGAAATAGTTCCAAAGGTTCTGTATTATTCTTACTGAATTTTTATCCTGCAGTAATTGGATGACGCTAAGCAAATGATTGCCTAAAATGGCAAAACAACTGTGATTTTCTGCTTTACTACCTGCTGTTGAGGCCTTCTAAAATATTTTATTTATTTACCTGGAATACTGGTTCAGGTACGTAGCAGCTGTGGTTCTTTTTGCTGCTCCTCTTTCTAGGATTTGATAGACTTCATCCTTGTTGTGGACAGTCATTTCTTCTAAGCCCTTGATTATTACACCTCTCTGTCAAAAGCAAAATGCTGAAGTTACTCATTCTAACTCAGAAGTTTATAACTTTGAAGAAAGGGACACAACTGCTTTTTTTTTTACCTTGTTACGTGGGTCATCAAATAGTTGCAACCTTTCCCCAACATCTGGAGATGGACTCAAAAGATCAAACAGCTCCTCATTATAGATTTCCAACAAAGAAACTTTCACAGAAAATTCTGTACCATTCTCTGCAAGTTTTTCAAAAATTTGATGCAAGGTACGTGGAATTACACCTGCAAGTGGATCCTACAGAAAAATAATATCACATGTATTAACTGACTCGATTTAGAATCCAGGAATTCAACCGTAGAATGTTAGCAAATAAATATGAGTAGATACTCAAAGAAATCATGGATTTGAGGTAGCTGTTAGGACATAAGAATGTGTCGGCATTATACTTGGAAGGGACTAAAATATTTTTACCTCTTCCCATGTATATTCTTCATTAGGTGATCGCTCCCCTTCCATAGTGAAGGTCTTTCCTGTACCGGTTTGACCATAACTGTATAAAGGAATTTGAAAAATTAGCTTCAATAATATATTTTAAAGTACAACAAAAAATAAACACAATACTCACGCAAAGACAGTGCAGTTATAGCCCATAAGTACTTCATCCAAAATTGGATATACAACAGTCCGGTACACATCAATCTGTTTGGCCTGGGTTCCAAACACCTGTTTTATTGAATAAAAGAAACTGTTCTTACCTTGAGACCAGACGCAAAAATGGATTTGTTAAATGCTCTTTAGTCACACTATCTCCTACCTAAATTGGAATAATCTAAAAAACCAGATTAAAACTATATTTCGGAATTATTTGCAAAATGAATATACTTCAGAAATTTCCTTATAGAGAAGTTCAGACACAATAGTTACGTTGTTCAGACACAAAAGTTATATTTTAACATCTGCTATGTTTATCCATTCCACTAAGTTTTAAGGTGGCTTGTCTGGGTTCGGTTTGGTATAATGCATTAACTGATCCATATTTTACAAATTGTACTTTCTAATAAGAGTGAGCAGCCTTACATACTAACCTCTAGTTTAAGGCTTCTTTTTGTATGATCCAAGCTGTTATGATTTGTTCAACAAAACTTTGTTTAAAAACAATGGTGCGTGAATCCAGCCATGTGTTTCAGCTTTGGTCATGTGCAATCCCTCCTCCCTACTGAATGGGACTGAAAACACTTGCTTTTATTTTTAAAGAGCTATGGTGACGCAGTGGTTAGAATGCAATATTGCAGGCTAATTCTGCCCACTGCCAGGAGTTCGATCCTGACCTGCTCAAGATTGACTCAGTCCTCTATTCTTTCTGAAGTCATTAAAATGAGGGCCCAGATTGTTGGGGGCAATATGCTGACTCTGTAAACCGCTTAGACAGGGCTGTAAAAACACTATGAAGTAGTATATAACTTTAAGTGTTATTGTTATTGCTAAATATGAGGTTTAAGTTTAACAACCCCCCTTCCCAAAAAACCTGGTATTTTAATCTATAGCTAAAAAGACTACCAGAACTTATAATTGATTTAAAAGGAAGACAATATTTGGCGTAATCACCTTATTTAACACAGAGACATGCCCAGGGAAAGAAATTCAGGCAATTAATTGGAGGCAATCAGTTCAAGATGAAGAACCAACAAAAGCTAGTCCTTCAGCAAAACTGATAAAGTGAACTTTCTGTCCAGTTTTTGACATAAATCTGTATTGATTATAAACAGCACTGGCTGCTTCTGAACTACTTATAGCAACCATGCTAAGAAACAGCAACTAAGTTCTATGTGATTTGGTTTTTAGGTACTTTTAGATACTCTACTTAATGATGGAAATTTGTACTCCTTCTGTCCAGTTTTTGACATAAATCTGTATTGATTATAAACAGCACTGGCTGCTTCTGAACTACTTATAGAAACCATGCTAAGAAACAGCAACTAAGTTCTATGTGATTTGGTTTTTAGGTACTTTTAGATACTCTACTTAATGATGGAAATTTGTACTCCTTCAGTAATTAAACGTCCATTCTGTGGTATGTGGGTGTTTCTAAATAGTTGTGCAGAGTTAACTTTTTAACATGTTATATTGCTGCAATGTCCAGGAAAAAAATGGTTACAGAATTATAGCTGTTATATAATTATATATATATAATTATATAATTAATAAGTAATTATAAGTAATTGTGTGTGTGTGTGTGTGTGTGTGTGTTTGTGTTTTCGTAGATTTTCATGGGTACAGGTATGCAAGGCTTGGCATATTCGGGTCTTTTCCCGTGTAAGATTGAGAGTGTCTTGGCGACGTTTCGACGAGGTCCCACTCGCCATCTTCAGGCTGGTGCCTTCGGCTTCGTGCTTGTGCGAGCAAAGCTTGATCGAAGCTGTCGTCTTTGTATAAATATTGGTGGGGGAGGTGTGGAGTGCTGGCTTTATTGTTGTAAGCAGATTGGTTGGCTGTGTTGTAACATCTTGATTAGTTGTTAGCTAACACCCCCACCAATATTTATAGAAAGACAACAGCTCCGATCACGCTTTGTTCCCACAAGCACGAAGCCAAAGGCACCAGCCTGAAGATGGCGAGTGGGACCTCGTCGAAACGTCGCCAAGATACTTTTAAACCTACACAGGAAAAGACCCGAATACGCCAAGACCTGCATATATCTATATCTATATATGTAAAAAATGATGTCTATTGCTGGTCTATGACCGTAAAGATATATTCTATTCTTTTTATTATGTTATGCTGCAGAGAGTCCAAACAGGGAAAACTCTTTTCAGTTCAAAAATTATTAAGAAAATGGTCCATTTAATTAAATAGGCCACTGATGTCAGAAACTGAATACATTTCACAATTTAAAAAAGTTGGCCTCCTCTAAGAATACTCCCTTTCCTGGTCTCCATTTCCAATAATATTGTATTTCGATACATCTTTCTGATACTACCAAGATGTTCCTCACCATCTCTGCAACTAACTACCGTATTTTTTGGAGTAGAAGACACATTGGAGTATAAGACGCACTGAGGTTTTGAAGAGGCTTTTTTTTTTAAAAAAAGTAGGTAGGTAGGTAGAAGGATAGAGAGGGAGAGAAAGAGAGAGAAATACAGTAGGGAGGGAGAGAGAGAGAGTAGTTAGGTAGGTAGATAAAGGGAGAGAGACAGAGAGAGAGAAATATAGTAGGTAGGTAGGGAGAGAGAGTGTGTGTGTAGGTAGGTAGAGGGATAGAGAGAAACAGAGAGAGAGAGAGAGAGAGAGAGAGAGAGAGAGAGAGAGAGAGAGAGAGAGAGAGAAGTACAGTAGATAGGTAGGTGTTTGTGCTGTCACAGCACATGATCAATGTAATTCTCATCAATCAGTTAAAGAGCTTTCCAAAAGGAAAAAAAGTTTTTGCACTTTGCAAACCTCCCCAAAACGGCCCATTTTTCATGAAAACGGGCCCATTTTTTTTTCTAAAAAGGCATGAATAGCCTTGCGGGGGGGGGGGGGGCTTGCAGAGTGCTCCTGGGGAGGTGGGGGGGGGGGGCGAAAACGAGCAAAAAATGACCCATTTTTTGTCAAAAGAATTGCATGCATAGCTTTATGGAGGCTTATAGAGTGCTGCGGGGGCTGCCGGGGGGAAAAATGGCCCGTTTTTTGCTCATTTCTGCCCTCCCCAGCCCCCAGGAGCTCTATGAAAGCCTCCAAAAGGGTATGCACGGTCATTTTGGTAAAGGGGCAGGGCTTTGGGAGGCAAAAAAATGCTGTATTCAGTGTATAAGACGCACCCAGATTTTAGCCTCTTTTTTGAGGCAAAAAGGTGTGTCTTATACTTTGAAAAATACAGTACATTTGCATTGAAATCCAAAATTCTGTTTTGGATCAAGATAAAGAATGCTATATTGAGCTTTATGTAAAATTATATCAACATCTATAGGTTTTTTTTATCTGCTTCTCTAATAAATATCTCTCTTTATATAACACATTTGATATTTATTCTAAGAGAGACCTTCCCTATGATATCTGTATACATAAGTTGCACAGTTACTTTGTAGGCTATCTAATAAGCAATAGAGGGTCAGAACTGAGATGAAGGGAAATCTCAGTTGAAGTGCATCCTTTTATATATTGCCCCCATTGGGACACCCTCAAGGAGGAGTCTTGTTTTTAAGCCTTTAAAAAGAAAATGACATTCTAATCAGAAAGCTCCAGTTACTCAAAATGGTAAGAGGAAGAGACTGAGACTACAGCCATAACACTGAACCCTAGTTTGACAACATATTCAGTACCAAACTAGCATGTGTTCCTGCTCCTAACAATTCTCGGGCTTTCTTTACGTCTTTTTGACTTCTCACTGCTTGCTCCTTGTTAGTGAAGGTGCCAGGGCTTGAACATGGAAACAAACTCGTTATTCAACACCCCTTAGCATCTGTGGTTCATTTTTGCCTTAGCTTTTTATGCAAAGGTAGCTACTGGAGATTGTAAACATGATGCTCCTAAACTGCCAAAATCAGGGGGAAAGGGCCCTAATCATTCCTCCTAAGCAATAAGTAGGCATTCCTGCTAAGACTTACCATATCAAACGTATAGGTCTTCCTTGATGTTTTATCAGCCATTCCTCCAGTGCGAACAATAACTTCTTTCCTTCCATGATCACATTCCACTACAGGGTAGGAATTAGCTTTGCGCTCAGATACATTGAAGGGCCTTTAAAAACAGTTTCCCATATGTTATTTGAAGTAATTGTTTAAGCCTAGTTTCAAATCAGCATGAGATCTATAAGCCTGTTTCCTTTGCTTTTGAGTTCAGTTTAGCTGGCATGCATGCAGTACTATAAGATTCCAAAACCTGGAATCTAGCATTCCTGCTTGAAGATGGAACTGAACAGGATCCTAGTATAATACCTTAACCACTATACAACACAGGGTTTCATTTGTTCTGATACTGTTCCTGTACAAAGTGCAGATCTACACCTAATCCATCTGAAACTTCATCAAATCACAAAAATCTTCAGTTTGACTTTGAACTTCAGACAGTCCTTGACTTACAATAGCTCATATAGTGACTGTTCGAAGTTACAACAGCAGTAAAAAAGTGACTTATGATCATTTGTCACACTTATGACCATTGTGGCATCTCCATGATCACAAAATCTACATACGGATGTTTCTCAACTGACTCACATATATGACGGTTGCAGTATTCTGGGATCATGTGATCATCACCTTTTGCAACCTTCTGACAAGCAAAATCAATGGAGAAGAGATTCACTTAACAACTGTGTTACTAATTTAACAACTATACGAATTCACTTAACAAACATGGCAAGAAAAGTAAAAATGGGACAAAACTCACTTAACAAATGTCTCAACATAAATTCTGGACTCAATTATGGTTGTAACTCGAGGACTAACTGTATTGAGTCAAGGAACCAATCATCACTGAATGAAATTTCACATCTAAGGTATAGATTGACAGAGCAGCTCTTATTTTTTGGGATGGGATCCACATGAAGCCATCAAATCACACAGTATCAACACAAGACTGAATCATTACAAATATATGAAACAAATATATTTTGGGCTCAAAATTTAGAATGAACAGATCTAGTGATGTTACATGGGATTTATCTGAAACCACCATGAAACAGTGTATAACTTTCTGCATGCTGAAGCATTACAGTTACATTTTTTTATTATGTTTGATGCGGTAAAGGCACAATAATGTGAATGCAAGGGGTCGATACCATTAAATATTCTTTAAAGATAAAACCCACCCAAAACTATTATTAAACAATAGCATTGAAAGACATTTATGATTTCCATAATGCAAAGTTATGGAGCTGAAATACAGATTATGAGATTTTGAAAATCCTTACATATGAGCCATTTGAAATTAGGATCAATGTCTAGATGGCAACTATCTTCACTGCCTGAGCCAGAAAATTAACATATCTGGCCTTTTTGGATATTATCGTAACATTAATAACCTTCAAAATATAGACGACACATACACCAATTAATTTCAAAGAAAAGACAGAGCTGTAATTACTTCAATTCTGTCCAAGAACGTACTACAAACACTTTGATTTTGTACTTTGGGATACAATTATGGCATAAAAATAATTCTTTGGCATGGTTCATCAAAAAGGCTCAGTTAAATCTGTTCATTTAAAACATACTGCATGTACCATTTAGTTGTTTTTTTAATTACATGGTAAAATGAGCTGGGAGGTTTTATATCAACATCAACAAAAATCACATCACAACAAAGATCTTACGCTTCATATTGCATAACTCCACATAAATTCTCTTCAGATTCAAGTTTTAGCCTCATGGCAATGCCCCCCAAATGCAGCAAATTAATTAGGATTTTGTTTTAGCCCAAAGACACGGGTACGATGACTCTTAAAACAGATCTTTACCCATATTAGATTATACTGATTTTTATACTTTGTATTGTTATTCTGCTCAGTAAGTTACCTAGAGAATATCTACTGACAGGCAGCCATCTAAATGCGATAATTGTTTTCCCATCTGGTGATGTAGTCAATGATATAATCATTATAAAACTTTCCAGCTCAAGCATTTACCATATCATTAAAAAAAACCTAAATATTACTGTGTTTTTTTAATTAGAGTCTTTAACAACTATTACCTTAACTTTTTACATTTTTATAGAGCGTGAGGGTAAAAAGGAGACTGTCATTGGTCCCAATTCAAATGCATTAAAATAAAGCAAACACGTACTGAGATAACCTCGTCCATAAATAGCAGGACAATTATGTCTGCTCAATAATCTTTTGTCAAGCTCAAGATGCTCTCCCCAGACTGATTCTGCTGCCTTCATAATTTTAATAAAATAAATAAATAAACCACCTTTGGGAAGCTTAAGAGCACACTTAATAGTGAATTAAGTGTTATTGTTTCCAATGGAAGGTACTCTGAATACATACTCTACATGGAGCCATAGTTCAAGATGCATGATAATAGGGCTTTACTCCCCCTTTAGTGAAGCTTAGGAATATACTTAATGATGAATACAGCTTATTATTGTTTCCAATGAAAGGTACTTCTGAAAACGAATGAACACTTTAGGTAGAACTATTGTTCAAGAACACCCAGTAACTATGGGACTTTACTCCTAATCAAGCTTGCCTGCAGAAACTTTTGGTGCTCCATCACTGGATGTTTTTAAGAAGAGTCTAGGTCAGTGGTTCCTAACGTGGTGGGGCATGGCCAAAAAAAGGTTGGGAACCACTGGTCTAGATAGACAGACACTTATCTAAAATGGTTTAGATTCTCCTGGCTGAGCAGGGGGGCTGGACCAGAAGACCTCAAGGTCCCTTCCAGCTCTATCTTATTCTAAGACTTGCAGTCTCCTTCAACAAAGTGGCATTTCGATGGTTATGACTTGGGAGGGACGAGATCCAAGATTGGCTCATCTTGGCAGCACAGACCACCCCCACCCCCGGGGACGCAACTCCTCCATCCCGACTCGAGTCCTTTCGAGGAGCAGAGGCTCGTCCTGAAACGTGATCTAAGCCGAGTACAGAAAAATGTCCACGACTGCAAGCCTGGAGGTTAACCCTGATCAAACCCGAGCGAGGTATTGGAGGAAGGAGGACCAAAGCAAAAGGCGAAGATGCCTCGCCAGGACTTACCTGCATCTCACCACTACCTGGATGTTCTTGCCTTTGTCCTCTTTCTTGCCGCCGACGGAAGAATTCATCGTCGCTTCCTCCCGAGATAAGTTCAGAAGGCGAGAGACGAGGACAAGGACAGGATTAAGCTGCGGGGGGAACCGGCGCTTCAGCCACAGCGCGCGGAGCAGGTCCGAAGTATCCCTACTCCCCGAGGGATCCCTTCGAGAGAGGAGCGCAGCCGCCCTTCAGCGGAAACCGCTTGATCTACTCTTTACGCCCCCACCCCCACCACTCAGCCAACTTCGCGAGAGAAGCGCGCCAACAGCGAAGCCAACTTTGAATAAGTCGCGCGGCTTGTCAGCCAATCGGCAGGAGGCTAACGACGTTCGCAAAGGACTATGGGACTTTTTTTAAAATATGCGTGAACTCCTGCGTGTGTTTATGACATCATCACTAGGCGACATAAAGGATTGTGCAGATAGACTTGTATAAAAAGCATTGTGCAGATAAACATAGATAACAATAGATTGTACAGGTGTCCGAAGCTTCTAGATGTCTATATACAGAAGGATCTTGACAAACTTGAACATTGGACACTATCTAACAAAATGAAATTCAATGGTGAAAAAAATAAGGTTCTACATTTAGGCAAGAAAAACAAAATGCACAGGTACAGTATAGGTGGTACCTTGCTCAATAGGAGTAACTGTGAGAGGGATCTTGGAGTCCTAGTGGACAACCATTTAAATATGAGCCAGCAGTGTGCAGCAGCTGCCCAAAAAGCCAACACAGTTCTAGGCTGCAACAACAGAGGGATAGAATCAAGATCACGTGAAGTGTTAATAACACTTTATAATGCCTTGGTAAGGCCACACTTGGAATACTGCATTCAGTTTTGGTCGCCAGGATGTAGAAAAGATGTGGCGACTCTAGGAAGAGTGCAGAGAAGAGCAACAAAGATGATTAGGGGACTGGAGACTAAAACATGAAGAACGGTTGTAGGAACTGGGTATGTCTAGTTTAATAGAAAGAAGGACTAGGGGAGACATGAGAGCAGTGTTCCAATATCTCAGGGGTTGCCAAAGAAGAGGGAGTCAAACTATTCTCCAAGGCACCTGAGGGTAGAACAAGAAGCAATGGGTGGAAACTAATCAAGGAGAGAAGCAACTTAGAACTTAGGAGAAACTTCCTGACAGAACAATTAATCAGTGGAACAGCTTGCCTCCAGAAATTGTGAATGCCCCAACACTGGAAGTCTTTAAGAAGATGTTGGATAGCCATCTGTCTGAAACGGTATAGGGTTTCCTTCCTAGGCAGGGGGTTGGACTAGAAGACCTCCAAGGTCCCTTCCAACTCTGCTATTGTATTGTATAACAATAGATTGTACAGGTGTCCGAAGCTTCTTGAAATTAGCTTGGAATGCTCTTTTTTTCTTCTTCGTTCACGGAATAAAAAGCAGAAAAGGGCTGGCCAATGACCATGGGGAGGTGGGGAGCACATATCTTTCTAACCCAGGTCTTACAGACCTAGGAATCTTTATAATTCACATATTATTGCATTTGAAAACATGCCACAGTTCAAACTGCAGCTTACAATATATTTCATTCCGCAGTGGTTAAGAATAGCTCTGCATATTGGACTCATGGGCCCTGTATAAGCGCATAAGCGGTGTGCATAAACACACCATCGTGCCTACTGTCCCTGTCCTACTGTCCCCATTTATTCGTACCCATTTCATTCATACTCATGTTTATTCTTATACCTATTATCTTGTAAACTATTGACAAATAAAATAAATGTTGGTGTATTTTAATCCACATATTTTGAGATGTAATTCCCAGAGCTGATAGCCAGGACGCTTAGATTTTATCAATCAGTTGCAAATATCTTTTGCCAACGTACTTTTGGGGATTTTTACAAGCGGACCGTGTAGCTCAGAGTTTTTCCAAATTTGGCAATTTTAACAGGTGTGGACTTCAAGATGCTGGTTGAGGAATTCTGGGAGTTGAAGTTCACACATCTTAAAAGTTGTAAAGTTTGAAAAACAAAATCACCTTGAGTTGGGCCTGACTTGAGCGAGATTTTCTCTTTCTAAATGCGGATGCTGTATTCGTGAATGGGTTTTAAATTAGGAGATCGGGAAATGAATAAATTCCACATTTCTATATCAAACCTACACAGGGTTCCTTGTGGATAATAAAGCATCGTTGGCTTGATGACAGAACAGAAGTATCCTGGGAATTGTAGTTTTAGTTGCCTGTATCATCAGTCATCCAAGGCAGCCAATGAGACAGGAAGAAATTTAAGACTATCGAACTGGTTCTCATATAATGTAATGGCAAAGCCTTCTCGTGCCTCCCCTGTGCCCAATGTCATTGGTACACGGAAGTAGCTCGCAAAGGAGAGAGAACGAAATGCACAGTTTCTGTACAGATCATTGAGATAGAATGCTACAGAAGTGAAAGATTTATTTTCACCTTTGGAGCAATCAAAGAAAAAAAAACTAAGGGTGAATTATATATCCAGAACCCACAGCATTTGTAATATATATTTAAAAGAATGATTAAAATCTCACGAAGACCTGAGCAAATCTTTTAAATACATTAGAATTATTTACTGAGTGGATATTAAAATTAGGGTATTAAATTTGAGTGTTAAAATTAGGATTTTAAAATATTTACACTTCCTCTAATGGTTATGTTGCATTCTGAACAACATGTTATTTTAAATTTTTAACTTTATTTTATTTTATTTATAAAAATGTAGGTATATGGCTATCCAACTCATTCTCAGTGATTCTGGGCAGCTTACAAGGATAAAAACTAAGGTGACCAGACGTCCTGCTTTTGAACAAATTGTCCTGCGTCCCGCGGCGTTTTAAAAAAGTCCCGATTTTTAGAAAGAATGCATAAGCTAGGGAACGGCAGGAAAACGGGAAGGGAATATACGGTTTTCGGCGGCCATGTGGCTATTTAGCCAGGATCAATGTTCCCTCTAAGGTGTGCGGCTGCGTGGCCGCGCATGTGGAAATAAAACACCGTGCAGCAGTTTGCAACTGCCACGCAGAGATTTCTACTGTCACAGGCTCCGGAAGCAGGGGAGGTCCTTTGCAGGTGGCTAGAACTGGCCGCCCGCAAAGGACCTCCCCGGACTTGTTTTGATGAGCGCGAGGCAACTGACGGTAGTTTGTGCCCGCTCAAACCATTGCCAGTCGCCCCGTGTTCAGGAAAGCAAGCCTGGGGAGGTCCTTTGTGGGCAGCCAGTCCTAGCCGCTTGCACCTGGCTCTGCAGCTGAAGTGAACCCCCAAAGCCCCTGCCGCCACTAGAATAACTGCTTTTGCCGCCGCCTCCTCCTCCTCCAACAGCACCACCACATTTGCTGCCCGACGCTGCGGGTAAGGTGAAGCCACCAAAGCTCCCGCTGGCGCCCCTGCCCGTGGCAGCGGCGCCTCCCCCTTCGCTCGGAGCACCTGAGCTGGGCCCTGCGTTACCCCTGCCCACTCCTCCTCTGCCGTGCTTTCAAGGAGCCATGAGGCCGCGGGAGCCAGTAGGAAGGCGGCGGAAGGGGCAGGAGCAGGAAAAAAAATGCCTCATGGCTTCTCAAAAGCACGGTGGAGGAGGAGGAGGCAGCAGGGGTAATGCGGGGCCCAGCTCAGGTGCTCCGAGTGGAGGGGGTGGTGGCGGCGGCACTGCCACGGGCGGAGGCGCCAGCGGGAGCTTTGGCAGCTTCACCTCAGCCGCAGTGCTGGGCAGCAAATGTGGTGGTGCTGTTGGAGGAGGAGGAGGAGGAGGAGGCGGCAGCAGTTATTCTGGTGGCGGCGGGGGCTCGTCAGCATCTTCAGCGGCAGCCCTGCCCCCGGTGAAAAAAACCGAAGATGGAGCAGATCCACCAGATGATGTCGCCGCAACATGACTGGAGGAGGAATTCTGGGAGTTGAAGTCCACAAGTCTTAAAGCTGTCAGGTTTGAAGACCCCTGGGGGTTTTTTCCCTAAAGGGTTGCAAGGATATAGACCAAATTTTTAATCAAGAAACACCCCCCCCTCCCCGGTCAATGGTGTCCCGCTTTACCAATGTTAAAATCTGGTCACCTTAATAAAAACTCAATACAAAGTTAATGAAAACCAGGTCTTCAGGGCCTTGCGAAAGAGTGTCAGAGTAGGCCCAATTTTATCTGCATGGGGATCATGATCCACAGTGAGGGAATCATCATGGAGAAGGCCCTTTGGGGGTGGGGGGACAATTAACCTGAGAATTTACATGAGAAACTGGGACATTGTGGAGGAAAACTGCTGCCCATCCTCCTGATGCTGCCCTGCCCTACCCCTGCCACCAATGTGCATCTATGTCCCCAGTCTTTCCCCCACCCCCCATGCTGCCACTGATACTCACTGCTGACATTGGGAGCGGCCACAAGCCAAATGTGGTCTGCAGGCTGTAAATTGCTCAAGTCTGTTCTAAATGAATCTCCTTTGGGGACTTGTGGCATTTCCTGTCACCCCACTCTGGTGGATTTGGAAGTTGTGACCGGGAAAAGATGGTCTTTCAGATAACCTGGTCCCAAGCCATATAGGCCTTGAAGGTGACAACCAGCATCTTGAACTGGATGCAGAAGCAAATTAGCAGCTAATACTACTCCCACAGGAGAGATAACACATGAGGACATTTAGGCCTTCACAAAGCTATGTGTGCCGCTGCATGTGATCCAGCTGAAGTTTCCAGGTACTTTTAAAGGGCAGCCTCAGGTAGAGCACATTGCAATAGTCAAGATGGGAGGTGACTAAGGTGTGGGTGGCTGTGAGCAAGAATTGTTGATTCAGGAAAGGAGGTAACCGAGGTAACAACTCACAGTTGTGCAAAGGCAAATGATTGAAAAATTACCTGCATGGAAAAATTACAATGATTATTTTATTTTTATGGTGTGGTTTCTAGGTGTGGCTATCAATGTAAGTTTTTGGAGTGGAAGCTGTCCATGTCGTTAATCCAGTAGTTTACAAGAAATAAAGTAAGTTACTATACGAACAGGAACTTGGAACTAATTTATACGTGCGCTTATAAGATTTTTGTTCTGTTTTGTTTCAGCTGAAATGCCACCATGAGTTATTGCTTCAGCCGTGCCTTATGCCCTAATAGCAGAGGCGTGGTACAATTTTTATTGAAGCAAGATTCATCAGCCCTTGAACAACATGCTGGAAATCTCTTTGCAAAAGTAGAACGGGCCACATAGAATAACTGAATCATAGGAGGTATTTTGCTGCAACCCCCTGCCTGGTTCAGGAATATTGACATAACCTATACAATTTATGCAATTTATATAATTATAAGCATATTTCAAGTGTAGGTTGGGGCTTCATTGCTACAGAAACCCATTAACTGAATTTTCATATCACTTTTAATAACTGTAATTATTTAACTATTTATATATACAGATATTATTGCCCTTCCCCTCACAATATTAATTCCCAAGTTTAATATAAATTGTGTGTGAACACAATAAAAAAAAAAACCTCCCATTCTCATTCCCTCCCATACATCACACATATACATGTGCAGAGAAGACAGCAGGATTAGGCAAAGAGGTGTGACATGAGAGAGGAATTTGTTAGTGAGTACCAACAGGGGCCTACCCACACAGGTGAGTTACACCAGAGCCACTGGAAATGTAGAAGTGGTAACACACGAGTTTCCACCTGATCTACTGGTGACTTGCTTCTGCTGTTCTTTAGGCTGGCTCTGATCAACATTGTTTTGGCCTCTTGTATGTTTTAGTTCTGTATGTTCACCTTATGACTGCTATTGTATGCAAAATGACCTCAGGACAGAAAGTATGTGGCTCACTTCATTAAAATACCTGTTCCTCCCCACTCTTGCTTTCTGAGTCTGTTTAATAGTATGTTAATATAGATCCTTTGCCTTGCTGAAACTGGCCAATGCTCACAGTTATTGGGCAAAGGCTTTTGAAGATTGCTGCAACAGACATGGGTGAATGACAAACAGCAGCAAGTGATGCAAATCAATAATCACCTGGGTGTAGAGCAGTGACGTGCGGTGAGATTTATGGCTAGTGAGGCTGGTGACGTCATCAGGAAGGCGGGGAATGGGACTACGTGTACAGGAGGTTGAGGTAGCCTCAGCCTTCTGCACACATGGTCCCATTCCCCGCCTTCCTGAGTCAACATGAAGGGGACAGCGGAGTGCGAGCTGGTGGAGCGCGCTCCGCGGTCCCCTTCATGTTGACTCAGGAAGGCAGGGAATCGAACCACGTGTGCCTTTTCCCTTTTCCCTTTTTTTTTCTTTTAATGACAAGAGTGGTGAGGCTCTGCCTCCCCTGCCTCCACGTCCCTGGTGTAGAGGCAGCTTATTAAAACAAACCCCAAAGCTGCACTCTGTAAACAGTTCCACATCTTCAAATTGATGCTTCAGACACATAGTATTTTTTTTAAAATAAAGTTATTTGTAGAAGAGACAGAGTTTATGATGTCCTGATTATTCTTATCTGGTGGTTATTTTAAAAGTATCCATAAATAGTGTGATCGTAACCCATTTAAGCAAATCTGAAGGGTATTCACTTCTTGTCTCTTTTCAGTTGGAATTCAGGCTGGATTATAGTAATGAGGTGGCATTGTTGGCTTGTGGATGACCTCTGGAAGGCTCAGGATGGGGTTGATGGTCTGTGCTGGCCCTTTTGGATCTCTTGGTGACTTGTGATACCATCAGCATAGTATTCTTCTGCATCAGCTTCAAGTTGGTGTGTGATTTGTAGATACTCTTGGCTCACAGCTTGTTTGTACAGCAGGTGGCAGCCTTGGCTGGGGGGGGGGGCGGGTGGGGGGGGGGCTGGGTAGAAATTTGTCTGGTACCAGACTAGAAAACTAAAGTATGTTCTAGTTATACTATAGAAACTCTCGTCTATTATTCTTCTTCACCGCTGCAATTTTGACTTCCTATATTTTATTTTATTTTTACAGTTAAGCCCAATTATTTTAAAAAATCCATGAGCCATGATCCTGGACAGTTTCCTTATCTTCTTTCTGTGCCTGTTTTGCAAATGTACTGCATATTTATGAGAAGACGGGCTAAAGGACAGAGAAAAGAGGATAATGCAGCTGGAGATGCTTCACCGAGCAGTTTACCTTATTTATTTATTAAATTTATATACCACCCATCTCACTAGTTAGTCTAGCTTCCCTACTCATCTCAGTTTGACTTTCAGTAACCTGGCTTAACTTGTTTAATTAGTTTTATATAAAAATAAGTCCTTAAAGCAGGGGTGTCAAACTCATAGTCCGCGGGTTGGATGCGTCACATGCTGACTCCGCCCCTGCCCAGTTTAGTGAAGGGGAAAAAAGTCCCCATACGTCACATGATGCTGCCGTGACTCCATGAGTTTGACACCCCTACCTTAAAGGAAATTATAAGGATTTACATTTTGGAAGGTTGAATGGATTTCTAAAATACTGGACAAGCAGAGAACCTGAATAACTGAAATCAATCCAATACTCTAATTGGTATCAGATCTGTCATATTTTTTTTGGGGGGGGGGGGAGGATCCAGACATCTTACATAATGCTGACTTTCCATCTGTACATTTTTAGTCAACACTGTTGCTCCTCAGGACTAAAGTCCCAAAGGTGCTTTTTTCAAAAGGCAACTAGACTTTCTTTTTTCCTTGTAGACATTTCACTTCTCATCCAAGAAGCTTCTTCAGTTCTGACTGAAGAACTGACTGAAGTGGACTCAATGACTCTGAGAAAGAGTGCTAACGACTAGATGACTGCAAGGAATATAAATCCTTCCATCCTCCATGATACAGTCAGAACTGAAGACGCTTCTTGGATGAGAAGGAAAACATCTTCAAGAAAAAAAAAATCGAAGTCCAGTTGCCTTTTGAAAAAAGTACCTTTGGGACAATCATTACTTGGATGACTGAGAATCTCCATAGACACTCAGGACTAAAGACATGACATTCCAAAGAATAATGCAGTGTGAATACAGATTGGCCAGAAAATGTATCTAGAGCACTTAAATCTAAGTGACATAGTTCTTAATATTAGTAATTAGTATATTAATTATAGCAGCCTCTCCCAATATGGGAGTTTATATGCGGGAGAAGGTAGAAGAACAGCATTAGGAGCATAACAAGAGAAGGATGTGTGGGTTTTGTTGATGTGCGTGAATCACATTCTTACTAAATCATTTTCATCCGGATCGTCTTCCGTGGGGAACTGAATCATCCTTGACACCTCAAAAAGTATGGGGGAAAAAAAGGTTAGGGTTAGGGTTGCTATATTTGCTATATTTGTTCACGAAGGCATAAGATCAAAGGAACTGCTTCAGAAATAAAGCAAAACCAAATGAATAAGCTGAAGATCATTTCTCAAAGTCAATCAGGCACAGTGGAAAGATTCGACAGAACATGGTTTGGCAGTCAACAGCCCTATTTGCTTTCCTTGGAGTCTTCAAGATGTGCTTTTATAATTAAAAGATAATTCCCAATTATTTTCAGTGGAAGCAAAAGAATGAAGATATCCAGAGCCTCCAATAAAATTAATATATCTTAAACTTCAGAAGTAAGAAATATATGCTCCCCTCAGTTTTGGGGGATGTGATGTTGATATCACCAGTGATGGCTGTTGTATAAACCCTCCTCTATTCATTCCTTCATATCTTTCACAGTTTTGTGCATGTTTTTTTTTTACACTGGGATTCTTGCATTTTGAACTATTAAGTCCCTCCCCCTTGCTTATTCCTTCATATCTTTCACAGTTTTGTGCATGTTTTTTTTTTTACACTGGGATTCTTGCATGTTGAACTATTAAGTCCCTCCCCCTTGCTTATTCCTTCATATCTTTCACAGTTTTGTGCATTTTTTTTTTACACTGGGATTCTTGCATTTTGAACTATTAAGCCCCTCCCCCTTACTTATTTTTCAGTATTTGCTTTAATGGTGAAAGAAATAATTTCCTATATTTTTATGAAGGAAGGCAGATTAGCATTCTTTATAGGGAAAAAAAACAATTCTATGTACATTTAACAAAAATGAATCTCAGGAAGGAAAACAGATGCCGAAGCAATCATCAATCTTCTAGAAATCACCGTTCCCTTCCATCCCTTAAGATGACCTTACGGAACACATTATTAAATATTTAATTGCAACTAGTTACATCTCACATTGGTAGAAAACAGAGGAATGCTACTAATAGGATTTTTATTTTTTAAAAAAGCAAAGGAACATTTGTAATGACGTACTCAACAGGATAAGGATTGTTAATTTGTTTTGCCTACGATGCACGTTGTTTTATTACTTTGTGCCTCTCTTTGCCATTTTATTGCCACGTGGGCCATAAAACAGGTCTCTGAGGACTTATGAAATGGGTCAGAGGATGTTCACTTTATCTTGCAGGCTGTGGGTTATGCCTGTTCTACAATAGTTTAGTAAGCAGCACATCCAGGAGTGTGTGTTTCACCAAGAATTTTTTAATGATTAAAATAAATTATTGTACCCGATTATTATATTTTCAGCACTGTTGAACCTTCTGCCCACACAGCACCCATCCAAACTGTTGACCTACTTAAATACTAATTGTTATCTTTAAGGTATGTCTTGTTTTTCTTCACTGATGGTTTGCAATGCATGTTACCTGTTGAAATGTAATCAACTTGATGTGGCGCTAATGTTACATAAACTACAAGCATAGAAATTAAGGGATGTGTTGCTTAAAAGACAAAGTAAACATTCGGGTAACCATTTCTATGTATATTATCCAGTTGTAATTAATTTACTTTGATATAACTAAGGGCACATCCTTGGAGCCACTGTGATGGGCTTCACCCTACTACTGCCAAAGTGGTATCCAAATTAATGTACTTCTCTTGCAAAGGTAGCAACCTCTCTTTCCAGCTATCCAGTGAGTCCAGATAAAGATGAAAGCCAGTTGGTGCTCTGTCCCCATTTTTAAAAAATTCCTTTTCCTGGAAGGGAGGGGGGAAAGGGGGTGGGAAACCTCAAATAGGCATTGTGCAGGGGAATAGTAAAGTTCCACATCAGAATAAATTGAAAGGACAAGGAAATGGTGGAAAGGTCTTGTTTGCACAAAGGAGTGAGAGGTCCAGGAGCAAGGAATTTCTACTATAGAAAAATTTCCACTTCTAAACTCCAAAGGAAAGTCTGCAAACTGTTCAGAAGCTGAGTCAATAGATAATTCAATCAGCTTTCCAACCCAATGGCACTAAATGGCAATTGACAGACTCAGATCACAATCCCTTCAGTTGAAAGTATATAAGCATAATATATTACACATAAAATGAGACATACCTGCACACAATTAGCAACTGGCTCCCCTTATAGTGAAGAAAGTTGATAAAATATCCACGCATAGTATTCCAAACTGATTCACTGCATTTCAGTTAAGAAACGGTTCCCCAATCTGATGTTGTATCCTCTAAATAGAATAGGGCTGTCTCCCAGAATTCAGTCTTTGACCATACTAGATTCAAAATTGTTTTGCTTTGTACTTAATGCATATTAGAATTGAACAGCCAACACATCTAAAATAATAATTGAAAATATAGACTTGAATTGAAAGTTGATAAAATAGCAATAGAAAACATGTCAACTCTGCAAAGAAGCTGAAGAAATAGTAGACCACCTAATTAGCTGCTGCAAGATCTCACAGACTAAATACAAACAATGGCATGACAAACAGCAACAATGAAGTAACACTTGGCTGCAGGCAAGAGCTGGTGGGAGCACAAAATGAAGTAATAGAAAATGAAAAAAAATTAAAAGTGCTCTGGGACTTTGCTATTATTTATTGTGGAAAGAGAATATGTGGGAATAAATTTTTATTTTTTAAAAAATACCATAGCCATTGTGTGAACTTTTGATGAGGACACCAGTATCTGGTATCTCTTGTACATTGCTGAATTCACATATTGCACTAAAACTTAAAGTGTCTTTTTAATATTTGCTTAGCCTGTTGTGTGATACCAGCTGTTGTAGATTATAAGCCACAATTGTATTATTTCTCAATCGGGTACTTTGAGCTGGCATACCTGAAAGAATTTGTAATCAGAAAACCACAAAATACTGTACATAAGATACACTCAGTGTACACTTTTTCCTTACAGAAGTTCCTTCCCATTTGTTGCAATGGGAGTGACATCGTAACGTAGAGTGTCTGATATACCGGTAGTACACATTGTCCCCAATTCCTGAATAACTTTAGAAGAGTGATAGAAGTAAGGTTCCAAGCCTTCTATTACATCTCAGAAAAGTAAATATCCTGTTTCTACTAATGGAGCTTCAGGATTGGGTGGCTAAGGCTGCTCTTTGCTGCTAGAGTTAGGTTTCTGTCTCTAAGAGGTACATTCCTTTCTCACTGTCTATAGTACTTGCAGTTTGTTGTGGTAACATGCCCTGACAATCCTTTTCCTCTTGATTACATGAATTCTCATGTATCATCAAAGAGCTGAAAGATAGAGAATCCCTCTCTACTCTGATCTCCAGCCAACCTTGACCAGAGCTATTTCTCTTCCTACACTTGTGCTCTTTGCTTTTGGCTTCTGAATTCCTTTTCAACTGCTCCTATTCTGGGCACCAACTTTTCTCCAGGCTCCAAAAAGGTAGCGATGAAAGCTAGTATCTGTTATTATAAATAAAATACTGTTTTGTATGTGAAGGGGAAAGAATATTAGTGCCATCCCATATTAAGAGTACTGTATTCTGACATGCTGTTACTGCAGATCCTTATTTTGAGAGATAGCAGCCTTGTTAGGTCTCACTGCAATGTTTACAAAATTTGGAAGGCCAGTCTCTATCACTTCCCTCTTGCTCTATGAAGTAAGAATAGCACAGCAGCTGCTCAGCGTCAGTTTTCTTTTCTCCAGGACTTTGCCAATTGCATAATCATAGGAGAGGCTGCCTCTCTTCTCTTTCGGACTATTTCTGGCCTACTGTTTCCCCCCAGGTTTATTTCCCATTACTGGAAGCAAAATAGAGATTAGCAATGGGTTCAATCAGTTTTACACTGGAATTAATCAGTGCCAGCTCAAAGGATGGATAGTGGTTTAATTCTCTAGGGAGAAAATGCCTTTTTGAGGAAGCAAAGATCCAAAATATCCTAAGGCTTCTGGGATGTTCCCTGCAGACTGCAGCATTATAGCCTATTTTTTTTAAAATCATCTGTACTCATGAGCTTCAGTTCATTAATAAAACAATTCTTAATGCCTTGCATAAAGTTTAAAAAAAGTTTTAAGTCTATATTAAAAACCTTTCTACGGTATTGCTTGTGTAGGTTTCTTGATTCTTCCACATATTGTCTTGTGGAAACATCATTAGCTCTTCATGAAACATTGTCTGTACATTTAGTTGCTTAGACTTAGATTGAATATTCGTCTACAAATCAAATTCTGTAAAAAAACAAACTGCAATTCAGGTTCTAGAGACAAAGGGTCTGACATATTTTGGAAACATTGTTTAATGAATTGTGTATTTGATTCACTCGTTCTCATTTTATGAATACCAATATACATTGAAAACAATATACACATAACCTATGTAATTGGTTTCATTAACTTTCTACAAAAGTGAACATGAAACTTTACCTCAGCTTTTCTTTTTCAGGCTGGCTGTGCAAATTTCCAAGCCAAACATTTAGTAATCATTGTGTGAAATTGCAAACCTGTGAAGTTTATGCTCAGTAGCAGTGTTCATCTCATGTAAGTTATTACATTTCATTTATTTCATTTTCCAGGAAGCGTCCCTTATCATTTATTACATCAGCCCGATGTAATTAAGCAGCTCACAACCCACTGAGATAGTTAACCTTGCTTAAGACTACACAGCGTTGTTGAAGGCATCAAGAGAGCCGGAGGTAGCAGCTCAAAAAATAAAAATACACCAGTTATTTAACAGCCCCCCCCCCTATCTGAAGCCCCCCAGGCGGGTTGAATCGAGTCCCTCCCCATCCTCATCAGTAGTAGTGCAGCAGCTCAGAGGAAAAAAGGGTGGGAAATCATACTAAGCTATTGAGCTCTACCTCCGGCTGTTATGGCCCCCTAATCCTCTTTCCAAATTAAGGGAACGGGGAACTCGGATTGAAATCGGGGCCCGCGAGCTGCTAACACTCCCCAATCGGGACGGGTGTCCACAGGGCCCGTTTCCAGATAAGCTGCGCCTCGAGGAGCTCTGCGGATGCAACGTGCCTCCTCGCCGCGTCCTCGCCTTTTGTCTTTCGCGGGCACAACAAGGGGCTTAGCGTTTGCGTGTATAGCTTTACTCGGAAGTAAATCAAGTGACTCGGACTGAAGGTGTGCAAAGGGCGGCTGTCTAAGTAGCAGTCATTCTCTATAACGGGATCGCGCGCTGGCTCAGCCTCTTACACACACACATATATACACGCGCGCGCGCACACACAAACACACTCCCCGAAGGAAGGTTGTACAGTCCAGAGGCCCTTTGCTCCTTAACTGCAGCCACCTCCGCCGCAACAGGCGCTGCCCGGACATTGCCAACGGGCACTCCTTTGGCTGCAAGCCGCCTCTCGTCGTTGCTCCTACCGGCACCGCACGCCGCTCTTCCCGGAGCCGGCTGTCTTTCCTCCCCTCGGGCGGAGCGCTTCTCGGCGTCAGGTAGGATCCTCCGAGCGCCTCCAGGCCTCCGTAGGGGAGCGCAAAATGGCGCCTCCGCCGGCCGGAGAACTGGCTCGGGCGCTGTTTTCTGCGAAGGGAGGGGCCGGCCGGGGAAGTAGGCCGGCTCGGGGGCAGCGGGCAGGGCCCAGAGATGCGGCAGCGACTCTCCCGGCTTATTGCTCTCTGGGCCTCCCTGCGGCCGCTTCCTTCAGCGCGCCGGCTTTTCCTGAGACAGCAGGAGCACCACCACCTCTTCCTTTGCGGGTAACCGCCGCGGGGAGGCCGGGAGTTGGGCCTGGTGGGCTGCGGGAAGGGGGTCCGCGAGCGCCTTCCCGCCTTGGCTGCGGGTGAGGCGGGAACCGTGGCCGCCTCGAGGTCTCTCGCGGCTCTCCTCTCGCCCGTTCCCGGGTTGTGTAACCGACCTTCCGGGTGCGAGTGTGATAGTTGCAGCGACGCCCCTGCCTAGAAAAGGAGGTGAATCAGCGTGAATGCGAATCCTCTGCCGAGGGAGACGGGAAGCAATTCCCCCTCCCCACCTGCGGGCTCTGAAATGCTTAAAATGGGAGGGAACGGCCGTCGGCCTTCTCCCTCTCGCCGTTCCCCGAGAAGCGATTCTCTGCGGGCAAAATGGGTGGGATGCCATGCAGGCAAGGTCGGTGGGCGGGTGCGAACCAAGACGTGAGTTTATACTGGGGCAGAAGAAATGGTAAAAAGACGATTATAAGGAGTGGGGGAACCCCAGTGCCTCCCTTCGGTGTGCTGAAGTCGCTCCTCTGCTTTTCTGTTGTGTGCTTTGCCGCCCGGAGTCACATTTTGTGGGAGGAAGCTAACGTCATGCTGAACAGGTTTAACTGAGGAGAACTTGGTCAGCAAAGCATCAGATTTCAAGGCTTCTTTTAAGTGTTTTCTTCCTTTTCGTTTTTTGGTAGAAAGGTGTCGGTATAGATTGAACTCTCTCCTGCCTCAGAAATCGAGGCTGAGGTAAAAGACCGGAAAGTGTCCGCTTTTAAAAAAAAATCTTTGTGCATTTGTTTTTCTGTTTTTAATGCCAGTATAATCGAAGCTGGTGTCCAAGTGAAACTGGTTTTCCAGATGAGAGTTTTGTTATTCTTTTTCTAATTTGTTACGCTTCTCAGAATATGTGCAGTAATTTTATAGGAGTTGGTAAGGTTAATTATTTACCTGCACAGTGGAGATAAAATATTTCTACATGGGGTACTCCTTTGATATTGGCTCACTTTATTGAAGAGTGAGTTCTAATAGTGTAGTTGTATAGCTCTCAGGTATATGCATAATTTGGACAACTTCATTAAAAAGGAGTAAAATGGTTAAAAGCCTTAATTTAACCTTACATATGTTAAGAATATACAGGATATTTTTATTTACCTTTATTAACAGCAGTTCTTCATTTTGAAGACTATTATTTCTTTGTTTATACTTGTTCTAAGTTCAGAAACTTCCAGTGATTGACAGGTTAAAAATGTAAATATGTCATTGCTCCTCTGAAACAAACTTTAAGAAGTAAATCTTGTTAAATTCATTGGGTTTGCAATCATAAACTTCCACTGGAGTCCACTTTGAACACCCTTTGAGTAGAATGGTTGTGGAGTGGCTGGTTCAGTGGGATATTTTTATCCAAAAGCTCTGGTTTCTTTTCATTATTTTTCAGTTTGAAAATATAAGCCACTCCAAATCATTGTGCAACCTGAAAATCCAGTGAATAAAAAGTTTTTGTAGATGCTGACAGTTAAATTATTATATGTTTAAATGCCAGTATTTGGCCCATTTGATTTCTTATTTGAATACATCTATGGCTGTACGTTGGTTAAGTGTAATAAAAGAAGTAAACATTAGCAAATTTGCTTTTAGTAGAGTGCAGCTGAGGAAGAATAGAAATGATATCAAACAAAAGTGCCTGGCCTGAGAGTGAAGATACTAAAGTACATGGTATTCTAATACATGTAAAGAGGTTGTGTTGAGTTTGGTGAATTACAAAAAACTATTACTTCGGACTGCAGAAATTTCATTTTGTCATGCACCAAAATACTAAGGTTAAAATGTTATTTGTAGTAAGTGAAAAACAAGTGCAGATGTGATAATCTGATAGTGAAATATTTGAATGTGTAATTACCAAGGAGTTGCCAGAAATAATTAGCTTGATCCCACCCACAGTTAAGTATGGATTAATGACTTTGGGTTTAATTATGCTTAACAATCATGTTGAAAGAAGTCGCAGGCTTGTGATACTTCAGTATTTTTGTTGTGCTTAACTAATTGCAACTTTGGTCCACCAAATCTTATGCCATTATAAATATTGACAAGGAGGTATAGGAAAGCTGTGGTCTAGATATTTGAGTTAAAATCCTCAGGAGTTCTAGACAGCATTGTTGATACTGAGAAATGCTGAGAGTTGTCTTTAATATTTGGTAGGTCATAAGTTAAATCACTCCTGCAAAATATCACTAGGTTGTCCTTTGTTTTTTGGCTTATGCAGAAGCACTCGGATGCTTCAAATGTCTTTTCTTGATCAGCCAATCAGAATCCTGATAGGTGTTGGAATATTGTGAGCCAACCTAATGACAAGCACTTGCTCAACTTAATATTTTGATAATATGAAAATTCAGGTATTGAATTTGGAGGTGAAAACATTAGTACTACTTGAAAATGTTTTAACAATACTATACAAAGTGATTGAAACTAGGGAGCTGGTTTTACTCAGCATAGGTGAACAAATGAACTGAATATGTGGACACCTTGGACTGTCTGAAGGGGTGTCACGTAAGAGAGTTTGAAGTTGTTCATTGTTGTTTAGACACTGTCAAAGTATGAGTAGGTTTGGAAAAGAGGTTGGTAGGATTTTTGCCAATGGTTTAGGGACAGAATTGGAAAATCTGATATTATATATTTGTATTCACACAAAAAATTATTATAGGCCACTGACCACTTTCTATTTGGGACATGTGTGTCTAACCCATGACCCACCTGCTGCATGTGACCCTCGAAAGCTAGTAATGTGGCCACAAGTATGTAAATTTTTATTCTGTGATTGATATATATTAACTGTGTTATATATTTTATATGCAGACTGAGACAATTTCTCTTCACTTATTTTTCTTAGACAAGCCAAAAGATTGGCTACCCCTGATTTAGGGCCTGCTTTTTGACTAGATGGCCATAATGAAGGCCTAAACAGTATCTCACATTCTCAGTTGTGGACTTTGTTTCCTAAATTATTGATAAATAAAAATGCAGACTCTGTACTTGCGGGAAAAGCACTAGGAAGAAAAAATGCTATAAAATAAGTGGTTGAAATCCTACAGGAAAGGCAATTATAAACAGTATCCCCAATAGAGAGAACATTTATTTCATCCTCTGATATTGAAATGTTAAATTAATTGGGCTCTAATGCAATTAATGAAACAGAAAAATTATAAATTAAGGAGAAGTAGTTGGAATCTAATATCAAACTACAGAAAATGTTGTAAGGAAAGTGTAAAATATAAAATAAGGAAAGTATAAATAAAAAATGTATTTCAAGGGTAAAATCTGGGTCCATGATATTTTCTTGGAGAGGAAGGATTGTGATTATTACAGAAAATATAGAACACAAGGTCATGAAACAACAGAGCAGAAAAAAGAATGCAGAATTCTTTCCCATTCCTTAATAGCAGCACCCCTTTAAGTTATGTGATAGGAGAAGGTACATCTCCTATCCTTAGAATGATACAGTGCGGGTATAGTCAAAGCTGTTGCTTAATGGTTTCCGTAGGGAAGTATTGTTCTCTCCCCCCCCCCACACTCCCCCCCCCCGAATGTTTTTCTTGCAATCTTGAAATGGATCTTTCCCATTTTTTAACTGGAACTTTGTTTTGCAACTTCTTCTGCCATATCATGCTTAGACCTATTCTGTTTTGGAGAGCATCCTGCTGATGAACAAAGTTCCAAGCCCCTTTGCATAATTGTATTTTAACATTATGTGGAGGAAATGGGAGACAATACCAATGATACAGGATAGTAGCTTGATAGGATTGCTATTGCCTGTTTTGGTGAAACTACGGGATTTAACACAAGATTGAATTCAGGCAATCTTGAATTCAACACATTCAGGCAAAATTAGATTATTTTAATGCGTATCATCAGGATCATATTAATCATGTTATTCATGATGGATGAAATTTACTCAAAGAATGTTTATAAGAATGGAATACCTTTTCACCCTCCAGCTATTCTGAACTAATAGCCAGCAGTAACTGTCAGGATCACTAGTGATGAGTGACATTGAGAGTTGCTGTACTTCCAGTTGATGAGCTTTAGTTTCCCATCCCCACCCATGGGAGACTTCAGTTCAGTTAGAGTATGTTTTGTGATCAGAGCTTAAACAATGAAAATGCCTGTGTTCATATAACATTCTTAAGATAAACTACATTATGGTTTTATGTGATTTCTGACTCACACCACACCCTAAGAATATTATAACTTTTGGGTTAGCCACTGGGGTTTATTAACCATTATTAACCATATATGCTCACCAGTGGTGGATTTCAATTTTTTTTAGAACCTATTCTGTAGGTGTGGCCTGTTTTGTGGGAGTGGCTTAGCGGTCATGTGACTGGGTGGGAGTGGCTTGGCAGTCATGTGACCGAGGGCGTGGCCACCTTGGAAAATGTGGCAAAACTCACTTAACAATGCTCTTGCTTAGCAACCAAAATTTTGGGCTCAATTGTGATCATAAGTTCTCTTTCTTTTTCTTTCTTTCTTTCGACCTTCCTTTCTTCCTTTCTTGTGTGTCTCTCTCCCTCTTTCTTTCTTTCCTTTTTTTCCTTCCTTCCTTCCTTTCTTTCTTGTCTCTCTCTCCATCTTTCTTTCCCTCCTTTCTCTTCCTCTTTTTTCTTCCTTCCTTCCTTCCTTCTTTCTTGTGTCTCTCTCCCCCACTTACTTACTTAATTACTTTTTCTTCCTTCCTTCCTTCCTTCCTTCCTTCCTTCCTTCCTTCCTTCTCGTGTCTCTCCAACTTTCTTTATATCCTTCCTTTCTTTTCCTTCCTTCCTTCCTTTCTTGTCTCTCTCTCTCTCCCTTTCTTTCTTTCTTTCTTTCTTTCTTGTCTCTCTCTCCCCTCTTTCTTTCTTCCTTCCTTCCTTTCTCTTCCTCTTTCATTCTTCCTTCCTTCCTTCCTTCTTTCTTGTGTCTCTCTCTCTCCAACTTTCTTTCTCTTTTCATCTTTTTCTTTCTTCTTTCTTTCTCTCTCTCTCTCTCTTTCTCATACAAACACATGTCTGCCACTGACAGCTCTCAAAGAAAAGGAAGTGTAAGGACTCCTGCTTGGGAAGGGGTTGGACTAGATTACCTCCATGTTCCCTTGCATCCCTCTATGTCCCATTTAGTTACAAACAACCCCATTCACTTTGAAGTTGGTCACAAACTCCACTCATCCCACGTGCGCCCTGGTCCCACCCTAGGAGGCAAACTGTAGGGCAGGAGAATGGGGGGAATCTGTGTCCATGTCTCTCGATCTTCCCCGCCTCGGTGCTGTGCATCCGGCACAACCGACCGCCCCGCCTCTTCCGGGACTTTGCCTTTCTCCAGCAGGCGGGTGGACGCTGCGCTGGAGAGGCGGCTGTCGTCTGCCCTGGAGCTGCAGGCAAAGCTGCTGGTGCTTGGGCCAGCCAAGATCAGTGGGATTTGGCTCCCCCCACACCCCGACTCTGGGTGCTGAATATTTGGTCCTGCCCCGGTGGACTTCAGGCACCAAAGGCACTGGGCAAGATTGCGTAGGCGCTCGCTGCCCTTCCTGGCTCCCGTGATGGAGGGTGAGAGAGAAGCGGTAGCCGGAACGAGATCCAGTGCGGTCCCTGGCCCTTCCCCAGAGGATCCATGCAGAGGGAGGGAAAACGTATGGATTCCCCCCCCCCCATTGGAAACAAGGTGGCTGTCAAAGAGAAGGGAGCGCGCACCACATGGGCTTGTCCAACAGCCGAAGAAGGAACAGGAGGCAAGGATTCAGCTGTTGGAGAAGCCCAGGTGGCATGCGCTCCTGTCTCTTTGACAGCTTCCTCGTTTCCAATGGGGGGGGGGAAATCCATGCAGAGGGAGGAAAAACGCATGGATTTCCCCTGTCCATTGAAAACTAGGCAGCTGTCAAAAGAGAAGGGAGTGCACACCACGTGGGCTTCTCCCAATCCTCTGCTCTGGCAAAGGAAGTGGGTGGGCGAGGCAAATCTGGTGCGGAAAGGCGGGGTGAGTGAGCGAGTGGTGACTGGGGGAGCGAGCAGGGGGGGCAGCCTAGGGGAGGGAGCGTTCCGGTACGGGGCCTCCGAAAGATCAGGTACGGAAAGGCATGTTAAATTTCACCATCCAGTATGCCCGTACCAGTGTGTACCGGCTGAAACCCACCCCTGATGCTCATAAAACAGCAAAAGATACAGCTGAATTATTTTGGAATTTCTATTTGCCTTGATGCCAATTGCGCCCCCTACTGGACCGGGATGCCCTACGCACGGTCACTCATGCACTGGTGACGTCTCGGCTGGACTACTGCAATGCCCATGGGGCTTCCCTTGGGATGCGCTCGAAGACTGTAGCTAGTCCAGAACGCAGCCGCGCGGGCTATTATGGGGAGCACTAGGTACTCCCACGTAACACCGCTCCTGCGCGAGCTGCACTGGCTGCCTGTGGTCTTTCGGGTGCGTTTCAAGGTGTTAATTACCATCTTTAAAGCGCTCCATGGCTCAGGACCTAGGTACTTGCGGGATCGCATCCTACCACACACTTCCCTGCGACCGATTCGCTCTCACAGGGAAAGACTCCTCCGGGTGCCGTCCACTAAGCAATGCCAACGGGCGGCGCCTAGGAGTAGAGCCTTCTCTGTGATGGGCCCAACCCTCTGGAATGACCTCCCCCCCGATATCAGAACCACCACCGACTTCCGCTCCTTCCGACAAAAACTGAAGACTCCCCTGTTCTGTTTAGCCGGCCTGGCCCATTCATAGTCTTATTCTACCTCCTGGCAGATATTTTAATTGGGTATTTTTA
Organism: Natrix helvetica; assembly: GCF_964273705.1. Taxonomy (NCBI): domain Eukaryota; kingdom Metazoa; phylum Chordata; class Lepidosauria; order Squamata; family Natricidae; genus Natrix; species Natrix helvetica. Next base: position 76,074,836 of record NC_138551.1, on the reverse strand, counting down.
GGGTTATTTATATAGTGTTTTTAATTGAAACTTTGCTTTATGTACAGTTTATTGCCTCCTCTTTTATGTTTATGTTTGTATTTTCTATTTGTTGATGTGTTTTATCTAACTGTACACCGCCCCGAGTCCCTTTGGGGAGAGGGGGCGGTATAAAAGTCTAAATAAAAGTAAAAAAGTAAAGATGCACATAGCAATTTTGAAGCTTTCATTGTGGAAGCGAACCCTGCTACACTCAATAAATTATCCTGCTTTATATTCCCCCATAAAGCAATTGCCAGAGAATTGTGGACTTTGTGAATGACCATCTCTGCATTGTTGCATTGTAGATGAAAGCAGCAAACACAAGTGAAGCGCAATGCATTTTTCCTTGTGTACACTCTCTTACTGAAACCACTGCATCACTTTTTTGTTTTCTTTTGCAGCTGGACTATGTCCCAATTTTCTAGCTTATTGCATTTGCATTGTCCTATTTAATTTCTCCTATGTTCTGTGAAAATTGCTTCTTGTATGCTAGTCAGCCTTAATAATACATTCAGAATGCTAGTTTGACCAAACTCCATACAAGCATTGTTGCTTATTAAACATATATCTGATTGTGTTTTATTATATCGCAAAACATATTTGTAGTAATATAAATAACTTGCTTAGATAAATGTTTGTGACAAGAATATTTCTATTCATTACTTGGGAATAACTTGGTGATATATACTCACTTGCTGTTTGGATAATAATCATGGCTATAACTACTTCTCATTTGATTCTTCCTTAGGTGTGAAGTGGTTGCAGAGGGCCATATGTCTTTTAAATATTAGATGGGAAACAATTGAAGTTACCAGCTCAACAGTGTGTCTCCTGATAAATACTTCCTGTGTTACAGTGCCAACTGATTCATTGTTGCCTAACAGTACTATATAGTGAAACCACCAGGAAATATAAAGGTATTCTGTAGTGTAGCTTTTATATCTGCTTGGAAGACTGTTTCCCTCAAATTAGAGTAGGTTTTAATTGATAAAAGCAAATTTCTTTGAGTTCCATTGATATGCAGGTAGATCTGTTTCTTGTTATGAACTCATGGAATCAGAGAGATACCGGTAGTTATGATTTTGTAGAAAAAAATGCAATTTTAATTAAAACAAATTAAGTCCTCTGCTCTCTTCTGCCTTTAGCAAATACAGTCTATCAATATAACTTTTTAGGTGCAAAGCATAGTGAGTTGTCATTTGTTTTCTTATCTTCCAATCCAAGTTACCAAGTTCCATGTGGGTCCAATCAGTTATTCGTGCTGCATATTGAATAACAGGGATTGCCCAGCTATTGATTGATTTAATGATGTTTCCACCATTTAATATTAGTACCGTGTTTCCCCAAAAATAGAACCGACCTCAAAAATAAGCCCTAGCCCAATTTACATGCCTGAGCCTAATATAAGTCTTACCCCAAAATAATCCCTAGTGAAAGGGGATGGTTGTAGCCAGCATAGGAGGCAGCACACATGCATAGACTGATGGTGTCTGGCATCAGCCATAGTCCGTGTAGCACAGGTGAGTTGAGGCAGGGGGGAGGCAGGCAATCCTGTCACTTCGCATGGGCTGTGGGAAAGCTAAGTGGCAGTGGGCAGCCGTGGGAGGCTCGACGCATCGCTCAGCTTGCCTGCAGCCCACGTGGTGCATCAGAATTGCCTGCCTTTTCCTCTGCGCATCAGGATTTCCTGCCTTTCGCTTCATGCCTTCCGCTCTGCACAGCCCAGAGTGTGCCAAACAAGGGACCAGTGGGCTGCAGCTGCTGCCAGAAAACATCGGTCCCCTCGTGCGCACCAAGGGGGGGGGGCAGGATGCCCCGCTAGACTGATTACCCTGAAAATAAGCCCTAGTGCTTATTTTGGAGCCCCAAAGAAAATAAGATTGAGTCTTAGTTTGGGAAAAAACATGGGTAGGATTAATATGCTGTCTGTGTCTTAGTGTCTTTGGGTGATTTAGAAATTGTTTAAAACATTAAAAACAAAAGAAAAAAGAAAGGTAAAGATGGTGAAAATGATAAAATCAAAGAACAAAAAAGAGTCCAGACAATCTAAGCGGGCTTCAGTCCTCATCAAAGTCCTGGGCATATTGATGACACAAAGCTCCAACATGCAGGTGATATCACCTAACAATTTCATACAGATGTTAAAAACATACAGCGGAGACTTGAGAAATGATCTCCCCCTCCTCCAACCAATATGAGTAGAACCAGATTTGAAGAAAGGAAGAGAACCACTGTAAAACATGGTGTCCCCCCTGCAACCCTCAGAACTGTCTCAGAAAGATATAATGGCCAATGATGTGAAAAACTGTTAAAAGATCAAAGAGCACTAGGATGAATGCACCACCCCCATCCCTTCTCTGGCTCGGATCATTTGGAAGCATGATCAAAACTTTCCCAGTACTAAATCTCAGCCTAAAACCTAACCAAATCTGTTTCCTCCAGGACTATCCAATTGATCACCTTCTCAGCAATCTTACCCAGAAAGAGAAAGTTGGAGACTGCATGATAGTTATAAAAAATCATTGGGTCCAAAGATAACCTCTTTAAGGAGCATGTGATAAATAGCTATAAGTAATACCAGAAAGTTGACATTAAATTAGTAATTTCAGCAGATAGATATGCTGATGAGACCAGCTACTCTTAAGTAATGAGAAAATAAATATTTTTTATTGACTGACAAAGCACAAATTTAATTGTCATTTTGGGAAATATACCATTCAGTTTTCACCTTCAGAAAAATCATTTCCAAGATGAGCTGGTAATTTGTAGTAGAAGAACTGGTATTTAGAAGAAGCACTCTAATTTGATAAAATTGTGACTAATGAAATGCTCCCAAGCTTTAGTTTCCATTTTAAGTCAAGATAATTATTTTTATTGGCTTCAAAAGGCATTGTATTTCTTTTTGTCAACTTCAGGAATTTCTTACACATCAGCAGTTTAACTTCTGCTTACAATGTATGCAACTCTCCTACGTTATATTAATTGAAGACATGTTTTAATTAAAAAATGGGGTTTACATACAGGTTGAAAGATCCCACATATATCCCAACAGCAGATTCTCTTGCCAGACTTAAGAATGTCAGCATTCAGAGACCATTCTTTTAAAACAATATGATGGATTGTTTATAGCTATAGGATACCTTACCTTGGACAGAGCCCTGGATTTCATTTTTTAAACAAATACTTTTCTGCTGGTTTTTTTTCAAGTGATTGGCTATGTTACAGCCAGTTGTATGTCTTTTTTGTTCCTTTTGTTTAAAGCAACTTCTTTTACTCCTCTATCAGCAAACATAAGGACAAATACTCTATTTCCCTATTAATAAATGAATAAATAAATAATAGTGGGTTGTGATGGCTAACCTACATTTTGAATCCACGCATATCATGGCTGCAGTGGGTACGGTTGCGATGGGCTCCGGCGTCTTCCACATGAATGCGTGCGGCACGCGTGCATAAACATGCATCTTAACGTCCAGCGATGCCCACCCCCACAAGCCTCTGCGGAGCGTCGTGCAGGTGCTGTATGCGCTGTGCACAGAAGCGCCTAAGAGTTTAAAGACAGGAAAGGAGCACAGGCAGGCGGGTTGGCCCTCTGGAGCACCGTACCGTACCGGTATCCGGTGCTCCGGGCAGGCTCCAGTACGCCCGTACCGCCTACAACCTACCACTGCATGGCTGGCTTCTCCAGTAATACTGCGATGCAAGACTCCTCTTTAGGCAAATAACTATAATACATTAATGTTGAATATGATTAAATGAAACAATTTTCCTCTATTTTTCAAAGGTACCAGAATAGTGCTCCTTCACTCTACAGCAGCGATGGGGAACCTTTTTTGGTTCGCGTGCCATAAGTGGGGGGAGCGCAGGGGGTTCGTGTGCAGGCATGCTGCACCCCTAATGCAATGTGTGACTCCCCCAGTGCGCATGCGTGCACTACAGGCGCGACCCCCACATTTTTGCATGCTTTTTTCGCCCTATCCAGGCTCCAGAGGCTTTATAGGAGCATGGGGAGGGGAAAACAGTCTCCTCCGCCTCCCCGGAAGCCATCTGGAGGCTTCAGGGACCTTCAGGAGGCTTCCCTGAAGCCTCCGAAGCAGTCAAAAGGACCCTCCGAGCAAACCGGAAGTCACTTCTGGTTTGCTTGGAGGGTCATTTTAAGCGCTCCGAAGGCTTCAGGGACCTTCAAGAGGCTTCCCTGAAGCCTCCGGAGCAGTCAAAACGACCCTTCGAGCAAACAGGAAGTCCGTTCCTGAACTTCCGGTTTGCCTGTAGGGCCGTTGTTTTGCGTTCTGGAGGCTTCAGGGAAGCTCATGAAGCCTCCGGAGGGCCTCCGGGGGTGGGGAAGGCTCTTTTCGCCCTCCCCAGGCTCCTATAAAGCCTCTGGAGGCTTTATAGGAGCCTGGGGAGGACGAAAAATGGCTTTACAAAGGGTGAACTCAGCTGGCCAGCGCGTGCATGCATGCTGGCCAGCTGACAGGGCAGTGCCTCGCATGCCCTGACAAATGGCTCCGCGTGCCATCTGTGGCAAGCGTGCCATAGGTTCGCCATCACTGCTCTATAGCATCTTTCTAGATTATTAGTTGTTGCTTGGGAGATGTTGGTTGCCTGCTTATTATAAAATCTATAGATGTTCTTTTTCCTCCCATTATCAGTTTTCTCTTTCCCTTGATTTATCACCATTCAGTTTTTCCTCTTCATTCCTAATTCAGAAATTATTGTCACAATTTCACCAGCTTCTCTACCTTGTTTTTTACATTCTCTGCTGCAATGACATACCTGTTCCTTTAGAGACATCTAGTTTATCATGAATCCTCATAGCTGCTATCTCAAATGATTCTGGATAGCCAATAGTATTAAAAACAATGAAACCATATTCAAAATAAAACAATACAGCAGCTAAGAGAAAATCACCAAAAACATATAGTCAACACAACCAGGACTCAGGCTTCTGGGTTCTACTACAGAACCAGACCTTTGAGGCTTTGTGGAAAATCAGCAGAATCAGGCCAATCTGACCTTTCAGATTTCAGAGTTGGGCACCAGAACAGAAAAGGCTCTATTGAATACAGCCTAATGACAACACCACCACTCAACTAACTCTGTCCATTACAAGTTGTTGGTTATGTCTTGTATTATTGGTTTTAACCTAGGAATCAACTCAAACTTTTGTTGCATTTTTTTGGGTAATCTATGTTATAATCTACAATGAAACTCCTTTGATGTGTATACCGTAATAACAGCTATAATTCCCTAAAGCACAATTTCTGGTCTATGGCACATGACAAAAAGTGCTGTGTAATGCAGTGGACTCCAATTAGTATGAGAATGAGATACTAATTCATAACAGCAAAAGAAGAAGAGTTGCTAGAAAAGCCATGTATTTTTAGTATCTGATAACAATAGAGTTCAAGCCCAGTTGCTATCATTTTTAAAAATCTAATTTTGGGTCTTAAACATACTAGTTTTAAGCATGTTTTCTTCGCTTCAGGCTGTTGTTAGAGTTGACTTTTTTTTTCTTCCAAAAAAAGAAACCAAAGATTTCCTGATTTTCATAACTGTCAGGAAAGTGATTGGGAGTTAGTATTGAAGTCTATCTACTGTAGTCAATTTTATCAAACTAAGAGACCGTGATTTCTGTCTCTTGTAGTGGCTTTCAGTATTTATAGAAATTTTAGAGGATTAATAATATGTTTATTATATAAACTTTCTGTAGAGATGTCTCACAAGATTCTTGTTTTCTTCTGGAAGATACTGACATACCTAGTTTCCCTAAGGTACCTATGTTACTAACCAGGATAATGTCAGATTACATGGTTGAAAAATAGATTGAAGATCCATAGTTTTAGATTTTAATTCTATACAATTGCTGCTTTTGGAAATGGATTGTTATGACATATTATATTGAATGATGATGACATAGCACATGTAAAACTGATACCATGGCAACTTTTAAGGTCTACACATTGGGGAATACCTGAATGCTATGAAGAACCTCCACAAAGGCAGCCAGGGAAAAATTGTGTTTTTGAAAGAAAAATAATTGAGAATTCAGAGCTTGCTGTGCTTTTAGTGAATGAAGTAAATGACATGCTGATAGAAAATAATGGCTCTGTGTATCCTACTGGTATTATGGCAACCTTTATTATTATTGCAGTTCTTTAATTTTATAGCAATCTGACTCCCTTCTCAGTTTGATCCTTTCTCATATCAAACTACCATACTGGCTGGCATAAAATGTCATTGTAAATTATTTACTAGACAAATTAGGAGAAAGAATTTTGCTTTATTGCTTGATTCACTATGTAGCCAAAATACATGCATACATAGTTTTAATTGTATTTAGATTATCAAAATATGAAGTACAAGTGAAAATAAAGATAATAGGGAAAAAGGGGAAACCAGAATGTGAGGTAAAGGGAAAAAAAGAAAAAAGTGTTAACTTCCATCTTATTTCAGTGCAGTAGAATAAGGATAATAACATTATAGCCAAAGCTTTGTATACAAGTAGCCCTTGACTTACAATCATTCGTTTAGTGACCATTTGAAGTTATGGCGACACTGCAAAAATGGCTTGCTTAACAAATTTTCGGTTCAAATGTGGCCGTAAGTCGTGGACTAGCTACTTCGTATATACTAGCAATTTTTATAACAAACTTATCAGCAAATCCCAAAATAACAACAAACCTATCTAATCAGCAAATCCCAAAGTCAAAATTTCATTTTTTTCTATCTAGAGAACAACATCTAGAAGTAATATTCCTTTATTATATCGAAGTGCAATTCAATTAGCAGTAGGATATTGCAAGAACAAACACTGAAAATGTGACCATTGCATTTCTTGAGGTTCGGACAAAGGTATAGTCATGCAAGGAATCCTGCATGAATGACCTCAGTGTTCATGTGTGTTGCAGTTAACTCCTCTAAGTGCAGATCATGAACTCAATGGATTTCTCACTGATCCTTGCAGGAGAATTTTGGTTTTATGAAATGTGTCTATCTTGCTCAATTCATTTGTGTTCTTACTAACCTTAAATTGTTCATTTGGGATTCAAAAAGCCATATAAATGTAGGCATGGCCTGCCAAAACAAATGATAAGTTGAGCATTATTGTACTATGGTTTGGGATAGTGTTTTTATTTAGGTAATTAATTGGTTAGTAACATTTTCATTTAACTCAGAATTTAGCTCTGGAAAACTATCTATTATTATTCATCAGTAGTTAGCAGGGCTACAGTTAATAATAAATTACAGTAATAATTAAAGTGAGACAATTGTTAAGTGAATTTTGCCCGATTTTACGACCTTTCTTGCCACAGTTGCTAAGTGAATCACTGCAGTTGTTAAGTTAATAACATTGTTGTTAAGTGTATCTGGCTCGCCTATTGACTTTGCTTGTTGGGAGATTGCAAAAGATGATCACATGACCCCCAGACACTGCAACCATCATAAATACATGCCAGTTGCCCCCCAATGTTGATCACATGACCTTGGAGATGTCAGAAGGTGACAAAGGATGATCACATGACCCCAGGACACTGCAACTATCATTAATATGAGCCTATTGCTAAGTATCCTAATTTTGATCACATGACAGTGGGGATGCTGCAACAGTCATAAGTGTGAAAAACAGTCCTAAGTCACTTTTTTCAGTGTTGTAATTTCAAATGGTCACTAAAAGAATTATCTGTAGTCTGTAAAGCAAGTTACCTTAATAAACTGAATACGTTATGATCTTTTTAAGTCCATGGATAAAGTATTTTAGATATGGAGCTGTATTTGGAAGTTATAGTAATGTATTTATCAGAGTTTGCAGTGCTGGCTACTAGCTTGGCTGGCTTCAAAAAGGACTGGACCTCATAAATAGAAATAATAGGGATCAATGCTATAAGCCTGTGCTGATAGCATGAATGCCTCTGAAGGCCATCACTTGGGAGATTAGTGGACTTTTTTGTGCAATTGGTTAAATCTTGTAAGAACAGACTGCTCAACTTGACCAGGGTTAGGCCAGGGTCTGATGTCGCAGAACACTGCTTATATTCTTACATTCGTAATATTATCTTAAATTATTTGAATTCAACTTTTCCTGATATCCTTCTTGTTTTCTTTAGGCTTCCGCAAGAAATATACTACAAAATGAATGATCTTGCTATCAAAAGAATAACAAATGAAATTATCAAATCACCTGAAGATAAACGAGAATATCGTGGATTAGAACTGGCAAATGGCATCAAAGCAGTGCTTATCAGTGATCCCACTACTGACAAATCTTCGGCTACGCTTGATGTGCACATAGGTATTTAATCAAATATTTTGTTTTGGTTTTATATTGTATGATAACACAGTCTTACAAAATCTTTTTATCTACCTAACTTAAGTAGAATTATAAGTTTGCTCGGAAATTTCACTAATATTTTCCCCAAAGAGTCAGTAGTTCAAATTAGAATTGATTTAGTCAGGTTTGTATGTTTACCGGACACAGCCTAAAGATTTTCATGTTATTTTACAAACTTATAGGCAGTAAAGGACCAGTAAGAAATTAGATTTAAAAACATAATAAATAATAATAATTAAATAATAATAATAATAATAATAATAATAATAATAATAATAATAATAATAATAAAATAAAAAAGCAAACAGGAACAAAGTAAAATGGTAATAATAGAAATGGTAATGTAATAGTAATAGTAGATCCAGCAACTTCTAATTGTGTTTACTGTGGTATAGAATTTTGCTTATATTTTTCATAAAGCTTGCAAACAATGAAATAACCCATTAAGCTAATAGTAACTTTTCTAAATATTTTCCTTTTATTTTTATGTAAAATAAAGTCTTGATTGACTTTCATGCTGTTTAGTTAACATTTCTTTTTCCTTTGCAGTTTCAAATGTTTGCATAATATCTTCACCTTTGATTTTTTAATAGTATATATTACTGTGACTTCAGTGGAGATTTACACGGGAGAGTAGTATGAAGAAATTGGGTAGTAGCTCATATATCTAGCACTACTTAGCAATAGAGTAAATAAATCTACTTAATTCATTTCATATGTTGATCTTTTTTTAAATAAATAAAATTTCTTATATCACATTGATTTAATTACAACACTCCTGTTTTTTAAAAAATCAGTCTAATTGTAAAAGTTTGGCAGTATTTCTTCAATAAAACTTAAACATTTATAATGGCTTGTTATATTTTCTCTCCACAAGGATCGTTATCTGATCCCATTAATATTCCTGGATTAAGCCATTTTTGTGAACATATGTTATTTTTGGGAACTAAAAAATTCCCAAAAGAAAATGAGTACAGCCAATTTCTGAGTGAACATGGAGGGAGTTCAAATGCTTTTACCAGTGGAGAACACACCAACTTTTATTTTGATGTCTCACATGAACACTTAGAAGGTGCTCTTGATAGGTAAGCATAATTATTCAACAAGTATATTGTTAACCACTGTGTGATTTTTACTGGGAATAAAAGTTCGACTTGATGTACTCTGTACTATCATAACCTTCATTAGGCCAGATGAAATTGGAAACCCTGTCCAGTTTAATTTTTATTGACTTTTGTTAGATAAAAAAAACCCAACCCCAAATAATTCCAGGTTTGCTATTATATATATTTCACTAGTTGATTTCTTGTTTTTCAATTGGTTAGATTTTATGCTTCTCCCAAGAGGATAGAAACTACTTTGATTCTGACAACAAGGATTTATGTTTTTAAATCTGAAAACTTAGAAATGTTTGATTTTCTTCTTCATAAGAAGCTTTGGGAAACTATTGATATGAAACTAATCGGCAGTTGCTAAATTCAACTTTGCATGTATGAAATCTATCATTGCATTTTACTAGGTAATCTAATATATAATGGATTACTCCATAATCTGCTTCATGCTTTTTGCTTTTTTTTACCAAGTTGCATAGTGAAATTTTTTTAAAACTTCACAATTTGTACAAATTCAGTTAATCTAATAAAGAGACAGCCTCTAAGGAGATTGGATTATTTCTGCTTTTCTGAAGTAATCCTGAAATAACATTAAAATTATATGAGAGCAAAATTTTTGATGCGGTGTACACAGTGGCTCAGTGGTTAAAACAGAGTTTGATGATCAGAAAGATCGGCAGTTCGGTGGTTCAAATCCCTAGCGCCGCATAATGGAGTGAGCTCCCGTTACTTGTCCCAGCTTCTGCCAACCTAGCAGTTCGAAAGCATGTTAAAATGCAAGTCGAAAAATAGGGACTACCTTTGGTGGGAAGGTAACAGCCTTTGGCGTTTAGTCATGCCAGCCATATGATCATGGAGACGTTTTCAGACAGAGTTGGCTCTTTGGCTTTGAAATGGAGATGAGCATTGGGAACGACTAGCATGTATGTGTGAGGGGAACCTTTACCTTTTATATTTTTGACCACATTCCTGTCTCTATCAGGTTCGTATGGAGAAAGTGCTATGGAAATGTCCCAAAGATTGTCAGATGAGAGCTACAGGTGGATGGGTGTGTGCTGCATCTTCCAAGACTTCCTTTTGTGTGCCAGCCAGGTCCCCTTTTGCGCATGGGTTGGGTTCTTTTGGGCAACAGCCAGAACCTTCTTTTGTGAAAGAAGGAACTCGCTGGTGCACAAAAGAACAGTCTTTTCATGGTGGCATAGCTGGGGATATCTTTCTCGCAGGCCATTTTTTGTATGCCACCAAGATCCTTTTTTCCTTGAATGTATGCTGCGATGCTCCATGAGGGTTGCAAATGCCCATCTCATTCTAACCTAACTTTTAATTCTTAAATTGATAATAATTTGTGTTCCACAAAGTGAATTGCAATGGAGCAATTACTTGGGAGTTGTGCGATTTCCAGCTGCAGTGGTCCAATTGAGTAACTTAACAGAAACATAAGCCCAGGTAAAAATCAAGGATGAACTGAAGTTATCCATCCTGAATGAAAATCTAAAGCCATGTTGTATACTTCCATACATATATATGTTATTTTAAACTTTAAAAATGTTATTGTATTTCAGTACATTAATTTGGATAATATGGGACTTATTTTGTATAGGTTTGCCCAATTTTTCTTGTGCCCTCTCTTTGATGAAAGCTGCAAAGATAGAGAAGTAAATGCTGTTGATTCTGAGCATGAGAAGAATTTAATGAATGATTCATGGAGACTATTTCAGCTAGAAAAGGCTACTGGAAATCCTAATCATCCATTTAGCAAATTTGGCACAGGTAATTAAGAATGCAATTTTACATTATTTGGCCTATTTCACTATGATGATATGATATCTCATATTTCTAAACATTCAGTTATCATGCAAATAAAAATATATAGCATATGTTATAGAATCTTATTGATAATGCAGCCTTTAGAATTATGGTAATTAAATTTCCTTGATTCAGCAATAGAACTGACTTGTCAGACTAGAGCTGGAAGGGACCTTGGAGGTCTTCTAGTCCAACTCTCTTGTCAAACAGGATACCCTATACCATTTCAGCCAAGTGGCTGTCCAGTCTCTTCACCTCCAGAGGTGAAGCACCCACAACTTCTGAAGGCAAGCTGTTCCACTGGTTAATTGTCCTCACTGTTAGAAAGTTCCTCCTTAATTCCAGGTTGCTTCTCTCCTTGATTAGTTACCATCCATTTTTTCTTGTTTTGCCTTCTGGTGCTGGAAAATAAGTTAACCCCTCTTCTTTGTGGCAGCTCCTAAAATACTGGAATACTGCTGTCCTATCACCCTTAGTCTTTCTTTTCTCTAAACTAGCCATACCTAATTCCTGCAGCCATTCTTCATATGTTTCAATCTCTAGGTCAGCGATGGCGGACCTTTTTTGGCTCATGTGCCAAAAGCGGGGGGAGCACAGGTGGGTCATGCAAGGGTGTGCCACAACCATAATGCTATGTGCATGACCCAACAGCATGTGCGCAGGACCACCGCTCCCCCCCATTTTTGGCATTCTTTTTTTTGCCCTCCCCAGCTCCAGAGGCTTTATAGGAGCCTGGGGAGGGAGAAAGCAGCCTCCCCCGTTCCCCTGGAGGCTCTCCGGAGGCTTTAGAAGCTTCCCCGAAGCTTCCAGGGCACGAAAAACCGGCCCTACAGGCAAACCGGAAGTTCGGGAACGGACTTCCAGTTTGCTCGTAGGGCCCTTTTTTATCCTCCAGAGTGTTCAGAGGCCTTCAGGAGGCTTCCCTGAAGGCTCTGGAGGGCAAAAAATGACCCTATGAACAAACTGGAAGTACATTCCCGAAGTTCCAGTGGATTTAAAAGAAGGCCAAAGTTAACTGGCTAATGCGCGCATGCTCGCTGGCCAGCTGACAGGGCAACATCTCGCATGCCCTGACAAATGGCCCCCACGTGCCCCCTGTAGCACGCATGCCATAGGTTTGCCATCACGACTCTAAGTCTTTAATTATCTTAGTTGCTATTCTCTGCCCTTTTTCCAAAATCTCAAGATCTTTTTTGTAATGTGAGGACCAAAACAAAATTCCAGGCATGGTCTTGTGAGCTTTTCTGGGATGTTTGCTATTCCTGCCAGGTTAGTGTTATCTGCAAATTCGATGAGTTCCCCTTCTATTCCCTCATCTAAGTCATTTATGAAGATATTAAAGAGTGCTAGGCCTAAGGTTGAACCTTATGGCACCCCATTGCTTACTTCCCTCCATGTAGATATACCCTTAAAGACTACTGATTGAGTACAGTTTGTCAGCCAGTTATAAATCCATCTGGTAGTGTTGTCTATCCCACATTTTTCTCGCTTACCAAGGAGTAGGTAGTGGCCTGCTTTGTTGAATGCCTTACTGAAGTCTAAGTGTACTCTGTCCACAGCATGTTGAAGTCTACTAATTTAGTCACTTTGTCAAAGAATTTAATAAAATTGGTTTGGCATGATCTGTTTTTAACAAACCCATGCTGGCTATATTCATCAAGATCAGACAGGTTTTGTCTTACCATTTTCTTGCTGATTCACTGACAATGAAACTAAGAAAAAAAGGAAGAGAATGAGAAATTGAAGGAATATCTAGCTGTAACTAATTTTAATAACATACAGTACGTGATATCTCGTCCATCTATTCATCATCATTATTTATTATATCAAGGCAAACTGCTAAACCACCAAAATCTAATCTAAACCATAGTCTAAGTTTATGATATGCATTATCTGTCATCATGTCTTAGGTGTGCAGATTTTGATGGGAGTAAGTTTAGGGATACATAGATTATGTCTAGCATCTTGAGTTCGACCTGAAAACAGACTGGCAATCAGGGTAATGATCCAAATACTAGTGTGATGTGATAACATTGGGCTATTCTCATTAACAAGTAGGCAACTGCATTCTGTACCAGTTGCAGTTTCCAGATAATTTTCCACCGCAGCCCCTTATATTACCATAGCTAAACATGAAGTGAGAAGGGCACGAGTGACTTGCTTTTAGTGCTTGTTCCAATAATAGATTTTAATTGGGACATTAGCCAAAATTAAGTAAAAGGTTCTCTTGTGTATGGCTTCCACATGCTCTTTTCATAGGAGCTGTTAATTTAGGAGTCCCCCAAAGTTATGGATGAGCTCCTTCTGGGCTTAAGGTTGGTACTGTCTTGGAGTCAAGAAAGTCTGAATCAACTGCCACAGTATCCTTCTTGGGTTAAGTTGTCCTGTTTTTCCACATCCAGTCCTTGCAATCTTCAGATACCAGGTCAAGACTTACACTGCTCTCATTCAGTATTATTGGCTAAAAGTTCATTTTTATTGTGTATGCTATTTGGGGAAAAAAATTAAGTTGTTTTTAATTTTTTTCTTAATATTTGCATTTTCAAAAACAAAGCAATGCTAAATACCTGTATTGCAGGTCATTATATTGTTATTATAATGGTAGTCTGTAATCAAAGTGTGTGAAGGCTTGATGAGTTATGTTTAATAATTGTTCTTAATTATATCCATACTTTAATATAATTACAACTGTTCAATAACAAAATTAATTGTTTTACATTTCTGTGTTCTCATTCTTTTAGGAAGTTATCTTCACATTATTTATTTTATTGTTTCTTGTCTTAGCTTTACCATTATTATAGTATATCATCTAGGAGTGATAGGTTTATTTTGTATAGTAGTAATGTTTAAGACAACATATTGGAAATAGACATTGTAGCCTTGGTTTCTCTTTTTCACTGCCAGAAAATTGTGGAAATATTACAGAGTTTCACATTTAGATAATTTATGTTTTTAAACTACGATCTTATGGGAAACATGCATAGGAGTTCCATGCCTATTTACCATGAGATATCCAGGGTTTTTTTCCCAAGCTCATGGGATGATCTGCTGAAAAATATACCCATCAACTTCCCATATGATTGTACATTTATGATAATGCATGCCTCTTTTCCTCCTATAACCTTTTTTCTCTAACGCATCCTTTATTTTACTCTTGCTTTATAGGAAACAAGTACACTTTGGAGACTAGACCAAACCAAGAAGGAATAGATGTAAGGCAAGAGCTTTTGAAGTTTCACTCCACTTACTATTCATCAAATTTAATGGCTGTTTGTGTTTTAGGACGGGGTAAGAATGGCAAGCATTGAGAGAATTATTTTGAAATATTTAAATGTTATTAATATTTTATATAATAAATACTTTGGGAAATTAAAGAAAGGCAAGCTTTATGTTCAGGAGTAAAATAAAAATCACATTCCTTGCTATAACACATAAAAACACAGAACACAGTTGCAAAGCACTTAGTATTATTTTGCAGATTTATTCTTATCTGCCTTCTGTGGCTATTAGCATCACTGCTCTTTCTCAAGTCACATCACCGTTTTTTTTATTTTAAAAAATCAATTTTAGTGTATGATTATAAACCATGATTCATTGTATTTTTCAATTAGAGATGTTTATATGAGATTATTAACATTGTATTATTTAGGTAACAAAGTATTAAAAAAAGAGAAAGGAAAGAAGCATAAACTATTCGGTTTTTCATCTTAATCAAGAACCACTGCACTCACATCAAAGTATTGTTATTGTGATAATAACTTTAATCTAAATTAATAGTTTTAATCAAAAGTAATTTAAACAAATTACTTATTAAAATTTCTGTTGTATTGCTATATTATAGATATAGATTAACAAAAGGAAAATCAAATTTAATAAAGATAAAATATTTGAAAAGTAAAAAATAAAATAAAAAGGGTAACAATAACTATTACTATTGATTTCTCAATTGCACCTTTTAATATATTTGTTCATCATTGCAATATTTATAGACATTCAGAGCCCTTTAAAAGTGAAACTATAAGTGGTTACCATATTTTTCGGAGGATAAGACGCACCTTTTTCCTCAAAAAAGAGGCTGAAAATCTGGGTGCATCTTATACATTGAATACAGCATTTTTTGCCTCCCGAAACCCCGTTCCCTTCACTAAAATGGCCGTGAAGAGCCTCTAGGAAGCTTTTAGAGAGCTCCTGGGGGCTGGGGAGGGCAGAAATGAGCAAAAATTGGCCTGTTTTTTGCTCAATTTTACGCCCC
Organism: Natrix helvetica; assembly: GCF_964273705.1. Lineage (NCBI taxonomy): Eukaryota > Metazoa > Chordata > Lepidosauria > Squamata > Natricidae > Natrix > Natrix helvetica. The sequence continues at coordinate 76,059,313 of NC_138551.1, read as the reverse complement.
TGCCCCAGGAGCACTCTATAAGCTTCCTAAAGGCTATTCATGCCTTTTGGGGGGCAAAAAATGGGCCGTTTTGGGGAGGTTTACAGACTGCAAAAACTTTTTTTAAAAATTTGCCTCTTCAAAACCTAGGTGCGTCTTATACTCCGCGAAATATGGTATACTCACCATGCTGTGTAGTATGTTTGGAAGTTTGGCCTCCATTTTGTCATAGTATATTGTTTGTTCTGTCCCTGTATCATACTAAGAGCTTGTATATGTACTCTTAATAGGTGGTCTTGACGTTATATGAGAATTTTAAATTCTGTGGGGTTTTTTCCTTAACATCCTCCCTCCCTCCTTCCCTCCCTTCCTTCTTGAGATCTGGTTTTATTTATATTATGTACTGTAAAAAACACTGACTGAATTCTGGATATAGAACTTCTGCAATAAGGAGTATGTATTCTTAAGTTTTTAGATGTGTGGTTAAAATATAGCCTTCTAGGACTCTTAGAAAAGAGAGGTTAAGAAATCTATAATGATCTTATTTTGTATATTTTTCCAATAAGTTATCTTCTAATGTATAAGAGTTACATTATCAGAATTCCCAATAGACTAGAATTCTGGAAATTAAAATCCAACACATTTACAGGATGTGGACTAAGTGATGCTGCTTTTAATTATTAGTTGTTTCTTTTTATTCTTTTTTGCAGAAACTTTAGATGAGCTAACCAAACTGGTGGTGAAGTTATTTTCTGAAGTGAAGAATAAAAATGTTCCAATACCGGAATTCCCTGAGCATCCCTTCCAGGAAGAACATCTCCGAGTGGGTTTGAAACTTTCAAGATTACACTTTTGTTAAACAGTAGATGGAACAAGATGGTCCTGGATATTCTCTGAAAATCATAAGTGGAGATTGTTGTGCAACCATCTACTTCTAGAAATTATAGGAAATGTTCCTAAAGTTAATAGCTTTAACCTTTATCTTACAACGCTAAAAAAATTAAATAAGGCTTTTCTGTTCTTTTTGAAATTTTACAGCAACTTTACAAGGTGGTACCTATTAAAGATTTTAGAAATCTTTATGTCACATTTCCAATACCAGATCTTCAGAAGTACTACAAATCAAACCCTGGCCACTATCTTGGTCACCTTATTGGGCATGAAGGTCCAGGAAGTCTTTTATCAGAACTGAAAGCTAAAGGTAAGATAATTCAAAGTTAGCTATGTGCTACTTGAATTAAACTTGTTATTGTGGAAATGCTTCCGCCTTCATGATCTAAACACATTTTATCACTCTTGCCCTTGGGTATGGTCTATGATTTGAGAAATGTTAGCAGAGATCTAGAAGTATTAAAAGAAGAGACTAGAATCCATCAAAAAGGTTCCAAAAGCTCATCTGTATCTTTCTAATTGATATTCCTTGTCCACAAATAGCAAAATATGCTTAATATATTTGACTGGCTGTCATAATATTAAATTTGTGTCCGCTCTCAAAAATGGATTAATCAAGCCTGATACAATCACTCTTCTTCTGAGAGCACTTCCTTGGGAAATGTTATTTGTGGCTTTTGAATAATCACATTCCTCAGCAAATATTCTTATGCTTATCTTGATTCGCTCCAGACTTCCATCAATTGTGGCCCAATTATTAGAGGCATCCTTTGCATCAACAGATCCCTGCAGAATCATTTAGATGGTTCTCACTCCCTCTGTAGGACTTTGCTTGCCTATAGCAAGTTGATCAGTAGGCATTTTGCCTTACCAGAAAACAAACTCAAGAAGCGAAAGGTTCCTCCTGCACATGAGATTGATATTTCTAAAAGAAAAAGGGAGAAATTCTTCAGTCTTCCATCATCAACACTTTGATTTTCCTACTATTACTGTATCTGCCTTCCTAGTCTGGTTTTGATTTTACTTTTCCTAATACTAAGAACCCTGGCTTTTTCAAAATCTGCCTATAGCTAAACTGTGACATTGTGGCTCTTCCTTTTAGAGCAAAGTAAGATATTCATTTATATTTTAATATCAAGCTAGAGAATTTGCTGAGTTCCATTCTTGGAGCTGCCTTCACAGGACCAAAAGGAAATAGATGTAATGAGTTTAATGATAAATATATCTAATATTGAATGCAGCAAGACAATGTTCTTCTATCCTTCTGCCCATTTTCTGCATTGTAGTTCAACATTCTTGATCAGGGGTCAGTCAGCTTTTTTTCTAGGAAAGTATTAATACTCCTTTCCCCATCTTAATGCAATACAATAGCAGAGTTGGAAGGGACCTTGGAGGTCTTCTAGTCCAACCCCCTGCCTAGGCAGGAGACCCTATACCGTTTCAGACAAATGGCTATCCAGCATCTTCTTAAAGACTTCCAGTGTTGGGGCATTCACAATTTCTGGAGGCAAGCTGTTCCACTGATTAATTGTTCTAACTGTCAGGAAATTTCTCCTCACTTCTAAGTTGCTTCTCTCCTTGATTAGTTTCCACTCATTGCTTCTTGTTCTGCCCTCAGGTGCCTTGGAGAATAGTTTGACTCCCTCTTCTTTGTGGCAACCCCTGAGATATTGGAACACTGCTATCATGTCTCCCCTAGTCCTTCTTTCTCTTAAGCTAAACATACCCAGTTCCTGCAACCGTTCTTCATATGTTTTAGTCTCCAGTCCCCTAATCATCTTTGTTGCTCTTCTCTGCACTCTTTCTAGAGTCTCCACATCTTTTTTACATCGTGGCGACCAGAACTGAAAGCAGTATTCCAAGTGTGGCCTTACCAAGGCATTATAAAGTGGTATTAAGACTTCACGTGATCTTGATTCTATCCCTCTGTTGATGTAGCCTAGAATTGTGTTGGCTTTTTTGGCAGCTGCTGCACACTGCTGGCTCATATTTAAATGGTTGTCCACTAGGACTCCAAGATCCCTCTCACAGTTACTACTATTGAGGAAGGTACCACCTATACTGTACCTGTGCATTTCATTTTTCTTGCCTAAATGTAGAACCTTACTCTTTTCACCATTGAATTTCATTTTATTAGATAGTGCCCAATGTTCAAGTTTGTCAAGATCTTTCTGTATCTTAAGCCTATCTTCTGGAGTGTTGGCTATTCCTGCCATCTTGGTGTCATCTGCAAATTTGATGAGTTCCCCATTTATTCCCTCATCCAAATCATTGACGAAGATGTTGAAGAGTACTGGGCCCAAAACAGAGCCTTGGGGTACTCCATTGCATACTTCCCTCCATGTAGATGCAGTTCCATTGAAGACTACACGTTGAGTGTGGTTAGTCAGCCAGTTACGAATCCATCTGGTGGTGATGCTGTCCAACCCACATTCTTTTACTTTATCTAGTAGTAGGTTATGGTCTACCATATCAAACACCTTACTGAAGTCCAAGTAAACTATATTGATGGCATTCCTCTGGTCCACTAATTTTGTCACTTTGTCAAAGAATGCAATAAGATTAGTCTGGCATGATCTGTTTTTGACAAACTCATGTTGGCTTTTGGCTATTACTTTGTTTACTTCTAGGTGTTTGCTAATTCGTTGCTTGATTATATTTTCCAGAATCTTTCCTGGTATTGAGATCAGGCTGATAGGTCTGTGGTTTCCTGGATCTATTATTTTTGTTCTTTTTTTGAAGATGGGAACCACATCAGCTCTTTTCTAGTCCTCTGGCAGTTCCCCAGTGCTCCAGCATCTCTGAAAGATATAGTTCAGTGGTTCTGAGATCTCGTCTGCCAGTTCCTTCAGAACCCTGGGGTGTAATACATCTGGTCCTGGTGATTTGAACTCGTCTAGGGTAGACAGGTGCTCACTTACCATTTTCGTCCCTGTTTCAACTTGTGTTCGTAATCTGATTTTTGTGGTGCTGTTTTTGGTAGGTTGGACTGTTTTTTTCCCCTTTGTGTAAAGACAGATGCAAAAAATGAGTTTAAAAGTTCTGCTTTCTCCCTGTTGCTTGTCACCTTCTTGCCACTTTCTCCTAGCAATGGACCAATTGTTTCCTTAACTTTTTTCTTGTTTTTAACATGTTGGAAGAAGCTTTTTTTGTTAATTTTTACTTTTGTGGCAAACCTTTCTTCATTGTGAGCCTTAGCTTTCCTCACTTCATCTTTACAGGCTCGGGCTATTTGCTGATATTCTGCCTTAGTTATGTCCCCCTCCTTCCACTTTTTATACTTACCTTTTTTGTCTTTCAGTTTGTCAGATAGTTCTTTATGCAGCCATGCTGGTTTCTTTTGGGAGCTGTTATTTTTCTTCTTCATTGGTATTGTGATAGACTGGGCTTTTATAATCTCATTTTTCAAAATTTCCCAAGCTTCTTGAGTTGTTTTCCCCTTGAGGATTCTCATCCATGATATCCTTCCCAAGCTCTCTCTAAGTTTATTGAAATTAGCTCTCTTAAAGTCCAATACTCTAGTTTGACTTTGTTTTACTACTTGTGTTTGCATAATGTTGAATTCTAGTATCGGATGATCGCTTGCCCCAAAGGTTCCTATAGCTTCAACACCTTCTATCATTTCCTCTCTTTTAGTGAGAATTAAGTCCAATATGGCTGATCCCCTTGTTCCCTTCTCTACTTTTGGGAAACAAAGTTGTCTGCTAAGTTTGTTAGGAACCTGTTGGATCTTCCACTTGTTGCAGAGTTTGTTTCCCAGTTGATGTCAGGGTACTTAAAATCCCCCATTACTATTGTAGTGTGCTTCCTACATATCTTAGTTAGCTGACTAGCAAAAAGTTCATCTACTTCCTCTGCTTGGCTGGGTGGCCTGTAGTATAGACCTATGGCAATGTCGTTTCCTCCCCTTTAATATTGACCCAAATGTATTCAAGGTAGTTCTCATCATTGTTGTGCTCTATTTCTGTAGAGATGTAGTTATTTCTTATATATAGTGCAACTCCGCCTCCTCTTTTATTTGGTCTATTTCTTTTAAATAATTTAAATCCTTCTAGCTGTATGTTCCATTTGTGGGTTTCATCCCACCAAGTTTCTGTAATGGCAACAATATCATATCTGCCCTCATTTACTTGAATTTCTAATTCACCCTGTTTAATCCTCATACTCTGTGCATTGCTGTATAGACATTTGAGTCCATTTTGATTGACTCCGTGTTTACTGTCTACATAACCTGTGTTATGCTTGACTGCCCCTATTTTTTTGCCACTTGTATGATTCGTGCACATAGTATGGCACTCACTATTAAATGCTTGGTTTTGCTTGACAGCAGGACTGACAATCTTACCTGCACAAACATCTATGTTACATGCACTGATAACCCTATGAATTTTAGATTGCTGGGGACAGAAATGTTCTATATCAATTAATTCTCTGTCCCCGCTGTTCAGTTTAACAAATCTGTGAATTTAATGCCAAGTAACTCAGTCCCTTTCTTGGATGGGTGCAAACCATCTCTTTTGTACAGTTTTTCATTGGACCAGCTGCAGGCATCATGACTAACAAAACCAAAGCCTTCCCTTTTACACCACTCCTTTAGCCACACATTAAACTCTGCTACATGCTGGCCCTTCCCTTTTTGTTCCTTATATACTGGTAAAACCTCTGAAAAGATAAGCCTACAACCTATACTGTTAAGTTCATCCCCCAATCTCTGGAAATCATTCTTCACAGAAAGTACATCTTTTGGGTCAGATCATTTGTGCCATGATGTGTAATAGCATCAATGTCACAGTCCTTAGTTGCATTCTTGAGTATCTTAAGAATACGCCTCTTGTCTCTGCTGGCAGTAGCACCTGGCAGAAACCTGACCTCTTTTAAAACCTCCATATCCTTTCCTAAATTTACATCCCTTACGATTGAATCACCAACCAGAAGGTGACTTCTCTTTTTGCATAACTTGCTCTTCTTGTGCGACTCTGACTCTCCCCTTGTATCCAGCAGCTCCAATTACCAGCCTCAGGAAGGTTGTTCTTGAATATAAAGAACTGGCAATAACATTTTTGCGATGGCTTGCAGATTGAAGAACACTGATCCAATATACAATACAATACAATAGTAGAGTTGGAAGGGACCTTGGAGGTCTTCTAGTCCAACCCCCTGCCTAGGCAGGAAACCCTATACCGTTTCAGACAAATAGCTATCCAACATCTTCTTAAAGACTTCCAGTGTTGGGGAATTCACAACTTCTGGAGGCAAACTGTTCCACTGATTAATTGTTCTAACTGTCAGGAAATTTCTCCTCAGTTCTAAGTTGCTTCTCTCCTTGATTAGTTTCCACCCATTGCTTCCTGTTCTACCCTCAGGTGCTTTGGAGAATAGTTTGACTCCCTCTTCTTTGTGGCAACCCCTGAGATATTGGAACAATGCTATCATGTCTCCCCTAGTCCTTCTTTCTCTTAAGCTAAACATACCCAGTTCCTGCAACCGTTCTTCATATGTTTTAGTCTCGAGTCCCCTAATCATCCTTGTTGCTCTTCTCTGCACTCTTTCTAGAGTCATATCATGACTTATATCTTGAATTCTGGAAATGAGGCCAATTTAAATCTGGCTGATTTAATTATGGAAATGTAGTGGAAGAAAGTAACAGAATTAGAATAATTAGAACTAGAATAATCAAGGAAAAAGAGACTAAAATGGATTTTAGCTTACGAAAGAACTGACAAAAACATATATATCATCTGTTGGTGATATCACTTCTTAAATTGATAATATCTGATAATATCTTTGACTTCTACTGTTACAAGGAGAACAGTGAAAGAAAAAAATGTAAGGGGCTTCTAAATCATTCATATCCAGAAACTCTGTAGGCTTCTACAATTTAAAAATAGAAAAATCAATTCTCCATATATAAGATCTGCCAAGACTGAAGAAAATGCCTGCAAAATTAGATGATTTAGAAGGGACCAGGATCAGACAAGTTGAACCAAAAATATACAAATGCTATGCAGTAATTACTGCCTCAATGCGGCATGGCATGGAAGCTATCAGGCCTGTGGCACTGCTGAGGTGTTATGAAAGACCAGGATGCTTCAATAGCGGCCTTCAGCTCTTCTGCATTGTTCGGTCTCATATCTCTCCTTCTCCTCTTGGCAATGCTCCATAGATTCTCTATGGGGTCCAGGTCAGGCGAGTTTGCTGGCCAATCAAGCACAGTAATCCCATGGTCATTGAATCAGGTTTTGGTGCTTTTGGCAGTGTGGGCAGCTGGAAAATGAAGTCAGCATCCCCATAAAGCTCGTCTGCGGAAGGAAGCATGAAGTGCTCCAAAATCTCCTGGTAGACAGCTGCGTTGACCCTGGTCTTAATGAAGCACAATGGTCCAAAGTCTTGTTGCTCAGTGGTCCAAAGTCCTCTTTTCTGATGAGAGCAACTTTTGCCAAAAGCACCAAAACCTGGTTCAATGACTGTGCTTGATTGGCCTCTCCATTCTTCCTCCATACTCTGGATCCTTGGTTTCCAAATGAGATGCAAAAGTTGCTCTTATCAGAAAAGATGAGACATGAGACCGAACAATGCAGAAGAGCTGAAGGCCGCTATTGAAGCATCCTCGTCTTCCATAACACCTCAGCAGTGCCACAGGCTGATAGCTTCCATGCCACACCGCATTGAGGCAGTAATTGCTGTAAAAGGGTCCCAAACCAAGTGCTGAGTAAATACGCATGCTTATACTTTTCAGAGGTCCAATATTGTTCAATGAACAATCCTTGTTTTATTGATTGCATGTAATATTCTAATTTTCTGAGATGGTGGATTTGGGGTTTTCATGAGCTGTACGCCATAATCATCACAATTATGACAAATCACGGCTTGAACTATCTTGCTTTGCATGTAATGAGTCTTATCTCATATATTAGTTTCACCTTTTAAGTTGCATTACTAAAATAAATGAACTTTTGCGCAATATTCTAATTTTTCGAGTTTCAACTGTACAACCAAGCTGATTTCTTCTGTTTTCACTTTTTGCCTTCTTGTTTTTCTTAAACAAGTTTTTATTTGTGAAATAGTTTAAAACATTTTAAAATATATTAAATCAATTTTCTATTTGTCTAAATGTAGTGGACATTTTAACTCTATGTATGCCAAAGGAATACTGTACATATTTTAAAAACTAGGTGTCTTTAATGTTCGTGTTTGGATTTGCCTTGACTTTAAAACATACCTTTCATATTCAAAATTGGCTGATCTGTCATTATAGAAGCATTATAGCATCATATTGCTACAAAATTTCTGGAAATTCATTATCTCTAATTGTCACATTTTACCAGTTCCATTTATGATATTCTGTCATAATGTATGAAGGCTGTTAACCAAAAATACATATATTATCAGTGTTTGCTTAAAAATAATATAACCTTTTAAAAAATGCAAACAATATTGTATGTATTATATGCTTTTATCATAGGCTGGGTAAGCACACTGGTTGGTGGACAGAAAGAAGGCGCTCGAGGCTTCATGTTTTTTATCATTAATGTTGATCTTACTGAAGAAGGATTGTGTAAGTGGATCCCTTCGATCATTTTGCTATGCTAGGGCTTAAATATCATTTAAATGTCACTTCTCTTATAAGACCTTTTGTATATCCCACTGTGAAAAATATTCTGTAGTGTAGTAAAATGTAATCATTTAAAATGCTTTAATCACATGCAGTTTCATAAGACAGGTCCTTGACTTACAACCATTCGTTTAATGACTGTTCAAAGTTAATGACAGCAGTGAAAAAAGTGACATGACTCGTTTTCACATTCACATCTGCTGTAGCATCCTCATGGTCACATAATCAAAATTTGAGTGTTTGGCAACTGACATGTATTTATGACAGTTGCATTGTCCCAGGTTTATGTGATCATCATTTGTAACCTTTCCAGATGGTTTCTGACAAGCAAAGTCAATGGGGGAGAAACAAGATTCACTTAATGACCGCTTGATTCACTTAACAATTACAGTGATTCAGTTGTTAACAACTGTGGCATATAGGTCATAAAATGGGGCAAATTCACTTAACAGCTGTCTTCCTTAACAATGGAAATTTAGCTCTCAATTGTGGACTACCTGTACTATAGCAAGAAGGATTTTCTTATTTTTCAGAATGCTGAAAAAGCACAATTCTGTGTGCTTTTTCCCGATCTTACAAATGTGATAATTCCTCATGTTCTAAATCAGCAGTATCCAAACCTGGCAACCTTAAGACCTCTGAACTTCAACTCCCAGAATGACCCAGCCAGCCATTCAGTTTTGTGAGTTGAAGTCCAGAAGATTGGACACCCTTGTTGAAAATGCTGCTGGCAGTTAGAAAGAAAAACAGTTCCTGATAATCAAATTGGTTTGAAAACTATCTGAAGCTTGTGCATGAATGCATACACCTTCTTTCCCTGGCCTTCCTGAGCTTATGCTACTTTACCACACCCTCCGGTTCACACATAAACTGCACCAGGCCTCCCCAATCCCACTACTGCACACCTGTCCTCCTTACCTGGATTCTCTCCACTTCCAGATATGTGCATCTGAGGTTATGACAACTGCTAGGATTGCCATCACTGAGTGAATCATGTGATATTGCATTTTCCAACTGCATTGTTTTATGATGGAAATTCTAGTTCTGGTTGTGGTTGTAAATTTTAGATTGCCTGTATAGTAACAACATCATATGGGAGTTGTAATCCTAGAACTTTGTTGTCACTTTTGCTTTAACCAACAAAACTAAAAATCATTTATTTTTTCCTTGTACAGTACATGTGGAAGATATTATTTTACATATGTTTCAATATATTCAAAAGTTACGCACAGAAGGACCTCAAGAATGGGTTTTTCAAGAATGTAAAGTAAGACATCTTTACCAAATTATTTTCTATTGGTTTAAGGAGAATTATAAAAGTCTCTCATTTAAACAGGTATCTTAAACATTTTGGTTTGGTATTTCATGATAGTGAATCTTAGAAAACCTATCATGAATAGAATATTAAGCAAGTAGCATCAAAATCTACAATGCTATTAATAGCTTTTTTTATTCCAAGAAGGTGAATTGAAATGTCACATCCAGTACTAAAGCTTTTTGAAGCTAAAACATTAGCCCAAATATTCTACACAGCTCAGAGGGCCTATATATGAAGAAAAAGACACTAGAGACAATACACACTAAGTTTTTAAAGATTTTTGTGGCACCATGGGATATCCCCAAGATAGTATCAGGCTTAAGTCTGCAATGTCCAAAATTGAACTGGAGCATGGAGAGTATTCGTGGCATATTGGTTAAAGATCGGATCCCCCCCCCCCCCTTAAATGTTACTACAGCCAATCTTTATTAACAATTATATTTTATTGTAAAAAAAAGCAATAGAGCAAAAATTTAAGAACATCTGGAGTGCCTCTAGATTCCTTACAAATTCAGACAATGCTCAGCTAAAAAAACCTAGAAATACAAAAGTTGAATGACATGGATGTCATTCCAAACTTAATTCCCTCTCTTGAGCCCCGAAATCAGCCCAGAAATGGGAATCTGCAAGGATCTTCCTCTAGCTTGAGGAAGGACCTTTTCAGGGCCAACAGCAGCCTCCTCCATCCACATTTATCAGCAATGCCAACTTTCCTGTCTCAGCACTTTTGACTGGTGATTCCAAGGAAATTGATCAATCTAACATGCAACTCTTACTTTATAAGGATCTTCAATAGGGCATTAGAGTTTCCCCTTTTATTAAGTTTTCCTGGTAGAACAGATGTATTGTATACCCTCTTTTTACTTTTAGCCTCAAATCTTGAAGCCACTATCTGATAACTACATTTATTGTCGCAGCAGTTAAGACAATAAGTTAACATCAAACGTGTTGCCCAAGAATACTACCTTTGTCAATAAGGATTGTCAGAGATCTGGCCAGAGATCACAGCCAGGGCAAAATAAAATAAATAAATAAATAACCAAATAACTATTACTATTATCTCAAACTAAAAAATGCTCATATACCCAGAGAAAGAATTTGTGAAAAACTGAGCTCAGTAAGTATAATGTATGCAACTATATAATAAACCCTACTGAATTCAATGTGGTTACCAATACATTAGTTTGAATATTCCTATAAACATAGTCTGAATGAGTGAATCTCTCATATATAGAAATAACTTTGAAACATTTTTCCAAGTAATATTTTATGTAACTATTTTAGGTACCGTATTTATCGGCGTATAACACGCACTTCCCCCCCCCCCCGAAAAATGGGGGGCAAATGATGTATGCGTGTTATACGCCGATATAATGTTAAGAAGCCATGTTTTTACAGTTTAATACGGCCCTTTAACAGCCCTCCCTGCTCTATGTAAATGCGGCCCGCCCACGGCAAGCAGAAGACCTTTCAAATTTCTCTCCCACCACCTCTTTTTCGCGCGCGCGCACACACAGGAAAAGCAGACAAGCAGGAGAGAGAAGAAAGAAGGCAGGAAGGCAGAAGGAAGGGAAGGATGGAACTGGAAGGGAGGCGGGAAGGAGGGGAGGAGGGAGTAAGGATAGACAAGCAAGAGTGAAAGAGGAAAGAAAGCAGGAGGGCAGAAGGGAGGTGGAAGGAAGGAAAGAAAAGCGGACACGCTGGAGGGAAAGTGGAAAGAAGGCAAGCAGGCAGGAAGGAGGCAGAAGGAAGGAGGGAAGGATGGAACTGGAAGGGAGGCAGGGAGGGAGAAAGGAAGGATAGGAGGATAGGGAAAGGGGAAAGAAGGCAGGCAGGCAGAAGGGAGGGAGGTGCAAGGAAGGAAGGAAGCATAGATAAGCAGGAGGGAAAGAAGGCAGGCAGGCAGGAGGAAAGAGGAAGGAGGGAACTGGAAGGGAGGAAGGAAGGAAGGGAAGGAGAAAGGGAGGGTGGAAGGAAGGATAGACAAGTAAGAGGGAAAGAGGAAAGAAAGCATCTGAATGTACTAAACACGAGTCTTCAGGGAAAAGATGCTTCAAAGTTCTTTATTTGAAATTTAAATTTTTTTCCTGAAATTTCCCTCTTAAAATGAAGGTGCGTGTTATACGCCTGTGCGTGTTATACGCCGATAAATACGGTAACTGTTCTGCATTAATAAACTAATACAGCCATCTCCAACCTAAATGCCTTCCAGATGTTTGGATTTAAAATCCAAGAGTTTTTAGCAATGGCCATAGTTCTCAGAAGTGTCCAGAATTGAGGAAGACAAAAATAATAATGAAATAATATTTTTCAAGAAAATTGTATTTATATAAATATAGTTTATCAAACTGATAATGATCCCATTTTAATTCTGAAAAATAGTACTTTTTAAAGTGATTCAGAGAATTGTCTCTGTATTTATTTCATCTTTAAAATAGCTTACACTTCAAACCTCATATTCATTTATCATTATTATTGGTAAGATGTTTTCTTTGTATCTATATAATGCAAAGAATCATATTTTTATGCACTCTGAAACATTCAAAATAACATAAGCAGTCTTTCAGTTTCATTCATGTGATTAATTCTGAATATTAGAAATCAAACTAAATCTATGTTTAAGAAGAATTTTCTGTGATTTAAAATATTAATCTGTATCTGCAAGAGTATTTTATCTTATTTTCTTTCTTTTGCTAGGATCTAAATGCTGTAGCATTCAGATTTAAAGATAAAGAAAGACCCCGAGGTTATACATCCAAACTTGCAGGGATGCTTCATGTAAGTTGCAATTTGTAGTATAGAGATATTTATATTGGTATATAGCTTAGAATATTGTATTTAATATTGTATTGCTTCTTAATATTTCTGGGACTTTTGAGAAAAAGTTATTGGTAACAATTGGACTTGTAAGCAAAGCTTTGCTTTTGTACCTCAAGTAGACTAAGGTTGCTAAGATTGGCAGCAGGAGAGACAATAGGGCTCTGTGTTATTTTGAATGCTTATCCATCTCTCTGCAGGATTCAGGGCTCCAATTATAAAAGCAGGGTTAATGGACTGTATGGAGTGTTGTATTTGGGTTTTCTGAGTGTATGTTTTGAAGTAGAGGTGAGAGAGAGGAAGAGCCAGCGGTTCTTCATATGGCTTCAACCCTCTCTTTGTTCAGCTAAATGCAGGACTAAATCAGGGTTGCCACTATAAAGAGTAGTAGTTGTTGATGGTACAGTGACCAATGTCCTCCTGTGGAGGATCATGAAATACAATTGAGAGAACTGGCTTGTTTGTTGCTGAACAATTTTACAACATTCTTTTTCCAATCAGAGGTGATTTGATTTTATACCTTTATCTGCTTAATAAATAGCATAGTTGTACTGTGAACTGAAATGTTTGTTACTTAAACAGTTTGATATTAAAAGATTACATTTTTTTCATTACTCTTTGCAATATGTATTGGGTTTTACATTATTTTAGCACTCTCAATGTGAGTCTAATGTCTGAATGTCTAGAGCATGCGTGTCAAACTCACGGCATCACATTACCGTTATGTGATGTTTCACGGCATTTTTCCCATTCACGGACCTGGGGTGGGTGTGACCTGCATGTGATGTATCTGGCCTGCGGGCCTCCAGTTTGACACTCCTGGTCTAGAATACATGTAGGGCTACCCTGGGGGCGCCTATGTTTCCCAGCATCTTTTTTTCAGTCTTCCAAACCCAGTTTAAAGAATTCATTTTACCTTTAAATTTTTGAACATCCTCCCCATAATATCAGACTGATGTTTCCCCAATTTGGGCAGTTCAGGGATGATTCACACCCTGGTCAGCACTTCTTTACTCTCCTACCATCGGGCAGGAGATATAGGAGCATAGCCAGCAGAACAAATAGGTTGAAAAACAGCTTTTATCTGTGGGCTGTCAGACTTCTGAACGCAACATAACACCACAATTAGATTTAATATGATAGATTTGCAGGGCCAGTGCAATGTGCAACATGCTCATACTGATGTAATATAATATAATATTACATACATATAGGTATGTGGGAATGAGTGTTAGTTATTACTTATTTGGGTTTCGGGATTCTATTTCTTTCATTTATTGTGTTGTTGAAATGTATTTTGTGTTTCGGGGGGGCTGCACTAAGGGAAGCTCATTCAATTTCATTGTACATATATTGTGCATTGACAATAAAGATTTGATTTGATTTGATTTGATTTGTAAGTGGCAAAAAACCCCACTTAATCCTACTTAGGATTTAAAGCATCAATTTTGTCCTTGAAAGTCTTCCACCCTCAATTTCAGGATGTTGATTGGATGAATGGATGGATGGTTAGGTGTGTGGGTGGGTTGGTCCTGCCCCAGCCTAGCACATAAAAGCACACCTAGATGTGATTGCAAATTTCACTGATAGGTGTGTAAAACACTAATCAATTGGCAAAGGAAATGTGAGTGCAAACTTACCCACAGAGTACAAAATAAACAAATCCCCAAAGTCCAGCAAGTTTGACTTAAGAAAGTTCAAATCCAAACCAGCCAGCACAAGAAAGGTCAAACATTGCAGAAGGTTCATCAACTGGTCCAGGTCCAGAGTCAATGTAATGGGATTTCAAGTCATGAATCAAGGCAGATGGAGTCTGAGTAAATTCATGGTTGTTATCAATAGAGAAACTTGAGTTCACTGCTCTTCTTAAGAGTTACCTTGCAATTACAGAGATGTCCTCTAGGGGCCAGCATTTACTTCCTTTTAATTCAATGTCAAGCCTATATTAGAATGGATGTTTTTCTTTCTGATCTGTTAATAGATCTTCTAAATGGCACCAATTCCTTGTTTAACTCTTATTGAGCACTTTTAAAATCATTTTCAGTCTAAACTAAAAGTGTAACATTTTATTTTAGTACTATCCTATTGAAGAAGTTCTTGCTGCTGAATATTTACTTGAAGAATTTAGGCCAGATTTAATAGAAATGGTATTGGACAAACTGAAACCTGAAAATGTCCGGTAAGATATATTGCCATATTCTGATGTATTACTGTGATTTATAAATGGTACATTGTGATGCTCATTGAAAGATATAAATTATATTTCTTCTCTAAATAACGAGGATTATCAAATACTTTCTAAACTAATACCTGAAGTTTGCCTCATTTTAAAACGTCTTCAGATGTCTTTGTGAAGACATTGCATGGGATAATAAATTAGGAGCAAAATTCGGTAATACTTTTTATATTGTAATGACAATTACGTGTTTTTCAAATGTGATTTTTTAAAGAGAGGGATTGTCATTCAGCTTTAATAATAGGGCTGTATGATGCTTTGAATCTGATTTCAGAGTTGCTTCTAAAACATAAGTGATCACAAATGCAGTGCCTATCAACTGGCAAGAGCTCCAGGAAGCAGATATAACTGCTTTAATGAATTGCCTACAGGTGCTGAGTGCATTTCCACTCTTGCAGGCTCTGAATCACCTTTTGAGAACAGAATCCAAAGCATCGCATTGCCTTTTAAAATAAATTCATCACTATTTATGCACTTATAGAGAGGGAATTCAACCTAGTAGTTATGACACTGGACTAGGAATTAGGGCAATCTGAAAATGAGCCTTGGCTGAGACATGGAAGCGAATTAGCTCACTTTCAGCCACAGAGAAAAGGCAAAAGCAAACCATATCCAAAAACATTGCCAAGAAAACTGCACACACTTGTCTAGGTAGTTAGCAGGAGTCAAAACCGACTCAAAGCCATCCCTCCCACCTTCCAGATAATACTAATTTGCATTCAGTCATAATGCTTCCATTGTTAGGTATGATTAGGAGGTGTGTCTGAATAAACCCTGAGAAGACGCAAAATAAGCAGCACCTGCCTTCCTCTATTATGAATCTGCTTTTCTTGTTTTTGTTATGATTAGCGTTTGCCTTCCAAGTCAGAAACAGGGAACATAACTGGAAGTCGATTTCCAATTTGATTAGGGAGTTTAATTTCTTGATTTGGAAATCTGAAAGAAAAAACTTTGCTTTTATGTAGCAAAACAAAAAGAACTCAGCAGTAAAAAGGGAAGTTATAGCTCATTCATCCTGCACTCATTATTCATTCAGTTTGTATCTGGTGTTACTTCAGCTCAGGTTGGTGTACATAGTGTGCTCCCATCTTCTGTTTTTTCTCACAAGAGCAAACCTTGAGGTAGATTGGTTTGGAAGAGAGCTTCAAAGTCACCCCAAGAGCTCCTTCTTTCAAGCATTACAACAGATTTCTTTTGAGGATCATCTGAACTGAGTCATCACATCTCTTTGACAAAGGAGAACCATGAGTTCCCTTTTCATACAGTTGCTGTACAGCTGAAGTACACTTCCTCCAGCTTGAGTCTCCTCCAAGTTCCGTGTAGCATGTCAACGGACACATTCCAAAATGTTTCTGGTTTGTGTGTGTGTGTGTAGAATGTGCTAAAAAGGTCAAATCGGTACCTTAACAACTTTTAAGACACCAATTTTGCTGTTTAAAATCTACCAATACAAAAAACCTGTACTGTTTTGTCCCTGGTAAGAGGTATTTGTTCCTTCCTATAGCCCACCTCTTGAAACAAACAGGTATTGGAAAGGAAAAAAAAGTGTGAAGAGAGAGTGCCTATTGATCTTTACTTCTACCGGTATTTGTGCAGTCTGCTCATTTTGCTGCCTCCAACAAATTATTTGTGAGGGAACAGAAAACAGAACAAAATGGTCTGTTCTTGCTCTGATAGTATTGAGGCTCTGGAGGTTCTCCCCCATTTGTAATACAAGAAGAAAAATATTCCTATCAACAGATTTGATGTTTGTTTAGCTTCAGTTGCATTAGCATTACTAATAGAACATGTTGCTCTAAATTTGTTCTACAGTTTCTATAATTAGCTGAATGAGGGCCAATCCCCCCCCCCCCCAAAACCCAGCAATTGCTCACTGGCAACTATTTTTTTCTATTGGCAATGAATAAATTTATATAGGGAATGATGATCTTGTGTTATCTTAACGTTCACAGAAGGTCTTTGTAGAACAACTATCTATATTGTAAAGAGACTTCCAGCTGTTGTGTAAATAATTTACTCTCTCTTTTATTGCTAAAATCTTGATTTGGGGAGGAGGGAGGGAGAGTACACTAGAAACATTTAGATAAGTAGCATTCTATCAATGTCAGTAATGGAGCTGTTACCATGGAAACTAATTTCAAATGGAAGTAAAGCTTCTCATGTTACTCTATTGTGCTTTGTATTCATACATAAAGTGCAAAAAAGCAATGTGGACTGTTTCATTTATGGCACATAAGATGCATGTTGATATTTTATTTGGCAAGGAAGAACAAGTCTAAATTGAACAATTGTTCTATTATTAGTTTAGTTCTGGCCATTATTATTAGATTTAATTTGTATGTAATGTTCAAATTGATAAATATTTTGTCCATCAAAGTGCCTTATTTGTTTCCAATTAAGAACTATTTGTCTCTGAAATGCAGAACAATGTTGATAGTAAATAATTTCTCTTGCATGTAATATGCCGCAAAGATAGTAATTGCCTCTTTATTTTAACTGGAAAGAAAAATAGAATCTCCTTATTAATTTCTCATTTTACTTGGTGAGATATTTACTTAGTAAAACAGTTTGGAATATGGCAGAGAGAGAGAGTCTACCATGGAAGGCTTGAAGCTCCCCCCCCCCCCCCAAGTATTTTATTTAAAACTAGTAGCTGATAACCTAGAATTGCCTGGGTAGTTATTTATCCTAATCCTGTATTAGGCAGGAAAAGTCCTGATTTCGGATCAAAGGTAATTTCTAATGTTGGATTTTCCACCTTACCAGAGGGAGCCCCCTTGGAGTACTGTGAAGTCATTACCATGGGAACTCCAGTTCACTGCACAGTAAAAGCCATTTTACGGCAGTTTGGTAGAAGCCATTTGAAGGCACAACAGGCTGTATCTTAACAGAACACACACCCTGAGAGTTGTTAGGGGTGTCTTACCCCCACAGTATTTTTTTCCAGAGAGTAAGTCATCTGTGTACCAAATTTGACTGAAATTGCTGGAGGCATTCCAGAACATACACACACACAGCCATTTATATTTATATTTATATTATACACACACACACACAATGTATATGTATATGTATATATATGAATGTATGTATTTGTGTTACAACCCCTGGTATGCCCAAATATGGGAGGGAGCTCACTACTCCCCCTTTCTGTCCTTCGGCTCATTACAGAAGACCATCCAGGCAGAAAACCATATTTTTATTTTTAATGTTGCCTTTGCTATGTTTGTGTTGTATTTGTGCTGATAAATAAATAAAGGGAGACTAGTATAGATCTATTTCAAGCTATTTCAAATCCCAGTAAGGGTATGGCTAGCTGATGAGAGCTAAATAGCTTGAAATAGATCTATACTAGTCTCCCTTTATTTATTTATCAGCACAAATACAACACACACACACACACACACACACACACACACACATGCTGGTTTTGTTGTATTCGGGTCTTTTCCCGTGTAAGATTGAGATTGTCTTGGCAACGTTTTGGCAAGATCTCACTTGCCACCCTCAGGCTGCTGAGAGAGAGAGAGAGTAGTTAGATAGGTAGGAAGGTAGATAAAGGGATAGAGTAGATAAATAGAGAGAGAGAGAGAGAGAGAGAGAGAGAGAGAGAGATACAGTAGGTAGGGAGGGAGAGAGAGAGGGTGTAGGTAGGTAGAGAGAGAGAAATAGAAAGCGATAGAGAAATACAGGTGAAACTCGAAAAATTAGAATATCGTGCAAAAGTTCATTTATTTCAGTAATGCAACTTAAAAGGTGACACTAATATATGAGATAGACTCATTACATGCAAAGCAAGATAGTTCAAGCCGTGATTTGTCATAATTGTGATGATTATGGCTTACAGCTCATGAAAACTCCAAATCCACAATCTCAGAAAATTAGAATATTGTGAAAAGGTGCAATATTCTAGGCTCAAAGTATCCCGCTCTAATCAGCTAATTAAGCCATAACACCTGCAAAAGGTTCCTGAGCCTTTAAATTGTCTCTCAGTCTGGTTCAGTAGGTATCACAATCATGGGAAAGACTGCTGACCTGACAGTTGTGCAGAAAACCATCATTGACACCCTCTATAAGGAGGGAAAGCCTCAAAAGGTAATTGCAAAAGAAAAAGGTGCACAAGCAGCAGGAATGACTGCAGCCTGGAGAGGATTGTCAGGAAAAGGCCATTCAAAAGTGTTGGGAACTTTCACAAGGAGTGGAGTGAGGCTGGAGTCAATGCATCAAGAGCCACCACACACAGACGGATCATGGACATGGGCTTCAAATGTTGTATTCCTCTTGTCAAGCCGCTCCTGAACAACAAACAATCTCAGAAGTGTCTTACCTGGGCTAAAGAAAAACAAACCTGGTCTGTTGCTCAGTGGTCCAAAATCCTCTTTTCTGATGAGAGCAACTTTTGCATCTCATTTGGAAACCAAGGACCCAGAGTATGGAGGAACAATGGAGAGGCATACACTGCAAGATGTTTGAAGTCCTGTGTGAAGTTTCCACAGTCTCTGTTGATTTGGGGAGCCATCTGCTGGTGTTGGTTCACTGTGCTTCATTAAGTCCGGCGTCTACCAGGAGATTTTGGAGCATTTCATGCTTCCTTCTGCAGACGAGTTTTATGGGGATGCTGACTTCATTTTCCAGCAGGACTTGGCACCTGCCCACACTGCCAAAAGCACCAAAACAAATCAATGACCGTAGGATTACTGTGCTTGATTGGCCAGCAAACTTGCCTGACCTAAACCCCACAGACAATCTATGGGGCATTGCCAAGAGAAAGATGAGAGACATGAGAGTGAACGATGCAGAAGAGCTGAAGGCCGCTATTGAAGCATCCTGGTCTTCCATAACACCTTACCAGTGCCACAGGCTGATAGCTTGCCACGCCACATTGAGGCAGTAATTGTTGCAAAAGGGGCCCAAACCAAATACTGAGTACATATGCATGCTTATACTTTTCAGAGGTCTGATATTGTTCTATGTACAATCCTTGTTTTATTGATTGCATGTAATATTCTAATTTTCTGAGATGTGGATTTGAAGTTTTCATGAGCTGTAAGCCATAATCATCACAATTGTGACCAATCACGACTTGAACTATCTTGCTTTGCATGTAATGAGTCTTATCTCATATATTAGTTTCACCTTTTAAGTTGCAGTACTGAAAGAAATGAACTTTTGCACAATATTCTAATTTTTCGAGTTTCACCTGTACAGTAGATAGGTAGGGAGAGAGAGAGAGAGAGAGAGTAGTTAGATAGGTAGGAAGGTAGATAAAGGAATAGAGAGAGAGAGATAAATAGAGAGAGAGAGATAAATACAGGAGGGAGGGAGAGAGGGTGTAGGTAGGTAGAGAGAGAAATAGAAAGAGATAGAGAGGGAAATACAGTAGATAGGGAGGGAGAGAGAGTAGGTAGGTATGTAGGTAGATAGAGGGGAGAGGAGAGATAAATACAGTAGATAGGTAGGGAGAGAGAGAGTAGTTAGATAGGTAGGAAGGTAGATAAAGGGATAGAGAGAGAGATAAATAGAGAGAGAGAAAGAAATACAGGAGGGAGGGAGAGAGGGTGTAGGTAGGTAGAGAGAGAGAAATAGAAAGAGATAGAGAGAGAAATACAGTAGATAGGGAGGGAGAGA
The DNA here is from genome assembly GCF_964273705.1 of Natrix helvetica. Lineage (NCBI taxonomy): Eukaryota > Metazoa > Chordata > Lepidosauria > Squamata > Natricidae > Natrix > Natrix helvetica. The sequence goes on along the minus strand of NC_138551.1, from coordinate 76,038,832 downwards.
GAGTAGGTAGGTATGTAGGTAGATAGAGGGGAGAGGAGAGATAAATACAGTAGATAGGGAGGCAGAGAGAGAGAGAGTAGGTAGGCAGATGTTTCCAGGTGTATTTATCCATGTGCTGGAGAAGGAAATCGCTGACAATTTGCAGCACCTAAGACTTTCTGCTGGTACAGCACTTGATCAATGTAATTCTCATCAATCAGTTCAAAAGCTTTCCAAAAGGGGGGGAGTTTTTGCACTCTGCAAACCTCTTAAAAATGGCCAATTTTTCGTGAAAACGGGCCCATTTTTTTAAAAAAAAGGCATGAATAGCCTTTGGGGGGGGGCTTGCAGAGTGTTCCTGGAGGGTTGGGGGGGGAAATGAGCAAAATACGCCCCGTTTTCTGTCAAAAAAGATTGCATGCATAGCCTCATGGAGGCTTATAGAGTGCTGCTGGGAACTGCGGGGGGGGGGAGGAGAATGGCCTGCTTTTTGCTCTTTTCTGCCCTCCCCAGCCCCCAGGAGCTCTCTGAAAGCCTCCATAAGGGTATGCATGGCCATTTTTGTGAAGGGGGTGGGGCTTCGGGGGGCAAAAAATGCCATATTCGATGTATAAGACACATCCAGATTTTCAGCCTCTTTTTTGAGGCAAAATGATGCGTCTTATACTTCGACAATATGGGACTATTAAATAAAACAATCAAGTGGTTTTTTTTTGTGAGGGCAATGAAGGAGTAGTTAGGTCAAACAATGTACGAGTCACTGTTCTATTATAATTTAATTTGCTCACTCGAATATCAGATTATTAATATAATAAGAATTAACATAATTCTTCTAATATGAATGTGAGCAGACAATACATTTCAACAGGAATATTAAAGTGTCCTAATGCAAATTTAGTTGTCACAAAGCAGAATTATTTCTTTTGAAGATAGAAAAATTTGATCAGGTTAGTTGCATAGATTATATAATTACATATATTTTTATTTTTAGGGTTGCAATTGTCTCTAAGACATTTGAAGGAAAAACTGATAAAAAAGAACGGTGGTATGGAACCCAATACAAGCAAGAAAAGATTTCTGATGAAGTCATTAAGGTATGCTAAGGGGAGTGATAGTGTCTTACTAGTGGTAACTAATCCAAATATGTGTTTAAAAAATATTTACACTATTGCAAAGGAAACTTTTGAATATAAATATTACCTGTCGCTTGTGTATGTGCAATGAATAATTTGAAGTTTTTCTCTACCAACTTTATCTACCATATTTTTCGGAATATAAGACGCACCTGAGTATAAGACACAGCAAAGTTTTGAAGAGGAAAATTTTAAAAAAAAGTTTTTGCACTCTGCAAACCCTCCCCAAACGGCCCGTTTTTCATGAAAATGCCCCCCCTTTTTAAAAGGAACGAATAGCCCTTAGGAGGCTTGTAGAGTGCTCCTGGGGGGCGGGGGGCCAAAAACGAGCAAAAAGCGGCCCATTATTTGTGAAAATGGGCCCGTTTTTTGTCAAAAGGGCATGGATAGCCTTTAGGAAGCTTATAGAGTGCTGCTCGGGGCTTGGGGGGCAAAGAATGGCCCGTTGTTTGCTCATTTCTGCCCTCCACAGCCCCCAGGAGCTCTCTGAAAGCCTTCTAAAAGCTACGCATGGCCATTTTGGTGAAGGGACGGAGTTTCGGAAGGCAAAATTATTGTATTCAGTGTATAAGATGCACCCAGATTTTCAGCCTCTTTTTTTGAGGGAAAAAGATGCATCTTCAAAAAATACGGTAGTTTTATGGCATTATGTTGATCTTGTTCTGTATATTTATTAGTGTTTTTCTTCAAAAATTAGATATTTCGAATATAAAAATTTAAAATATTTATTTTCCTAAACTGGTCTATCAAAAATCTTACTTGCTTATTTTGATCTTATGTAGTCCAATGCAAAGAACTGAAAGTACAAATTTCACTACAATTCTATTATTTAAAAGGTGATTTTAAATCCATGTTGTTGTTTGGCGTTGCGTTACCCATTGCGTGTGTGTGTATGTGTGTGTGAGTGAGAGAGGGGGGGGGAGAGAGAGAGAGAGAGAGAGAGTCAGGGAGTCATTTTCTCTCAGTCCAACACATCTCATAGTCGGGAAAATAGGAGGATGAAGCTGTATTGGATATGTTCACCACTTGAGTTATTTACAAAAATAACAAAGGTGGGATACAAATAAAATATAAATTTATATACCTTTAACGTTTTTAACTGCTCAAAAGAATTTGTGTAATTGAAGCTGACAAATGACAGCTATTTTCATGGTAATATTTGTATGGAACAGTCTAGTAATCCAATGTGATGGTTATAGTATGGAAACAATTCTCAGCTTATGCATGTCATATTCTGCATTATGATTACAAAGAAAATCAAAACAATGGACTGCGGACAGTAATAATCATATATCAAATATTGCAGGACGTTATTAACCAGTTTTAATTTTGGTCACAATTTCGAGGAATACAAATGTCTGAAGGTGAGCAGGTTTTAATTGCATTTTTTTTTTACATACTCCACTTATTTACATTTCTTTTACACAGAAATGGCAAAATGCTGACCTTAATGGGAAATTCAAACTTCCAATGAAAAATGAATTTATTCCTACTAACTTTGAAATTGTATCTTTGGAGAAGGACGAACCACAGTACCCAACTCTAATTAAGGTATATTTGACTTCCATAGTTAACAATAGTGAATGTGATTTTACAGTAGAGCTGTATAGGCTAGTTTGTAGTGAATCACCAGCTCCATTCATATTCATTAAATTGTTTAATTTGAATTTCTAATGCAATTTTGAAATTTAGTTCCAGATCAAATTGCACAATCATCTTATACAATGCAAACAGCAGGCTGGTCTAGTGATAATGGTACTGAAATAGGAGCAGGAAATCGTGAATTCTAGTCCTGCCTTACTCATGAAGTCCATCTGAGTAACTTTGAGCCTATCACTGTATCTCAGCCCCAAAAAGATAGTGGCCAGCCATTACTGAAAATGTTCCCAAAAATCTGCAGGGATTTGTCCATGTAGTTTCCAGTACTCAACGATTACACATGCAAACATGCATGTACATATAAAATCCAGTGGTGAGTTTCAACCGTTTCGCACCAGTTTGCACGAACTGGTAGCTAACTTTTTCTGCAGTTTAGCGAACCAGCTGATCCCATCATTGGCTGGCCTCACCCCTCTCCTCCCAGCCACTCCTCATCTTGTTGGCTTTTTGTCTGGCTGTTGGGGGGGAAAAGGAACGGGGGCCTAGGGAGGAGGTGCCTTGCTTGCTGCGGCTGCCAGTGGGCAGGAAGTGGCCAGGGACCACAAGATTGCGCTGCCCACATCGTCCCTGCCGGCCAGCCCACTCAAGACACACACCCTTTGACCAAGCGTGGTGGGCCTGGAGCAGGTCTCCCTCCCCTGCCATCGGCCTGACCTTCGCGGATCGCCGCAGTGAGCAGAGCAGTGCAAGCCCCGCAGGCTGGAAAATTATTTTAATAGAAAATGTGTTTTTTTCTTAAATGCAGGATACTGCTATGTGCAAACTATGGTTCAAGCAGGATGACAAATTTTTCCTTCCTAAAGCTTGTCTCAACTTCGAATTTTTCAGGTAGGCAAACATATTTATCTTTATATTTCTTCAAATTAAATACGGTAATACACACACACACACACACACACCACACACATCAGAATTTATGTAATTTGGAACCCCCATGGAATTGCTTTCCTTCTATTACCAAAATTGCCTATCCCTACCTTCGGCCTCAAATCAGAATTTGATACCTGCAGTCTTGGCCTAATTTTGTGTAGTTTTTCCCAGAGGATGAAAACATGATCCAAGAACTTTTATTTGAAAGCAGAGGTCTGAAATCAAACCTCTCTATTCTTCTCTCCCTTCAAAAGAGGTCACAGAAATACCCACATAAAGCTTTTCTGCATATGAAAAATTCATCCTGGATATGTGGACATGAACTTGCTTGCAGATAGATGTATCTTTTGTTAGATTTCTTAACAACAGGACAGGTGTACAGTCGCTGTGATTGCTGCCTTCATTGGGTTTATTGTTTAGAATTTTTTCATCCTCAGAGATTATTCAGATTCTTTTCAAGGGATCTTAATTAATTACTTACCAATGACATCTTGATTAACCTTATTATGCAAATGTAAAAACATTAAATTACAAATTAATAGTGTAATAATTTATTGTCATGTTAGCTGTTCTTTGTCCAGAACAGTAATGCTTCAATCTTTCACATACATACGTACATACACATGCATTCATTAAAGAGTAATGATATGAAACTACTGGATTTAATAATCAATAAGTATAATAATTCCATTTGGTTTATTACTGGTATGTAGAGGGCAGGCATAGTGCAGAAATTCTAACTTTCATTGCCTATACCAATATGTAAATTCAAAAACAATTACACTTATGTAAATATTTGTACTCTTTCTTGATTAATTACTTAACAAATCTAAACTGTTTACATTAGGGAAAAGTTCACATAAAATGCATGCCAGGTGGAAAAACATTGCAATAGAAAAATTTGCATACAACAAATGTGCGTACAACAAATGCATATATTTAAAAAAAACAAAATCAGTAAAATAATGTTGGAAAAATGAACAAAGTTGAACTTCAGATTTGTGCATTATTAATATAGACATCATTTTTCAGAGAGAAGAAAATATATTTATGTGTTGCCTTTGGAAATAAGATTTTGGAATACTTCAAAAATTGCATGTTGCTTGCAAGAAATTGCTACAATATTTTGAAAATCACTTTGAATCAGAGTGGATAAAAATCAATGATTTTTTAAAATCAAATTTATTTTAATAAAATGCTTTTGGAGTAAAAATCTATCTAAATATAGTTTTATATTTAAGATACATTAATAATTTAGTTTATTCAGCATGAAATGGAGCTTAGTTATATAGCATGAGGCTGTAATGTTCTGAAATATTAGGACTGTTGGTGAGTCAACAGTGGGTCAGAGGAGGAGCTGCTGCAGGGTAGAGATGATATTTGTTGTTTAAAAATTATGATTTAAATCGAGTTGATTTAAATCAAGCCTTTTTACTAGTGAATTGAATCATGATTTAAATCGACTTGATTTAAATCAAATCCACCCTGCTTTGAATGTCCAGTTCCGCCTGTGTGCCTGCATTATCTACTTTTTTTGAAATTACCTCCTTCCAATGAACTTTTTAAGAACAAAGAACTCTGTTCTATCTCCCCGCTGGTATACTTGAATAGTTCCCAACACATAGATGTAGCAAACCAATCTTCAGAATTTATTAATGTAAGCTTACCTTGTCTCCCAAGGTAGAAAATTAGAAAAATTATTAACTTTCAAAAATGTTGATATTGCCCATTTTAAGATCTTTGCTTTTGAAGAAATATAGAAAAAAAATCTGGATGATTTAACATTGTGAAATGGTAATTTTTGTATTACAGTATATTGTTTTTCTAATGAGACATAAAACAGAAATAGAAACTATTCCTTAAACTGAGAGTTAGTTTTTGCTGAGTTGTCTTTTTATTATTTCCGATATTTGTGGTTTTACAAAAGGAAGAAAAATGTGAAGATTATAAAAACCTCAGGAGTTTAAATGAGAAAAGACAATAAGAAAGATAGAATTGGACTGATGAACAGCTCGTGAATCAGCTATGTGATTCAGACTTATGATTGCTCTAAAAATGGTCGTAGCATTGAGTCCGATCACCTGGATACTTGACTTACACTCATCACAACTTATCACCAAAATTCTGGTTCCAATTGTGGTTGTAAGTCATGGATCTCTGCGTAAAAAATGTAGTGCAGGAATGGGCAGGATGAAAAATATATTAAAAGATGAGATACAGTAGTTACAGTTTTAACTGGTACTTGAACAAAGAATATCATTGCTTAATACAGGTAATCCTTACATACAACTGTTAGTTTAATGACAATTCAGAGTTATGACCGCCTCGAAAAAAGTGATTTACAACCTATCTTCACACTTACAATTATTGCACTATCCATAATCATGGGATTGCAATTTAGGCCCTTGGGAACCAGCTCACATTAACAATCAGTTGCAGCATCCTGCAAACACATAATTACAATTTGCAGTCTTCCCAGCTGGTTTCTGATGGAAAATGTCAAAGCTGGCTTGCTTAATGACCTCTTTGTTTGTTTATATCCTGCCTTTACACAATTCAAGGCGACAAACATCCAATACACCTTCCTCTTCCTATTTTCCCCACAACAACAACTTTGTGAGGGTTAGGCTGAGAGAGAGTGACTGGCCAAGATTCATCCAGCTGGCAACAAATAGGGTAAAAATGGGTTCAAGTCAAGTGATGACTTGCTTTATGTCTGCACCGACTTACTATAAAAATTCTGGTCACAATTGTGGCAGTAACTTGAATTCTGCCTATAGTACATTACTATGAAGTGGTAACCATCAAATAGTCACGATATGGTTGCAAAGCTCACAAAACTACTGTCCATTCAATCAACTGAGTTTTTCCCCCAGCTTCTACTGATACAACAGGTTTAAAGGTAGGTGTGCCTCCTTTCCATGGGTTATCTGTCTGCAATAGGTTCTGTGGTAGTAACCTGTCTCTCTCTTGACTTTCTACATTGAGCATCAATGTCTTGTTGACTTCCATATATTGAACCATTGAACATAACTTCATCTGCTGTTAGGAAAAGGAACCTGTTTTTTTAAAAAAATTCATCAATCAAATTAATACAAAACTTCAAAGAGCTGTTTTGGGATTTCAGATTGCCCACATCAACTAATGTGTAACCTGCCTAGGTCCACTTAGTTCAGGGGTGTCCAAACTTGGCAACTTTAAGACTTGTGGACTTCAACTCCCAGAATTCCCCAGCCAGCTGCTGGCTGGGGAATTCTGGGAGTTGAAGTCCACAAGTCTTAAAGTTGCCAAGTTTGGACACCCCTGACTTAGTTAGGCACAGTAAAGCTCCACATTTACTAAACATATACAATAATAATAATACAATAATACAATAGTAGAGTTGGAAGGGACCTTGGAGGTCTTCTAGTCCAACCCCCTGCCTAGGCAGGAAACCCTATACCGTTTCAGACAAATAGCTATCCATCATCTTCTTAAAGACTTCCAGTGTTGGGGCATTCACAACTTCTGGAGGCAAGCTGTTCCACTGATTAATTGTT